>NC_138998.1:58058515-58616015 GCF_964374135.1 Grampus griseus | reverse complement strand
TGGCTGACAGATGAACTAGGTGGTGGCAGGGCTGATGGTGCTTGTGGCGTGCTTCCAAGTAGATAGCTTACTGCACAAACTGTGACAGAAAATCAAGAGAGCAGAATGTTGTTGCCATTTGGCACATATAAACATGGATTAAAAATCACGTAGGGACTTCCCTGGTGGTCCAGTGGTTAAGACTCCACACTCCCAATGCAGGGGGCCCAGGTTCGATCCCTGGTCAGGGAACTAGATCCCGCATGTCACAACGAAGATCCCGCGTGCTGCAGCTAAGACCCGGCTCAGCCAAATAAATAAATAAATAATCAGGTAATAGATACTCCACGCCTGCTTCCGTCTGCACTTATATTAACTAAGCTTTGATCATTCTTGCTGCATATTAGTGTGTGGTTGTAGGAGCGCTCATTGGTCTATCACTTCCTCATTGCTTCTCACAGTCAGACAACTCAGAAAACCACATGAAATAAGTTGGAAATTGCCTGTTTGTCTAAAGCACTGATATTTCAGATGACGATACAGTTCCATTAGGGAGGCAGCTCTCTGTTAACTTCTACATCTATGTTCTAGAATTCCGGAGTTCCTATAAAGTCTTAATTTAAAATTTTAATTATTAAAAAACAACAAATGTAATCCATCTCTGGAAATTTAAAGAGGAAAAGTCTTACTTGGCACATGGGATTTTGGGGTGGGTGAACAGGTAATGCCTCACTTCAAGAATAACTTGATCCTATTGAATTTTCCATGGTCTAGAATGGGGGTGGGCGAACTATAGCCAGTAGAATAATTTGGCCTGCCACTTATTTTTGTAAGGCTTTGAAAGTTAAGAATGGTTTTCACATTTTTAAATGGTTAAAAAAATTTTTTTTAATATTTTGTGACATGTGAAAATCATATGCTATTCAAATTTCAGTGTCCGTACATAAAGTTTTTTGGAAAATAGCTATGCCTTTTTATTTCCATTTTGTCTGTGGGTAATTTTGCTCTAAAATGGCGGGGTTTAGTAGTTGTAACAAAGACCATATATCCTACAAAACCTAAAATATTTACTTTTCAGTCCTTTCCAGAAGAAGTTTGCTTATCTTTGCTCTAGAGTAGTATTTCTCAATTTTTTTAAAATATTGGGGTATAGTTGTTTTACAATGTTGTGTAAGTTTCTACTGTACAGCGGAGTTCCCTGTGCTGTACAACAGGTTCTTATTAGTTATCTATTTTATAGATATATATTAGTGTATATATATCAACACAAATCTGGGATCTTTAAAATACAGATCTGATTCAGCAAGTCTAGAGTGGGTCCTGAGATTTGATTCTGAATTTCTAACAGTCTCTTGGTGATGCTGATGCTACCAGTTTGAGGGCCACACTTTGAGAAACAAGGCTCTAGACTTTGATCCTCACCACATAGGCTTCCAAGACTGGTAAGTCTGATCAAGAGATCTATCAAGAATAGACTCATATTAGCCAAGCTTACAAGATTGATGTAGAAACCTAGAAATCTAATTTGTTAATATGTTAATGAGAAAAATGGTAGGGATGGATCCAGAATCTTCTGTTCCTAAGACATGCCACCTGAGATGCCAAATTCGAGCACAGGATAGGAATGGACAGGAAACGGTGAAAGAGAGTTGTGTGTTTAGATTTTTCAAAGACTTCAGGCTAATAGCAATTTGCTAGCTCGCTGCCACTGGCACCAGAGTGGCGGCTTTAAAATGTACCTGGGATTTGTTTTAATCAGGTATGGTTAGTGATATGCAGTCCCACAGACATGGGAATGACTATCATGAAGGAAGAACTTTTATATCCACAGATCCCTAGAAATAGGAGACGCAGCATGCTATGCAGGGGGCCACACAAGGAGGCACCAAGTTGCTCAGGAGGCAGAAGGAGCAAGAGGAAAACATGGGCAAGAGCCTTTATTGTGGTTTTCGAGGGAAGGAGTAGGTGAGGCAGGATAAGCAGGTTTAGGATGGGCTAGTTTGAATAACTTCAGCAGGCTCAGGGGTTAGGGACTGCCTCTAGTTTTCTGGTACTTGGCCCTGGGGTGATTAGGGCTGGTGGATAATGGGTCCAGAGTGTAAAAGCTAGATAAAGGAGGGAATTGGGGGTATGGGCTTTGAATAGGGCGGTTTGCATATGAAAGTGTAGTCACTTTGAGTTGTTTGCTCTCTCTAGGAATTAGCACTGGGAGGGTCAGTCTCTCCAGTTTCAGTAAGGCCCTAGATGTCAAAATATCAGAAAACAGAAAATAAAAGGCATGATTAATACAGATGGGTCCTTGGGCCAGGGCACTCTTACCTAGGATGGTTATGGGATGGACACTGCCCATACACATCTCTTTGATTTCTTTTCTGTGTTTTTTTGTAGTTGTCCAACCTCCCTTCTAAATGACACATTCTTTCTTCAGATCTGCTAATTCTTTTTTTTTTCTTACATCTTTATTGGGGTATATTTGCTTTACAATGGTGTCTTAGTTTCTGCTTAATAACAAAGTGAATCAGTTATACATATACATATGTTCCCATATCTCTTCCCTCTTGCGTCTCCCTCCCTCCCACCCTCCCTGTCCCACCCCTCCAGGCGGTCACAAAGCACCGAGCTGATCTCCCTGTGCTATGCGGCTGCTTCCCACTAGCTATCTACCTTACGTTTGGTAGTGTATATATGTCTATGCCTCTCTCTCGCTTTGTCACAGCTTACCCTGCCCCCTCCCCATATCCTCAAGTCCATTCTCTAGTAGGTCTGTGTCTTTATTCCTGTCTTACCCCTAGGTTCTTCATGACATTTTTTCCCCTTAAATTCCATATATATGTGTTGGCATACGGTATTTGTCTTTTTCTTTCTGACCTACTTCACTCTGTATGACAGACTCTAGGTCTATCCACCTCATGCTAATTCTTTTAGGTTACGGAGAAGTCCTTCTGGTCTGGGGATCCTTCAACCTCTTTTAATTGATTTTGTATGTCAGTTATCAGTTCAACATGGCTCCAGTCCATCAAGTGCTGATTACCTAGTTTAACGCAGAAAACAATCTTATTTTGCTCATACCTAGTTGGAGAGGAGCTTTTCTCAATAGTGTTCAATACAGACTACACTGTATTTACTGTGTATGATAACGTCAACTTAATACAGTATGACTATTTAAACACCTGTAACGCCCTACTTCAGACCATGGAGCCCTCAGTCTTTTTCGGAGGGTGACCAGTTGCTGATGAGTGACATTTAAGTGATGTATCTGAGTGGGGGCCATTTTTTTTTGACACTGAAGCCACTAAGAGGATGGAGGTAACCCTGTAGTCATCCGTAAGCTTCTGGCCGTAGCTCGCTTCTCCACAGAGATGTATACAAGCCATAGGGAGAGAAAAGTTGTGGCACATGCCTTTTTTTTTTTCAGTACGCGGGCCTCTCACTGTTGTGGCCTCTCCTGTTGTGGAGCAAAGGCTCCGGACGCGCAGGCTCAGCGGCCATGGCTCACAGGCCCAGCCACTCTGCAGCATGTGGGATCTTCCCGGACCGGGGCACGAACCCGTATCCCCTGCATCGGCAGGCAGACTCTCAACCACTGCGCCACCAGGGAAGCCCCGCACATGCCTTTTGCACTATCAACGTAACAGCTATAGTCTGATTCTGAGTGATCTTTCTGGGGTCCTGCCCCAGCCACTCTAGCCAAAGAGAATTGCTTGTAATTGCAGTAACTTCATCCCACTTCTCATTTACATCACACAGGAATTCCCTAGTCTTGGTTCACTGTTTATTATTATCTTGGAAAATTATGTCATGGCATTGTAAAGGATTTCCCTGCAAACTTCATTTTAAGTATGCATAATTCTCAAATCATGAGTCGCGTTGAGAGAGAACTGGATCTGAGTCCTCATACCAATTACTCTATGACCGTGACTGAATCTCTACTCTTTGGCCATCAGTTTTCTCATCAAAAGTATAGAAGAATAATTTTGGATTACATGATTTCCACAGACCCTTCTAGCTTTGAAACACTAAGCTCAACTGAAATGTTTCTCTAAGATACACATAAAAATGGGGTTCATTTCTTTATTGCCCCATGCCTGGAATATGCTGTATGGTACTTTGGACCTCCACTTAGCTTTTATATTTTTTCCCCCTGGTGCTCGCTCTTATTACTTGTTTAAAAGTCTGTTCCAACTTTCTTCATCACAAAGGAAAAAAGAGTTACAAACTTTTGGGGGTAGATATCTTTGTATCCCCTAGCATTTTGTATGAAGGGGCCATCTGATAGATGTTGGTTGAAGTACATTAGTGTGGGAGTGCCCTTGAAGCAAATAATTTGGGGGTAGCAGAACCTTAAAAGTTGAGAAGTTGAAGCCCCGCAAAATAAGGCAGGACTTTGACAAGCTAGTTGACTGGATGTGTGACAGTTCCTGGTGTTATACTGCACTAACTACATTTATAAAATTATAAAATGAGTTTGTTTCTCTGGAACATTGAAAAAGTAACTTGACTTTAAATTTCTTTATGCTCCATTATATTTCTGATGATTAAAGTAACTTCTGATAGTTCTATAATTAGGTTCTATCTAAATCCTGTGAGGATCATGGACATTTCTGCATTGTGATTGGGAATTCCCACATTATTCAAGGCTTGAGAAAGGAAGACAGTCCATCTAGAATAATGTCAATGCCATATCTACACATTTTGTTGGATTTAAGAAAAAAAAATCTCAGGAAATATATTTTCTTCTCTTAATGCATTTCCATTTATGTGCATTGTTTTTCATCTGAAACTAAAATGTAACAGTGGGTGAGGATGGGGGGAGCCGAGTATAGAATTGGTGCCAACAGATGCAAAAATGCCATGGAAATCTCTGGCCCAGAAATAAAAGCTTACCAAAATACATACACACAGTTGTTGGACTCTTGAACAGACACACAGCCGTCTGTATAGACAACAGTGCTGTTGGCCAAGAGTCCCAGAGGCAAGCCAACCTCCCATCCAGATGCCACTGCCAGTGAGGAACCATTTGGCGTCTAGTTATCTGGCTGCTAGCCTTCTTTCCCACTCTTTGGCATGGGTTTTTACAGGGGTTGCTCAAATAAATTAAGACTCGGAAGAGTTCTGTATTATCAATAACATGCTGCAACAATGGCGTGCTATTTGAATAATGCTTTTTTAAAAAGAACTGAAGTACAGTTAACTTACAATATTATATTAGTTTCAGGTATATAACATAATGATTCATTATTTTCATAGAGTATATACCATATACAGTTATTCCAATATTACTGACTGTATTCCAATATTATGACAATATATACTGCTGTACATTAAATTCATGTGACATATTTATTTTATAACTAGTAATGTGTACCTCTTAATTCCCTTCACCTATTTCACCCATCTTCCCACCTCCCTCCCCTCTGGCAACCACTAGTAGTTCTCTATCTATCTATGTTTCTGTTTTGTTATATTTTGATTTCTGTATGGATTTTGATTTTGATTTCTGTATGGATTTTTGATTTCTGTATGGATCCAACTTTTCTCAACCCAGAAATACCTTGAGAATTTTAAAAGTTCAAGCAGTTTGAAACATACAAGCAAAAAAAAAAAAAAGAAAAGAAAAAAAACATACTGAATTTTTGGGATAGTGAAAGGAATTATTCATGTGCAAAGTGCACGCTTCAAAAATCTCCTGCTGGTCAAAAGAATTCAATAAGGGGCTTCCCTGGTGGCGCAGTGGTTGAGAGTCCGCCTGCCGATGCAGGGGACATGGGTTCGTGCCCCGGTCCCGGAAGATCCCACATGCCGTGGAGCGGCTGGGCCCATGAGCCATGGCCGCTGAACCTGCGCGTCTGGAGCCTGTGCTCCGCAACGGGAGAGGCCACAACAGTGAGAGGCCCGCGTACCGCAAAAAAAAAAAAAAAAAAAAAAAAAAAAAAAAAAAAGCAATAAGCACACTTCTTTTCCTATGAAAATTGAATAGATGTCAATATACATCCCTGATAGTTTGCATGAGGCACTAACTTCCCAGGGGGAAAAAACCCAACATGAGCACTATCTCCTCACCTTCTAATCTCATCAAATTCCAATTTCTTTCTTTTCTTAAAAATTTTTTTATTTTATATTGGAGTATAGTTGATTCACAATGTGTGTTAATTTCAGATGTATGGCAAAGTGATTCAGTTATACATACACATATATATATTATTTTTCAAATTCTTTTCCCATTTAGGTTATTACAGAATATTGAGTAGTGCTATACAGCAGGTCCTTGTGCTATACAGTAGGTCCTTGTTGGTTATCTATTTTAAATATAGTAGTGTGTATATGTTAATCCCAAACTCCTAATTTATCCCTCCTCCCAACCTTTCCCCTTTGGTAACCATAAGTCTGTGAGTCTGTTTCTGACTTGTAAATAAGTTCATTTCTATCATTTTTGTAAGATTCTGCATACAAGTGATTTGATATTTGTCCTTCTCTGTCTGACTTACTTCACTTAGTATGATAATCTCTAGGTCTATCCATGTTGCTGCAAATGGCATTATTCCATTCTTTTTAAAGGCCGAATAATATTCCATTGTATATATGTACCACATCTTCTTTATCCATTCCTCTGTTGATGGACATTTAGGTTGCCTCTATGTCTTAGCTATTGTAAATAGTGTTGCAATGAAAATTGGGGTGCATGTATCTTTTCGAATTATGGTTTTCTCCAGATATATGCCCTGGAGTGGGACTGCTGGATCATATGGTAGCTCTATTTTCAGTTTTTTAAGGAACCTCCATACTATTCTCCATAGTAGTTGTACCAATTTACATTTCCACCAACAGTGTAGAAGGGTTCCGTTTTCTCCCCAGCATTTGTTGTTTGTAGACTTTTTGATTGTGGCCATTCTGACTGGTGTGAGGTGATATCTCATTGTAGTTTTGGTTTGCATTTCTTTTTTTTTTGTCGGTTCATTGGTTTGTTTATTTATTTATTTTTGGCTGTGTTGGGTCTTCGTTTCTGTGCGAGGGGTTTCTCCAGTTGTGGCAAGCGGGGGCCACTCTTCATCGCAGTGCACAGGCCTCTCGCTATCGTGGCCTCTCTTGTTGCGGAGCACAGACTCCAGACGTGCAGGCTCAGTAGTTGTGGCTCACGGGCCTAGTTGCTCCGCGGCATGTGGGATCTTCCCAGACCAGGGCTCGAACCCGTGTCCCCTGCATCAGCAGGCAGATTCTCAACCTCTGCACCACCAGGGAAGCCCTGCATTTCTTTAATAATTAGTGATGTTGAGCATCTTTTCATGTGCCTCTTGGCCATCTGTATGTCTTCTTTGAAGAAATGTCTATCTAGGTCTTCTGCCCATTTTTGATTGGGTTGTTTGTTTTTTTGGATATTGATCTGCATGAGCTGTTTGTATATTTTGGAGATTAATCCCTTGTCGGTCGCATCATTTGCACTTATTTTCTGCCATTCAGTGGGTTGTCTTTTTGTTTCATGGTTTCCTTTGCTGTGCGAAAGCTTTTGCATTTAATTAGCTGCCATTTGTTTAGTCTTGTTTTTATTTCCATTACTCTAGGAGATGGATTCAAAAGATATTGCTGCAATTTATGTCAAAGAGCTTTCTGACTATGTTTTCCTCTAAGAGTTTTATATTATCCAGTCTTACATTTAGGTCTTTAATCCATTTTGAGCTTATTTTTGTGTATGGTGTTAAAGAATGTTGTAATTTCATTCTTTTACATGTAGTCCAGTTTTCCCAGCACCACTTATTGAAGAGACTCTCTTTTCTCCATTGTATATTCTTGCCTCCTTTGTTATAGATTGACCATAGGTGCATGAGTTTATTTCTGGACTTTTTGTCCTGTTCCATTGATCTGTATTTCTGTTTTTGTGCCACTAATGTACTATTTTGATTACTGTAGCTTTGTAGTTTAGTCTGAAGTCAGGGAGCCTGATTCCTCCAGCTCCATTTTTCTTTCTCAAGATTGCTTTGGCTATTCAGGGTCTTTTGTGTTTCCATACAAATTTTAAAATTTTTGTTCCAGTTATATGAAAAATGCCATTGGTAATTTGATAGGGATTGCATTGAATCTGTAGATTGCCTTGGGTAGTATAGTCATTTTGACAATATTGATTCTTGCAATTCAAGAATATCGTATATCTTTCAATCTCTTTGTGTCATCTTTGATTTCTTTTTTTTTAACTTTATTTTTTCCAGTTTTATTGAGATATAATTAACAAATGCAAGTTTATATATTTAAGGTGTACAACATGATGATTTCATATATGGACAAACTGTGAAATGATTTCCACAATCAAGCTAATTAACTACTTTTAGCATAACTATAGTCACCATGATGTACATTAGATCCCCAGAAATTGTTCTTCTTATAATTGAAAGTTTGTACCCTTTGACCAATATCTCCCCATTTCCCCCACCCCCAGCCTCTGACAACCACCCCTCCACTCTTTGTTTCTATGAGTTTAACTTTTTTAGGTTCCACGTACAAGGTAGGTCATGCAGTATTTGTCTTTTTCTGTCTGGCTTACTTTGCTTAGCATGATATTCCCCAAGTTTCTTCATGTTGTTGCAGATGGCAGGATTTTCATCTTTATTGGTTGATGTTGTATACACCATCTCTTCTTTATCTATTTATCCATCAGTAGACACCTAGGTTGTTTCCATATCTCGTCTATTGTGAATATGTTGCAATGAATATGGGAATGCAGGTATCTCTTTGAGATACTGATTTCATTTCCTTTGGATATATACCCAGAAGTGAAATTGCTGGATCATATGGTAGTTTCTATTTTTGATTTTTTGAGGAACCTTTACTGTTTTGCATAATGGCTGACCCATTTATATTTCCACCAACAGTGTATAAGGGTTCCCATTTTTCCACATCCTCATTAATACTTGTTACCTCATCTTTTTTTTTAAATTTTAATTTTATTGGAGTATCGTTGATTTACAATGTTGTTCGTTTCAGGTGACAGAAAAGTGGTTGTTATACACATACATATATTCATTCTTTTTTAGATTCTTTTCTCATATCACAGAATAAGGGAACTATACAATTCCCTGTGCTTGTTGGTTATCTATCTTATATATAGTAGTGTGTGTATGTTCATCCCAAGCTCCTGATTTATCCCTCCCCCCAGCGTTTCCCCTTTCATAACCATAAGTTTGTTTTTGATATCTGTTAAGTCTGTTTCTGTTTTGTAAATAAGTCATTTGTACCTTTTTAAAAATTAGATTCCACATGAGTGATAGCATATAACATTTTTCTTTCTGTGTCTGACTTACTTTACTTAGTATGATAATCTCTAGGTCCATCCATGTTGCTGCAAATGGCATTATTTCGTTCTTTTTAATGGCTTGGCTGAGTAATATTCCATTGTATATACGTACCACATCTTCTTTATCCATTCTTCTGTTGATGGTCATTTATGTTGCTTCCATGTGTTGGCTATTGCTAATGGTGCTGTAATGAACACTGGGGTGCATGTATCTTTTCAGATTATGGTTTTCTCTGGATATATGCCCAGAAGTGAGATTGTTGGATCATATGGTAGCTCTATTTTTAATTTTTTAAGGAACCTCCATACTGTCCTCCATACTGGCTGCACCAATTTACATTCCCACCAACAGTGTAGGAGAGTTCCCTCTTCTCCACACCCTCTGTAGCACTTATTGTTTGTAGATTTTTTGATGATGGCCATTCTAACCAGTGTGAGGTGACACCTCATTGTATTTTTGATTTGCATTTCTCTAATAATTAGTGATGTTGAGCATCTTTTCATGCGCTTTTTGGCCATCTGTATGTCTTCTTTGGAGAAATGTCCGTTTAAATCTTCCACCCATGTTTTTTGATTGGGATGTTTATTTTTTTCACATTGAGCTGCATGAGCTGTTTGTATAATTTGGAGATTAATCACTTGTCAGTTGCTTCATTTGCAAATATTTTCTGCCATTCTGTGGGTTGTCTTTTCATTTTGTTTATGGTTTCCTTTGCTGGGCAGAAGCTTTTAAGTTTAATTAGGTCCCATTTGTTGTTTTTGTTTTTATTTTCATTACTTTAGGAAGTGGATCAAAAAAGATATTGCTGCAATTTATGTTAAAGAGTTTTCTGCCTGTGTTTCCTTCTAAGAGTTTTGTAGTGTCTGGCCTTACATTTAGGCCTTTGATCCATTTCGGGTTTATTTTTGTGTATGGTATTAGAGAATGTTGTAATTTCATTCTTTTACACGTAGTTGCCCAGTTTTCCCAGCCCTACTTATTGAAGAGACTGTCTTTTCTCCATTGTATATTCTTGCCTCCTTTGTCATAGATTAGTTGACCATAGGTGTGTGGGTTTATTTCTGGACTTTTTGTCCTGTTCCATTGATCTGTATTTCTGTTTTTGTGTCACCACTATACTATTTTGATTACTGTAGCTTTGTAGTTTAGTCTGAAGTCAGGGAGCCTGATTCCTCCAGCTCCATTTTTCTTTCTCAAGATTGCTTTGACTACTCAGGGTCTTTTGTGGTTCCACATTAATTTAAAAATTTTTTGTTCTAGTTCTGTGAAAAATGCTTGGTAATTTGATAGAGATTGCATTGTATTTGTAGATTGCCTTGGGTAGTATAGTCATTTTGATGATATTGTCTTCCAATTCAAGAATATGGTATATCTTTCCATCTGTTTGTATTCCATTTCTTTCATCAACATCTTCTACTTTTCAGAGTACAGGTAGTTGGCCTCCTTAGGTAGGTTTATTCCTAGGTATTTTATTCTATCTGATGCAATAGTAAATGGGATTGTTTCTTTAATTTCTCTTCCTGATCTTTCATTGTTAGTATATAGAAATGCAACAGATTTCTGTGTATTAATTTTGTATCCTGCAACTTTACTGAATTCATTGATGAGTTCTAGCAGTTTTCTGGTAGCATCTTTAGGATTTTCTCTGTATAGTATCATGTAATCTGCAAACAGTGACAGTTTTACTTCTTCTTTTCCAATTTGGATTCCCTTTATTTCCTTTTCTTCTCTGATTGCTGTGGCTAGGCCTTCCAAAACTATGTTGAATAAAACTGGCAAAAGTGAATATCCTTGTCTTGTTCCTGATCTTAGAGGAAATGCTTTCAGCTTTTCACTGTTGAGATGTTAGCTGGAGGTTTGTCATATATGGCTTTTATTATGTTGAGGTAGGTTCCCTCTATGCCACTTTCTGGAGAGTTTTTATAATAGGTGTTGAATTTTGTCAAAAGCTTTTTCTGCATCTATTGAGATGATCATATGTTTTTTATTCTTAAATTTGTTGATGTGGTGTATCATACTTCCAGATATTGGCAAATCCTTGCCTCCCTGGGATAAATCCCACTTGATCATGGTGTATGATCCTTTTAATGTATTGTTGGATTCAGTTTGCTAGTATTTTGTTGAGGATTTTTGCATCTATGTTCATCTGTGATATTGGCCTGTAATTTTATTTTTGGGGGATATATTTGTCTTGTTTTGGTATTAGGTGATTGTGGCCTCATAGAATGAGTTTGGGAGTGTTCCTTCCTCTGCAATTTTTGGAATAGTTTCAGAAGGATAGGTGTTAACTCTTCTCTAAATGTTTGATAGAATTCACCTGTGAAGCCAGACTATGAAGTCTCGTCCTGGACTTTTGTTTGTTGGGAGTTTATTTATTTATTTATTTATGTCTGTGCTGGGTCTTTGTTGCTGTGCATAGGCTTTCTCTAGTTGTGGTGAGTGGGGGCTACTCTTTGTTGCAGCGCACAGGCTTCTCATTGCAGTGGCTTCTCTTGTTGCAGAGCACAGGCTCTAGACACATGGGCTTCAGTAGTTGCAGTGCGTGGGCTCAGTAGTTGTGGCTTGCAGGCTCTAAAGTGCAGGCTCAGTAGTTGTGGTGCACGGGCTTAGTTGCTCCACGGCATGTGAGATCTTCCCAGACCAGGGCTCGAACCTGTGTCCCCTGCATTGGCAGGCAGATTCTTAACCACTGTGCCACCAGGGAAGTCCTGTTGGGAGTTTCAAAATCACAGTTTCGATTTCAGTACTTGTAATTGGTCTGTTCATATTTTCTGTTTCTTCCTGGTTCAATCTTGGGAGATTGTACCTTTCTAAGAATTTGTATGTTTCTTCCAGGTTGTCCATTTTATTGCTATAGTTGCTTGTAGTCTCTTATGATCCTTTGTATTTCTGTGGTGTCCATTGTAACTTCTCCTTTGTCATTTCTAATTTTATTGATTTGAGCCCTCTCCCTTTTTTTCTTGATGAGTCTGGCTAATTTTGTTGACCTTTTCAAAGAACCAGCTTTTAGTTTCATTGATCTTTTATTTTGTTTTCTTTGTCTCCATTGCATTTATTTCTGCTCTGATCTTTATGATTTCTTTCCTTCTACTAACTTTGGATTTTGTTTGTTCTTCTTTCTCTAGTTGCTTTAGGTGTAAGGTTAGGTTTTTTTATTCAAGATTTTTCTTATTTCCTGAGGTAAGATTATAAACTTCCCTCCTAGAACTGCTTTAATGCCTCCCATAGGTTTTGGATTGTTGTGTTTTCATTTTCATTTCTCTCTAGGTATTTTTTTGACTTCCTCTTTGATTTCTTCAGTGATCCAGTGGTTGTTTAATAGCATACTGTTTAGCTTCCAAGTGTTTGTGTTTTTTGCAGTTTTTTCTTGTAATTGATTTCTAATTTCATGTCACTATGGTCGGAAAAGATACATGATACGATTTCTGTTTTCTTAAATTTACTGAGTCTCACTTTGTGGCCCAGCATGTGATCAATCCTGGAGAACGTTCCATGTGTACTTGAAAAGAATGTATATTCTGCTGCTTTTGGATGGAATCCTCTATAAATATCAACTAAGTCCATCTGGTCTAATGTGTCATTTAAGGCCTGTGTTTCCTTTTTGATTTTCTGTCTGCATTATCTGTCCATTGATGAAAGTGGGGTGTTAAAGTCCCCCACTCTTACTGTGTTACTGTTGATTTCTCCTTTTATGGTTGTTAGTATTGGCCTTATATATTGAGGTGCTCCTATGTTGGGTGCATATATATTTATAATTGGTATATCTTCTTCTTGGATTGATCCCTTGATCACTATGTAGTGTCCTTCCTTGTCTCTGTAACAGTCTTTATTTTAAATCCTATTTTGTCTGATACGAGTATTGCTATTCCAGCTTTCTTTTTTTTTTGCAGTATGCGGGCCTCTCACTGTTGTGGCCTCTCCCGTTGTGGAGCACAGGCTCCGGACACTCAGGCTCAGCAGCCATGGCTCACAGGCCTAGCCGCTCCGTGGCATGTGGGATCTTCCCGGACCGGGGCATGAACCCGTGTCCCCTGCATCAGCAGGCAGACTCTCAACCACTGCACCACCAGGAAAGCCCCCCAGCTTTCTTTTGATTTCCATTGTGTGGAATATCTTTTTCCATCCCCTCACTTTCAGTCTGTATGTGTTCTTAGATCTGAAGTGGGTCTCTTGAAGACAGCATATATATGGGTCTCGTTTTTTATTCATTCAGGCAGCCTATGTCTTTTGGTTGGAGCATTTAATCCATTTACCTTTAAGGTAATTATCAATATGTATGTTCTTATTGGCATTTTGTTAATTGTTTTAGATTAGTTTTGGCAGGGCTTTTTTCTTCCCTTCCTCTTTTGGTCGTTTTTTTGTGATTTGATGACTAAATTTAGTGTTGTGTGTGGATTCCTTTTTCTTTTTTGCGTGTGTATTTATTGTAGATTTTTTTTTTTTTTTTTTTTTTGCAGTATGTGGGCCTCTCACTGTTGTGGCCTCTCCCGCCACGGAGCACAGGCTCCGGACGCGCAGGCCCAGTGGCCATGGCTCACGGGCCCAGCTGCTCTTCGGCACGTGGGATCCTCCCAGACTGGGGCATGAACCTGCATCCCCTGCATCAGCAGGCAGACTCTCAACCACTGCGCCACCAGGAAAGCCCTATTGTAGATTTTTGTTTGCAGTTACCATGAGATTTCAATATAGCAGTTTATATGTATAAAAACAAATAAGATTGTTTTAAGTGGCTGGTCTTTTATTTTCAAATGCATTTCCAATATCCTGCATTTGACTCTCCTCTGCTCACAATTGCTGGTTTTGATATCATATTTGTGTGTGTATGATTTCCTACCTTTAATGTGTGTTTGCCTTTACCAGTGAACTTTTCTATTTGTAATTTTCTTGTGTCTAGTTGTGGCCTTTCCTTTTCCACCTAGAGAAGTTCCTTTAGTATTTGTTACAGAGCTGGTTTGGTGGTGCTGAATTCTCTTAGCTTTTGTTCATCTGTAAAACTTCTGATTTCTCCATCAAATCTGAATGAGAGCCTTGCTGGGTAGAGTATTTTTGGTTGTAGGTTCTTCCCTTTTATCTTCCCTGTAAATATATCATACCACTTTATTCTGGCCTGCAGAGTTTCTGCTGAAAATCAGCTGATAACCTTATGGGAGTTCCCTTGTATGTTACTTGTTGCTTTTTCTTGATGCTTTTAATATTTATTTTTTGTCTATGTGTTTTGGCATGTTCCTCCTTGCATTTATCCTACCTGAGACTGTGCACTTCCTAGACTTGGGTGACTGTTTCCTTTCCCACGTTAGGGACGTTTTCAGCTATTATCTCTTCATATATTTTCTAAGGTCCTTTCTCTCCCTCTTCTCCTTCTGGGACCTCTATAATGCAAATGTTATGCATTTAGTGTTGTCCCAGAGGTCTCTTAGACTGTCCCTATTTCTTTTCTTTCTTTTTTCATTATTCTGTTCTGCAGCAGTGATTTCCACCATTCTGTCTTCCAGCTCACTTATTGGTTCTTCTGCCTCATTTATTCTGCCATTGACTCCTTCTAGTGTATTTTTCATTTCAGTTATTGTATTGTTCATTTCTGTTTGTTTGTTTTTTAGATCTTCTAGCACTTTGTTAAACATTTCTTGTATCTTCTTGGTCTGTGTCTCCATTATTTTTTGAGATGTTGGATCATCTTTACTATCATTCTGAATTCTTTTTGGGGTAGATTGCCTATCTCCACTTCACTTAGTTGTTCTTTTGGGGTTTATCTTGTTCTTTTTGTCTGGGACATATTCCTCTGCCATCTCATTTTGTCTAACTGTCAGTGATTGTGGTTTCCATTCCACAGGTTGCAGGATTATAGTTCTTCTTGCTTCTGTTGTCTGCCCCCTGGTGGATGAGGCTGGTCTTAGAGGCTTGTGCAGGCTTCCTGGTGGGAGGGACTGGTTCCTGCCCACTGGTGTGTGGAGCTGGGCTTGTCTCTCTGATGGGCAGGGCCATGTCAAGGGGTGTGTTTAGCAGGAAGCTGTGGGCTCAGGAAGAATTCAGGCAGCCTATTTGCTGATTGATGGGGCTGTGTTCCTGCCCTGTTGGTTGTTTGGCCTGAGGCGTCCCAGCACTGGAGCCTACAGACTGTTGCGTGGGCCCAGGTCTTGGTGAGAAAATGGTGGCCTCCAGGAGGGCTCACGCCAAGGAGTACTCTCCAGAACTATTGCCACCAGTGTTTTTGTCCTCACCGTGAGCCACAACTGCTCCCCGCCTCTGCAGGAGACCCTCCGATACCAGCAGGTGATTCTGGCCCAGGCTCTTATGAGGTCATTGCTTTTTCTCCTGTATCCCAGTGCACACAAAACTCCAATAGTGGAGTTTCTGTTTCCCCCAGTCCTGTGGAATTCCTGTGATAAAACCCTGCTGGCCTTCAAAGCCAGATGCTCTGGGGGCTCCTCCTTCCAATGCCAGACACCCAGGCTGGGGAGCCTTACATGGGGCTCAGAACTATCACTCCTGTGGGAGAACCTCTGTGATATAATTATTTTCCTCTTTGGGGGTCGCCCACCTGGTTGATATGGGATTTGATTTTATTGTGATTGCACCCCTCCTACCACCTTGTTGTGGCTTCTTCTTTGTCTTTGGATGTAGGATATCTTTTTTGGTAGGTTCCAGCATTTTTTGTTGATGGTTGTTCAGCAGTTAGTTGTGATTTTGGTGTTTTCATGAGAGGAGGTGAGCTCACATCCTTCTTCTCTGCTGTCTTGTCTCACTTCCCACAAATTACGATTTCTGATTAAGTGAGGCTGTACCTGGCACCAGCACCATTTTGTACTTCCCAGCCCCTCCCACCAGGAGAGGCTTCTTTATCTACCACCTGCATATCACCTCCTTCACATCACCAGGGTTGGGCAGCCAGACAAAACCTGCTGAAAGAGCTGGCTTCTTTTCTGCACCTACCTTGCAAGAGCAGAGTTTTGAGATTCATCTGATCAAAGGGGAGAATTATCAGAAGGTGGCATCATATCATATGTAATGATTTTGATGGATTCAGAAACATGCCATAGTTCAAATCACATATTATAATGCACACAACAAATATTACTTTTACTTTAAATTTCTGTAATGTCAAAATAAAACATCAAACTGCTATTACATACTGCAAAAGAAAAGGAAAAGCAAAGAAGTCGGGCTTACATTGCTTATCTTGGCTCTACTAAGTTTGTATAAATGTAACATTTGAACTAGGGGAATATTTTATGTGTGTACTCCATATTCTTTCTCCAGTTTGCCCACAAGAGTACAATGAACTCTTGAGCTTGACTTGTTAGAGTTTCAGTCAGAAAGTAAGTGATCTTAAGCATATAAGAAGCATTGTTTTCCCTGACTACCTTCAGTGGGGCTGCCATATTAACTTTACTTGAAGCAACATTAATTGCTCTCAGAACTCTAAGTATCACTCACATTGATAAATCATCCTTAAAGAGACATGAACAAATTAATCAACTGCTCATCATCACATTCAGGAAAGATAAACATTTTTACAAGGAATAATACATCAGGCAACCTACTTATGTAATGCTAGGTTGAATAAAGATTTCTTGATGAGCCATACAATGGTATCCCATAAACTGGGTGACTAATGCATTCAAGAGGCAGCTGAATCATAGAAAAGCATGGGCCAAAGTACCTTGTAGAAAACATAGTATTTCTTTCTTTTTTTGCAAAACAAAAATAAGGCTATTCAGTCATTAGAGTTAAGTGTAAATATTTGTTTCCCAACCATACATTACTATTAATAAAAGCTTCCATTTTTCCCTTGTGTTAATGTGATGAAATTGTTACTGACAACACCAAAATGATATTTAGGTAATTAAATTTCTCCAATAATATATAAAATACTTTTCTGAATAGAAAAATAATAGCTCTACAGATATATGGACAACGGCAGTATTAGTTGTTTATTGTCTCCCTAGGAATTTTCTTCCTTTCTTTTTTATTAAATTTATTTTATTTTATTTTTTGGTGGCATTGGGTCTTCACTGATGCGTGTGGGCTTTCTCTAGTTGCGGCGAGTGGGGGCTACTCTTTGTTGTAGTGTGCAGGCTTCTCATTGCGGTGGCGTCTCTTGTTGCAGAGCATGGGCTCTAGGCTTGTGGGCTTCAGTAGTTGTGGCACACGGGCTCTAGAGCGCAGGCTCGGTAGTTGCGGTGCACGGGCTTAGTTGGTCCACAGCATGTGGGATCTTCCTGGACCAGGGCTTGAACCCGTGTCCCCTACATCGGCAGGTGGATTCTTAACCACTGTGCCACCAGGGAAGCCCCCTAGGAATTTTCTAATTCATCAACCTAAATAAAGTCTGATGTATTTACTGTGTATTGTCTTCTTTTATGGTTTCGCCTAACCCTACATTTTAAAAGAAAAACAGTTGGTAGTATTTTCTCTATGTAATTCTCCACTTTCTGTTTCAAAGAAAGAGAACGTGATTTATCTTTCTTTGGGAACAGTAACCACTAAAAAGGGCATCTTTTTTCTTTGTTAGTTGAGAAAAGGGGTTAAATTAATGGGAAGATAGATACTCCTGGTTGGGGTAAGAGAAGTGGCATGAGTTAGCACTCCCTTCTCTTTCTGCCCTTTCTTTATCTGCCTTTGAGGACCAGCTTTTCCTTTATCCTTACCTGGACCATCTTTGTGTCTGCAAACATCTAGAGAGACATCAGCACATCTCAGCAGTGGCCATAACACTATATGGTCCTTCATCTCTAAATGAAAACTCCAAACTTTGCCAGGATTGCAAATCTTCTTTTCACAAATATGTGCTACCTGAAAGCCTTCCAATAAGTTTTATGATTCAGTGGCATGTGACCTGCAGCAATTATTTGTTTAGGCATTTTTATACTTTCATCTGAATAATTATGATGGCATTCTCAAATTATGTTCTACAAACGCTAATTTTGAGAAATGTTTTAGCTAAATTTGTTGGGCACTTAGTATGTGCTTTCTATGCATTTTATCATCTAGTGCTCACAAGTATTTGAAGTGGTATTAGTATTATTTCCATTTTATGGATCAGGGATATGAGGATTAGATAAATGGCATGGCTAAGCAATTGAGCTGGGATTTGAACCTGGCCCTTTGACTCCAGAGCTCACAGTCTCAAACAGTACAGAATAGCTGTTAGGTGAAAAAGGATTTTCAGGCCAGTGGATTTGGAAATGTAGATTTAAACCAAATTTCAAAAACTTCTTTCTTACAGGATTTCTCAAAGTGTTTAATATGCCAGTGCACAATTAATCTTTAGAAGTAGTATGGAATATAATATGTGATATTCCTAAACTTACTGAACCCTAACTGATCTCTCAAGTGCTTGAGCCTGAAAACTCAGTTTTGGAACCTGGTTCTGCCATTCACTATGGTTGTAACCTTGGGCAAGTGATTTAACCTCTTATTAAAGTTACTTAATCAACAAAAGAAAATTTAGCTATATTTAGTAAACTGTACCTACCAAGATATCTTTTTGTGTAAATTTTCAAGAAGAGTTGAAAGAAGGTATTTCATTAATATTCAGTTAATTAAAAATATTTAACCAGAGTACCTTGTTTCTTTAAACAGTTTTATTAATTAGTGTTTGACCTTCTCCTGAAACTTTCCTGATTTAAAATTTTTATATTTTTTCCCACTTACATCAATGAACAGATCATCCAGACAGAAAATCAATATGGAAACACTGGCCTTAAATGACACATTAGCTCAGATGAGCTTTAAAGATATATAGAGAACATTCCGTCCCAAAGCAGTGCATACAGAACATTCTGTATAATAGATCATATGCTTCGTCACAAAATAAGTTTCAATAAATTTAAGAATATTGAAATTATATCAAGCATCTTTCCCAACCACAACTGCATGAGACTAGAAATCAACTACAAGGAAAAAACTGCAAGTGGAGGCTAAACAGAATGCTACTAAACAACTGATGGGGCCCTGAACCAAGATGGCGGAGTAGAAGGATGTGCTCTCACTCCCTCTTGTGAGAACACCAGAATCACAACTAGCTGCTGGACAATCATCGACAGGAAGACACTGGAACTCACCAAAAAGATACCCCACATCCAAAGGCAAAGGAGAAGCCAAAATGAGATGGTAGGAGGGGCGCAATCACAGTAAAATCAAATCCCATAACTGCTGGGTGGGTGACTCACAGACTGGAGAACACTTATACCACAGAAGTCCACCCACTGGAGTGAAGGTTCTGAGCCCCACGTCAGGCTTCCCAACCTGGGGATCTGGCAATGGGAGGAGGAATTCCTAGAGAATCAGACTTTAAAGGCTAGTGGGATTTGATTTCAGGACTCGAAAGGACTGGGGGAAACAGAGACTCCACTCTTGGAGGGCACACACAAAGTAGTGTGCGCATTGGGACCCAGGAGAAAGAGCAGTGACCCCAGGGGAGACTGAACCAGACCTACCTGCTAGTGTTGGAGGGTCTCCTGCAGAGGCGGAGGGTGGCTGTGGCTCACCATGGGGACAAGAACACTGGCAGCAGAAGTTCTGGGAAGTACTCCTTGGCCTGAGCCCTCCCAGAGTCTGCCATTAGCCCCACCAAAGAGCCCAGGTAGGCTCCAGTGCTGGGTTGCCTCAGGCCAAACAGCCAACAGGGAGGGAACCCAGGCCAACCCATCAGCAGCGGATTAAAGTTTTATTGAGCTCTGCCCACCAGAGAAACAGTCAGCTGTACCCACCACCAGTCCTTCCCATCAGGAAACTTGCACAAGCCTCTTAAATAGCTTCATCCACCAGAGGGCAGACAGCAGAAGCAAGAAGAACTACAATCCTGCATCCTGTGGAACAAAAACCACATTCATAGAAAGACAAGATGAAAAGGCAGAGGGCTATGTACCAGATGAAGGAACAAGATAAAACCCCAGAAAAACAACTAAAGAAAGTGGAGACAGGCAACCTTCCAGAAAAAGAATTCAGAATAATGATAGTGAAGATGATCCAGGACCTCGGAAAAAGAATGGGGGCAAAGATCGAGAAGATGCAAGAAATGTTTAACAAAGACCTAGAAGAATAAAAGAACAAACAAAGAGAAATGAACAATGCAACAACTGAAATGAAAACTACACTAGAAGGAATCAATAGCAGAATAACTGAGGCAGAAGAACAGATAAGTGACCTGGAAGACAGAATGGTGGAATTCACTGCTGCAGAACAGAATAAAGAAAAAAGAATGAAATAAAAATGAAGACAGCCTAAAAGACCTCTCCGACAACATTAAACGCAACAACATTCACATTATAGGGGTTCCAGAAAGAGAAGAGAGAGAGAAAGGACCCGAGAAAATATTTGAAGAGATTATAGTCGAAAAATTCCCTAACATGGAAAAGGAAATAGCCACCCAAGTCCAGGAAGTGCAGCAAGTCCCATGCAGGATAAACCCAAGGAGAAACATGCCGAGACACATAGAATCAAACTGGCAAAAATTAAAGACAAAGAAAAATTATTGAAAGCAGCAAGGGAAAAACAACAAATAACATACAAGGAAACTCCCATAAGGTTAACAGCTGATTTCTCAGCAGAAACTCTACAAGCCAGAAGGGAGTGGCATGATATACTTAAAGAGACGAAAGGAAGAACCTACAACCATGATTACTCTACCTGGCAAGGACCTCATTCAGATTCGATGGAGAAATCAAAAGCTTTATAGACAAGCAAAAGCTAAGAGAATTCAGCACCACCAAACCAGTTCTACAACAAATGCTTAAGGAACTTCTCTAAGTGAGAAGCACAAGAAAAGGACCTACAAAAACAAACCCAAAACAACTAAGAAAATAGTCATAGGAACATACATATCAATAATTACCTAAATGTGAATGGATTAAATGTTCCAACCAAAAGACACAGGCTTGCTGAATGGATACAAAAACAAGACGCATATATATGCCGTCTACAAGAGACCCACTTCAGACCAAGGGACACATACAGACTGAAAGTGAGGGGATGGAAAAAGATATTCCATGCAACTGGAAATCAAAAGAAAGCTGGAGTAGAAATAATCATACCAGATAAAATAGACTTTAAAATAAAGAATGTTACAAGAGACAAGGAAGGACACTACATAATGATCAGGGGATCAATCCAAGAAGAAGATATAACAATTATAAATATATATGCACCCAACATAGGAGCACCTCAATACATAAGGCAACTGCTAACAGCTATAAAAGAGGAAATCAACAGTAACACAATAATAGTGGGGGACTTTAACACCTCAATTACACCAATGGACAGATCATCCAAAATGAAAATAAATAAGGAAACAGAAGCTTTAAATGACACAATAGACAAGATAGATTTAATTGATATTTATAGGACATTCCATCCCCAAACAGCAGATTACGCTCTTCTCAAGTGCGCACGGAACATTCTCCAGGATAGACCACATCTTGGGTCAGAAATCAAGCCTCAGTAAATTAAAGAAATGAAATCATATCCAGCATCTTTTCTGACCACAACGCTATGAGATTAGAAATGAATTACAGGGGAAAAAACGTTAAAAACACAAACACATGGAGGCTAAACAATACGTTACTAAAAAACCAAGAGATCACTGACGAAATCAAAGAGGATATCAAAAAATTCCTGGAGACATATGACAATGAAAACAGGACGATCCAAAATCTAAGGATGCAGCAAAAGCAGTTCTAAGAGGGAAGTCTATAGTTATACAAGCCTACCTCAAGAAACAAGAAAAATCTCAGACAAACAATCTAACCTTACATCTAAAGGAACTAGAGAAAGAAGAACAAACAAAACCCAGAGTTGGCAGAAGGAAAGAAATCATAAAGATAAGAACAGAAATAAATGAAATAGAAACAAAGAAAACAATAGCAAAGATCAATAAAACTAAAAGCTGGTTCTTTGAGAAGATAAACAAAATTGATAAACCATTAGCCAGACTCATCAAGAAAAAGAGAGGACTCAAATCAATAAAATTAGAAATGAGAAAGGAGAAGTTACAGCAGACACTGCAGAAATACAAAGCATCCTAAGAGACCACTACAAGCAACTTTATGCCAATAAAATGGACAACCTGGAAGAAATGGACAAATTCTTAGAAAGGTATAACCTTCCAGGACTGACCCAGGAAGACATAGAAAATATGAACAAACCAATCACAAGTAATGAAATTGAAACTGTGATTAAAAATCTTCCAACAAGCAAACGTCCAGGACCAGATGGCTTCACAGGTGAATTCTATCAAATATTTAGAGAAGAGCTAACACCCGTCCTTCTCAAACTCTTCCAGAAAATTGCAGAGGAAGGAACACTCCAAACTCAATCTATGAGGCCACCATCACTCTGATACCAAAACCAAAGACACTACAAAAAAAGAAAATTACAGAGCAATATCACTGATGAATATAGATGAAAAAATCCTCAACAAAATACTAGCAAACAGAATCCAACAACACATTTAAAGGATCATACCCACAAAGGATCACACCATGATGAAGTGGGATTTATCCCAGGGATGCAAGGATTCTTCAGTATACACAAATCAATCAATGTAATACACCACATTAACAAATTAAATAATAAAAACCATATGATTGGGCTTCCCTGGTGGCACAGTGGTTGAGAGTCCGCCTGCCAATGCAGGGGACATGGGTTCATGCCCCAGTCCAGGAATATCCCACATGCCATGGAGTGGCTGGGCCCGTGAGCCATGGCTGCTGGGCCTGCACATCCGGAGCCTGTGCTCCACAACGGGAGAGGCCACAACAGTGAGAGGCCCGTGTACCACAAAACAAAACAAAAACAAAACCAAAAACCATATGATCATCTCAATAGATGCAGAAAAAGCTTTTGACAAAATTCAACACCTATCTATGATAAAAACTCTCCAGAAAGTGGGCATAGAGAGAACCTACCCCAACATAACAAAGGCCATATACGATATACCCACAGCAAACATGATTCTCAATGGTGAAAAACTGAAAACATTTCCTCTAAGATCAGGAACAAGACAAGGATGTCCACTCTTACCACTATTATTCAACATAGTTTTGCAAGTCCTAGCCATGGCAATCAGAGAAGAAAAAGAAATAAAGGAATACAAATTGGAAAAGAAGTAAAACTGTCACTGTTTGCAGATGACATGATACTATACATAGAGAATCCTAAAGATGCCACCAGAAAACTACTAGAGCTAATCAATGAATGTGGTAAAGTTGCAGGATACAAAATTAATGCACAGAAAGCTCTTGCATTCCTATATACTAGTGATGAAAAATCTAAAAGAGAAATTAAGGAAACACTCCCATTTACCATTGCAACAAAAAGAATAAAATACCTAGGAATAAACCTACCTAGGAAGACAAAAGCCTGTATGCAGAAAACTATAAGACACTGATGAAAGAAATTAAAGGCAATACAAACAGATGGAGAGATATACCATGTTCTTGGATTGGAAGAATACATATTGTGAAAATGACTCTACTACCCAAAGCAATCTACAGATTCAATTCAATCCCTATCAAATTACCAATGGCATTTTTTATGGAACTAGAACAAAAAATCTTAAAATTTGTATGGAGACACAAGAGACCCCAAATAGCCAAAGCAGTCTTGGGGGAAAAAAACGGAGCTGGAGGAATCAGACTCCCTGACTTCTGACTATATTACAAAGCTACAGTAATGAAGATAATATGGTACTGGCACAAAAACAGAAACATAGATCAAGGGAACAAGATAGAAAGTCCAGAGATAAACCCACACACCTCTAGTCAGCTAATCTATGACAATGGAGTCGAGGATATACAATGGAGAAAAGACAGTCTCTTCAATAAGTGGTGCTGGGGAAACTGGACAGCTACATGTAAAAGAATGAAATTAGAACACTCCCGAGCACCATGCACAAAAATAAACTCAAACTGGATTAAAGGCCTAAATGTAAGACCGGACACTATAAATCTCTTAGAGGAAAACTTAGGAAGAACACTCTTTGACATAAATCACAGCAAGATCTTTTTTGATCCACCTCCTAGAGTAATGGAAATAAAAACAAAAATAAACAAATGGGACCTAATGAAACTTAAAAGCTTTGTACAGCAAAGGAAATCATAAACAAGACGAAAAGACAACCCTCAGAATGGGAGAATATATTTGCAAACGAATCAGCAAAGAATTAATCTCCAAAATGTATAAACAGCTCATGCAGCTCAATATTAAAAAAACAGACAACCCAATCCAAAAATGGGCAGAAGACTTAAATAGACATTTCTCCAAAGAAGACATACAGGTGGCCAAGAAGCACATGAAAAGCTGCTCAGCATCGCTAATTATTAGAGAAATGCAAAACAAAACTACAATGAGGTATCACCTCACACCAGTTAGAATGGGCATCATCAGAAAATCTACAAACAACAAATGCTGGAGAGGGTGTGGAGAAAAGGGAACCCTCTTGCATTGTTGGTGGGAATGTAAATTGATACAGCCACTATGGAGAACAGTATGGAGGTTCCTTAAGAAACTAAAAATGGAATTACCATATGATCCAGCAATCCCATTGCTGGGCATATACCCAGAGAAAACCATAATTCAAAAAGACACATGCACCCCAATGTTCATTGCAGCACTATTCACAATAGCAAGGTCATGGAAGCAACCTCAACTTCCATCAACAGACGAATGGTTAAAGAAGATGTGGTATGTATAAACAATGGAATATTACTCAGCCATAAAAAGGAACGAAATTGGGTCATTTTTTGAGACGTGGATGGATCTAGAGACTGTCATACAGAGTGAAGTAAGTCAGAAAGAGGAAAACAAATATCATATATTAACGCATATATGTGGAACGTAGAAAAATGGTAGAGATGAACCAGTTTGCAAGGCAGAAATTGAGACACAGATGTAGGGAACCGTATGGACACCAAGGGGGAAAGCCTTGGGGGGGTGTGGTGGTGGTGTGATGAATTGGGCGATTGGGATTGACATATATACCCTGATGTGTATAAAATTGGTGACTAATAAGAACCTGTTGTATAAAAAAATAAAGTTCAAAAATTAAAAAAAAAAACTGATTGTGCACTGACGAAATCAAAGAGAAAATTAAAAAAAATACGTGAAGGCAAATTAAAATGGAAACAAAATGATCCAGAATCTAGAGACACAGCAAAAGCAGTTCCCATGAAAAAAGCAGGGAAGTTTACAGTTATATAAGCTTACCTCAGGAAAGAAGAAAAATGTCAAATAACAATCTAACCTTACACCTAAAGGAACTAGAAAAGGACTAACCAACAAAGCCCAAAGTTAAGAGATGGAAAGAAATACCAAAACCAGAGCAGAAGTACATGAAATAGAGACTAAAAAAGCAATAGAAAAGATCAATGAAACTAAGAGCTGATTCTTTTAAAAGATAAACAAAATTCATAAACCTTTAGATAGACTCATAAAGAAAAAAAAGAGAGAGGTTTCAGATAAAATCAAAAATTAAAGAGTAGAAATTAAAAACAACACCAGAGAATTACACAGGATCATAAGAGATTACTATGAACAATTATATGCCCCAAAATGGACAACCTAGAAGAAATGGATAAATTCCTAGAAATGTACAATCTTCCAAGACTGAATCCCAGGGATGCAATGATGGCTCAATAGCTGCAAATTAATCAGTGTCATACACCGCATTAACAAATTGAAGAATAAAATTATATGATAATATCAGTAGATACAGAAAAAGCTTTTGAGAAAACTCAGCATTCATTTATGATAAAAACTCCCAGCAGAGTGGATACAGGGGGAATGTACCTCAATACAATAAAGGCTCATTATGACAAACCTAGAGCCAACATCATACTCAGTGGTGAAAAGCTGAAAGCATTTCTTCTAAATCAGGAATAAGACAAGGATGCTCATTCTCACCACTTTTATTCAACATGGTATTGGAAGTCCTAGCCACAACAGCTAGACAAGAAGAAGAAATAAAAGGAATCCAAATTGGAAAAGAAGTAAAACTGTCACTGTTTGCACATGACATGATACTACACACAGAAAACCCTAAAAATGCCACCAAAAAACTACTAGAGCTCATCAATGAATTTGGTAAAGTTGCAGGATACAAAATTAATATACAGAAATCCATTGCGTCTCTATACATTAACAGTGAACTGTCAGAAACATAAACTTAGGAAACAATCCCACTTACCATCTCATCAAAAAGAATAAAATACCTGGGAATAAATCTAAGGAGGTAAAAGACCTGTACTTGGAAAACCATAAGACACTGATGAAAGAAACTGTAGATGACATGAACAGATAGGTATACCATGTTCATGAATTGGAGGAATTAATATTGTTAAGACCATACTTCCCAAGGCAATCTACAGATTCAGTACAATTCCTATCAAATTACCAATGACATTTTTCACAGAACTAGAACAAATCATTTTAAAATGTGTATGGAAACACAAAAGACCCTGATTAGCCAAAGCAATCTTGAGAAAGAACAGAGCTGGGGTAACCATGCTCCCTGACTTCAAAGTGTACTACAAAGCTATAGTAATCAAACAGCTTGGTACTGGCAGAAAAACAGACACATACATCAGTGAAACTGAATAGAGAGTCCAGAAATAAACCCATGCACTTATGGTCAATTCATCTATGACAAATGAGGCAAGAATATACAACGGGGAAAAGACAGCCTTTTCAATAAATGTTGTTGAGAAAACTAGACAGCTACATGCAACTATGGAACTTTGCTTTCCATAGCCTCGAGGGCATCAGAGACTGGAAACAAATCTCTGGGCATCTTCATCGAGTGGAGGTGTCTGAAAGCAGACATACCCAACAAACCTTCCCTCTACTTCAAGACAAATGGATTATCTTGAATCTCAGCAATGCTGTGTAAATACTTGCTGACGCAGGGCAAATTCGAGTTTTGCTTTTTGGAACTTTTCTGGAATTTCTTTTTTCAGGTATTTTCGATCCACAGTTGGTTGAATGCACAGATCAGCCAAATGCTCATCAGAATGACTACTTTTTAATACCATATACAAAAATAAACTCAAAATGGATTAAAGACTTAAATGTAAGACCTGAAACCATAAAACTCCTGGAAGAAAACATAGGCAGTATGTGCTTTGACAGTGGTCTCAATGATATTTTTTGGATTTGTCTTCTCAGGCAAGGGAAACAAAAGCAAAAATAAACAAATGGGACTATATCAAACTTAAAAGCTTTTCCACATTGAAGGAAGCTATCAACAAAACAAAAAGGCAGCCTGCTGAATGGGAGAAGATATTTGCAAATGATATATATGATAAGAGATTAATATAAAAAATATACAGTGAATTCATACAATTCAACATCAAAACACACACACACACACACACACACAACCTGATTAAAAAATGGGCAGAACACCTGAATAGACATTTTTCCAAAGAAGACATACAGATGGCCAATAGACACATGAAAAGATTCTCAGTATCACTAACCACCAGGGAAACAAATGCAAGTCAAAACCACAATGATATATCACCTCATACCTGTTAGAATGGAAATTATCAAGAAATAAATGTTGGAGAGGGTGCGGAGAAAAGGGAACCCTAGTACACTGTTGGTGGGAATATAAATTGTTGCGGCCACTACGGGAAACAGTATGGAGGTTCCTCAAAATATTAAAAATAGAACTACTGTACGATCCAGCAGTTGCACTTCTGGGTATTTTTCCAAAGAAAAGAAAAACACTAAGCTGAGAAAGATATATGCACTCCTGTGTTCATTGGAGCATTATTTATAATAGCCAAGATATGTCCATCAATAGATGAATGGATAAAGAAGATATCATATATATATATACACACACACACACACACACACACACACACACATATACATACAATGGAATAATAGTCAATAAAAAAGAATGAAATCTTGCTATTTGCAATGGTGGATGGACCTAGAGGGTATTATAATAAGTGAAATAAGTCAGACAGAGAAAGACAAATACCATATGATTTCACTTAGGTAGGATCCAAAAAAGAAAACAAATGAACAAACATAACAAAAACAGACTCATAGATACAAAGAACAAATGAGTGGTTGCCAGAGGGGAGGAGAATGGAGGGATGAGTGAAATAGGTGAGGAAAATTAAGAGGTACACATTTCCCATTATAAAGTAAATAATTTTATAATAGATGGCATAGGGAATATAATCAATAATATTGTAATAATTTTGTATGATAACTAGATTTATCATGGTGATTATTTTGTAATGTATAAGATATCCAATCACTATGTCATACCCCTGAAACTAATATAATATTGTAATTGAATTATAGTTCAGTAATACAAAATAATAATAAAGAAAGAAAGAAACATTGTTATTATACCTTTTAAAGTTTTTCAAGTATTTACATTAAAAAAGGAGATAATATTAATTACAGTAATCTTCTTGTTAATTAGGGATTTTTATAATGATTTCCCTGGATGTTTTTATTAGTTACTCTATAACTTTTCATAATGTTAAATATGAGTTTTATAGTTGATATATATATATGTAAAAGACTAGGGCAGAGTTTCCTAAACTTTCTTGGTAGTTTTTCACAGTGCCCGAAAGCCAAAGCAAATACTTAGTAGTTTCATGTATTAAGTAGTAAGGTCCAGTGGACTTAGTAAGTATTTATGTCTTAACAATTTAGTGCCTTTGAAAAAATTAATTCATATAAATTGAAAGAGAAAATATTTTCATTTTATTCCTAATCAGAATTACTTACTAGTGGGATGTGTATACCTACTGGCCACTGCAAAACTAATCAATCCTTGGAATCAGATTGGTTCCCACCACCTTTATTTCCTGTTCCACGTTGCTTTTAGTATAGTACTTGCTTTTTATCAAAGCAACCACAGAAAGCTCAGTTTTGCAAAGATATGAAATAAATCAAAAGGAATGTAGAACAATCTAATGTTGAAACGACGAACCACCTGGGGCTGGCAGTTTGCACCGTGTCTGTGCAAAATACCAGACTATAAATATAAAATAACCCATGGTAGCCCCTGTGAGTTCACTTTGGCACTCTGGGGCACCTCTGCACACAGTTTGGGAATCATGGGATTAGGGTATTATATATGATATCCTATCTTTTAGCAGAAGGTGTTTAAGTATTTAAACTGCATTTGTGTGTGTGTGTGTGAGAGAGAGAGAGAGAGAGAGAGAGACAGAGAGACAGAGAGAGACGCTGTTATTTAGAAATCAAATTGCCTGTGGCTTTTTCTGTCTTCTAAGGGAGATGGCCTAATTCATGAGAAGGGCAAAGCATGTCTCTTCTGTTCTTTTCCTCTTGATGAAGGGAAGAAGAAAGGGTGAGGCCCAGCACAAGAATGAATCTGTTGATAGGCAGTGGGATGCCAGAACCTAGTTTAGAATAGACTAAGAAGAACTGAACTGCTCTGCATCATAAAGTGAGCAGTTAAATAAAAGAGCGAGGCGGGAGACTAGACCTCCAATTAACACAAATGACTGCGGAGGTTTTTTTTTAAGAATAGTGAAATCTGATATTCTACTTTATGTTACTGGGTTATGAACCCAAACCATCTCTGCAGACCTTCAGTGTAGAATGCTCTACACACATGCCTTATGTGAGTGTTTTTTTGGTGCAAATCAAAGAGGGCTGAGGTTTACCCTTGAATCATTCCAGAAGAGATGAGTGATGATGCACTCATCACAGTAGGAAGTGATGATTCAGGAGTGACATTGAGAACTCTGTGGAGGTAGGCTCTCAAAGCCAGAAGGGACCATTACAACCAAATCACCAGGAATGACCAGAAAGCTTGGAGAGGATAAGGATGGGGGTTTGATAAGAGATGCTGAGAGGCTGATTTAAGGTATGGTAGATCATGAGGGACTAAGCAAAGGACCACAGCTTGGAGGTAGTGGGAAGAAGTCATTAATGAAGAAACTGGGGTTCTGCAGATAGTGTCAATCTAGTGGGAAAAGCTAAGGTTGGAGACTTAAGTGTTTTTGTTGAGTCAAGAGACCCAGTCCCAATTAGAGGGCCAAGGTAGGTGTGTAGTCTGGATCCAAAGACAGAAGTGGCATAAATCATGATAAAAAAGCAGAACTGGCAGTGAAGATTGTTTATCAGATACTTGCCAGAATCAGGGGTGATTTTCTCCATTGGTCATGCCTAATTTTGGTCCTATTAGACAAGCAATTCAGTACTGCAAGAGACCCAGAGGCCAAAGAGTTGTTTTATGTCTCAGTTGTTGTATACTCAAGACATTATGATATCCAACACAGTTTCATAATAAAAACACTCAGAAAACTAGGAATAGAAGGGAACTTCCTCAACATTATATAAGGCATTAATTGAAAAACCCACAGCTAACATATTTAATGGTGAAAGACTGAAATCTTTCCCCCTAAGATCGGGAACTACTAGTTTTTCATTGTTGTACTAGAATTTCTAGCCAGAGCAATTAGACAAGAAAAAAGGAAATTCAAGGCATCCACATCAGAAAGAAGGAAGTAAAACTATCTTTATTCAGAGATGACATGATACTATGTATAGAAAATCCCAAAGAATACACAAGAAAACAACTAGTGCTAATGAATGAATGTGGCAAAGTTGCAGAGCATAAAACCAACTCACAAAAATCAGGGGTGTGTGTGTGTGTGTGTGTACAACAAAAATGAACAATCCGAAAAAGGAAATTAAGAAGGCAGTTCCATTTACAATAGCATCTAAAAGAATATAAGACTTAGGAATAAATTTGACCACAAAGTGAAAGACTTGTATACTGAAAAATATAAAACATGCAAAAATAAATTAAAGAAGACCTAAATAAGTGGAAAGACATCTTGTGTTCATGGACAGAAAGACAATGTTGTTAAGATGTCAGTACTATTCAAAGCTATTCACAGATACAATGCAATTCCTATAAAAATTCTAGGGCTTCTCTGGTGGTGCAGTGGTTGAAAGTCCGCCTGCTGATGCAGGGGACACGGGTTCATGCCCCAGTCTGGGAGGATCCCACATGCCACGGAGCGGCTGGGCCCATGAGCCATGGCCGCTGAGCCTGCACATCCGGAGCCTGTGCTCCGCAACAGGAAAGGCCACAACAGTGAGAGGCCCAAGTACTGCAAAAAAAAAAAAAAAAAAACTCTAACAGCCTTTTTTTTTTCAGAAATGGAAAAGCCAATCCTCAAATTCATATGGAATTGTAAAGGACCCAGAATAGCTAAAACAATCTTGAAAAACATGAACAAAGTTGGAGGACTCCCATTTCCTGATTTCAAAGCCTAGTACAAAGCTGCAATAATCGAAACAGTGTAGTATTGGTATTAGGATAGATACATAGGCCAATAGACTAGGATTGAGAGTCAGGAAATAAACATATGTGGTCAATTGATTTTTGACAAGTGTGCCAAGGCCATTCAATGGAGAAAGAAGAGCTTCCTCAACAGATGGTAATGGGACAACTGGATTTCCACACGCAGAAGAATGAAGTTGGACTCCTACCTCATACTATATACAAAAATTAACTCAAAATGGGTCAGTGACAGAAAACACACAAGCAACAAAAGAAAAAATAGATAAATTTGACTTCATTAAAATTGAAGTTTTGTGAATCAAAGGATATTATCAAGAAAGTAAAAAAAACCCACAGAATGGGAGAAATTATTTACAATGATATATCTGATAAGAGTTTAATATCAAGAATGTATGAAGAACTCTTAGAACTCAGCAACAAAAAGACAACCCAATTAAAAAATATGCAAAGGACTTAAATAGACATTTCTCCAAAGAAGATGTACAAATTATCAATAAGCACATAAAAGAGGCTCAACATTATCAGCCAATAGGAAAGTGCAAATAAAAACCACAACGAGATACCGCTTCACACCTACTAGGATGGCTATAATAAATTACAAAAACAAAATAACAAGTATTGGTGAGGATGTGGAGAAATTTGAATCCTCATACATTGCTGGTGGGAATGTAAAGTGGTTTAGTGGCTGTGGAAACCAGTTTGGAGGTTCCTTAAAAAGCTAAACACAGAATAACCACATGACCCAGCAATTCAACTCCTAGGTATATACCCAAAATAATTGAAAACAGGGATTCAAACAGATACTTGTACACACTGTAGAATTATTCACAGTAGCCAAAAGTTTGAAACAACCTGAGCACCTTCAACAGATGAATGGATAAGTAAAATGTGATATATAAATACAATGAAATATTATTCAGCCATAAAAAAGAATGAAGTTATGATACATGCTACAACATAGATGAACCTTAAAAACATTATGGTAAGTGAAATAAACCAGACACAAAAGGACAAATATTGCATGAGTCCACTTACGTGAAATATCTAGAACAGGCAAATTCATAGAGACAAAAAGTAGAATAGAAGTTATCAGGGGCTGGGGGAAGGGAGAGTGGGGAGTTATTGCTTAATGAGTACAGAGTTTCTGTTTGGGGTGATGAAAAAGCTTTGGAAATATATAGTAGTGATGGTTGCACAACTTTGTGAATGTAATTAATACGAATGAATTGTACATTTAAAAATTATTTTATGTTGCACATATTTTACCACAATAAAAATATACCCCCAAATTTGGGCAATATTATTTAGGGAAGCGAAGGAGCAGATAAGTATCAGAAAAATGAACCTGTATTTTAGGATCTTGGAATTCTTTAATGGGAAAATCTGAATAAATCACTCAGCCAAAAAAAAAAAAACCCCATTAGTATATACCATTCAGATATCAAACATTAGTTTCGGGCTCCTGCTTTGTTCTTTTTCCTAAGTCTGAGCATATCTCCATTCTCTAGATTGTAAGTAATCTGGGTGTCAGCTTCAAAGACATGGGAGGCACTCTGGCCAGTTGTGATTGACGATCCATTACTTCATTGGTGGGACTTATTGGACAGGTCCCATTGGTTCTTTAATTGCAAAATTAAACAGAAAACTGGGAAACTTTTGGACAGATTTCCAAGAAAGTTTCATTGTCTTTCCCATGAATTCAGTAATGTGAAAATTTTCTTTCTGAGCAAAGTGAACATGGAAGTTGGTGTGACTCCCTTGAGAATACTATCCATCACCGTTTACTGTTTTCCTTATTTTTTCCCGAGGGTCTATGAAAGAGAGTTTGATCAAGGGTTCCTTAGAACAGATTGTGATATAGGAGATCTGTTTATCTGGAATCTGGGAGTTGGAATAAAGGGTCTTTGGGGCCAACAAGACAGGCTGTAGGAGATGGTAGTATGTGGGCTCTGTAGGAGAGAGCTGGAGCAATGGAGTCAGACCCAGCTACTGGGTATCTGAGCAGCAAGGTCATTGGCTGTGGGAGGTAGGGCGATAAGAGCAAAGCTACTGTTGATCCTGAGTCAATCTTCTGTTACCTGTCTGAAATCCTTCTTAAGTGAAATGGATTTAAATAAACAAGTAATAAATAACTCATACTTCCTGCTTGGAGCTGAATATATACACAGCTGAGCCTACAGGTGGAGGCAAGGAGACAGCCTGGGCTAAAGGAAAATGGTACAGGAAGAACCATAAGTGCTCTTATGTATGTGAAAACATATTGTCAGTGATGAAGCATTAATCAAACCTTAGTTATCTGGTTATTCATGGATGCAGAATTTAAGTGCTATTTCTCAGAAGGATCTGGTCATCTTTGGAGTCCTGATGGTAAAACAAAGATGAAAATAACCTCATCTTTTAATATCTCACTGCAACATAGTGAGAATTGGGGTCTTGAGAGGAAGGTTTAAATGGTCATGTTTTTAATCTAGGAAAAAAATAAAACCTCCCTGGTTTTAGTAACAAACTTTAGACTTCTAAAAATGTTTATCACCTGTAGCCTTAGGAAAAAACCTCCTAAAAAATAAAGATGTCCTGTACAGCATAACCCAAACTAGATTTGGAGTTGTCCTGGTAAAGAAGGATATTTATTTGGAGCAACTGTTACTTGCCTTAGTAGCCAAGAGCTAATATTGAGAGTTTACCATATGCTAGGAAATGTTCCAGGTACTTTAAATGTATCAAGTTGTTTAACACTCCTTTCTCTTAGTTAGGTACTACTATCATGCCCACCCTAAAGATAAAGAAACTGAAGAAAGGCGAGACCAAGTAACTTGCCCAAGAGCCTGCAGCAAGTCACAGTTTAAACGCCAGCAGTCTGGCTCCGGAGTCTGTACTCCTAAGCACTGCATTATCCCCTTTTTCGCAACTAAAAAGAAAGGCCTCTGTTGATAGGGAGAAGTGGTGCCAAATCAGTACTTCCAAAGAGTGATCCAAAAGCCAAGTCCCTCAATATGTTTCATGGCAAAAAAAAAGGGTCCACTGGTGAAACACTGAACATTATATACCCCTCTTCCCATTGCAAATCCATAGTAAGTACTAGTATTAAAGGCTCTATTAAGTTTTACCATAAATAAATCTTTTCATAATTTGTTTCACCCAGCACAGGATCTTCATTTGCATAGTATCTATTACTGTATCTCAGAATAGGTACTATATAAACTATATCTGAGAAATGTTGCATTAAAATGCTTTAATAACTGGCCATGTTACAAAATAACTGTTGCTAACAGTTTGAGAACCATATGTTGTTAGTTAGCAAGGCAAACCAATTATTTGGATTTAGTGAAACGGGCCTTAAAGTTAAAACCTGATACTGTTCCTTGATCAGGGAAATATTCTCCATATTAGATTCTTCTTTTTTCCAGGTTATAGGGATCTCTTTTTTATGTTTTTACTTTTATTTTGCTTTCCCCATATTCTTCTGGTCTTATGCTGGTCTACATTGGCTTTAGTCACTTTCTTATTTCAGAACTTTTTACTATTTATAGATTAGTTTTAGACTCTGATAATGGAATCTCTCAAAATTCACTTAAAGGTGCAAGTCTTTATTAACTGATTTTCATGAAAATTTTTTCTTTTTAATACCGAAAATAAGAGAAATGACTTGTTTTTAAATATGTGTCTTGTGTCTGTGTCACTGACATGCTGTCTTAATGAGAGGAGAGAGGTGGTTAGAGTCTCCCTTTTTGGCTACAAGAGTCATGTCTGAATTGGCTGTTGAATTGAAAATGGATTTCCCCACATGGCCAGAAACATAAGCACTGTGAAATATTCCATCCTTCTGTCCTTCCCCTACCTCCCACCTTCACCCCCTACCCCCTAATATTGCTCTGTCCAATTTGTCAGGATATAGTCTTTTTAAACCACTTTATTCTGCATTTACAGTCTTTACATTGCTTTCTGTATGACTGATATTACTATTGGGTAACACATGACAGTTTCCTTTTAATTATGTGGTAATATTCTCTCTCCACTAACGTTCTGATAGCTTAGAACATTTTTCTAATTATTTTGAGCTTGAACACTTCTCATAACTAAGTTACTAGCTCTTGTTTCTTTCTATATCCTTTGTCCATTTATATATATTTTTTCATGTTCATTTATAAAATCTTATTTTTTTAATCCATTAAAGACAGGCTGTGTTTGAATCTTGGTTCCACAATTCACTAACTGTGTGTCTTGGGCAGCTTATTTAAACTTTCTGTATCTCTGGCTGCTTATCTATGAAGTGAGGTTAATAACATCTACTTTCCAGGGTTCTTATAAACATTAAAGGAGTTAATATATGTAAAGTAAAGTGTCTGGCTGTGGCAGATACAGCGTATGGGTTCACCATCCATTTCATTTTCCTTGTCATGGAGCTAAACTATATTTCTCAGCTCCCCAAGATCTAGGTAAAGCCATATGACTAAGTCTCACCAATGGAATGTAAAGGGAAGTGATATGTCACTTTACAGGCTGAAGTAGGAAGGAGTCCTATTCTACCATTACTGCTATGAGTGAGAGACTCTGAGATGGCAAAGTTGCAGAATGGAAGGAAACGCTTTTCTTGAATCATCAGTTAGAGGAAAGCCACAAAGAAGAGCCACTGGATCCATATCAAACTCTCTTGATATCTAGCAGATACTTTTTTATTAAGAACTGGGATTTGGGGGTTTACTGATTGTAGCAGCTAGAGTTATTTACCTGTCCTCACATTTGCACATGGTAGACAAGGAATAGAAGCTATGACCATTATTACTGTTGTTCACCATCAAAAGTAATGGCCAGTGTTAGCTTTAGACTTTAATGATACTTAATATTCATTGGCCAGATGGACTAAAACAATGTCCTTCTGACTCTGAAAACTTCACTCTGTACGCTACTTAAAAAATTGTATATTCTCAGGATGATGTTTTCACAAGAAGTATGAAGAAGTATAATATTTTATATTTAAGTTTTATTTCTTTAAGGTCTCCATTTAACCTGAACTCCTTAATGCCACTGTCTCTTATTCATCTGAATAACTGATTTCACGAAAAGGAAATTAATACAATATGTTGGTGGAAGGTACTGATTAGTAAAGTTTGGTCTATAGCTGTAAATCTGTTTGGACATAATTTGGGATATTTATACCCCAAATATTTGTTGTATGTATATATACACCAACAAACTTAAGTACAGGGGGCTTCCCTGGTGGCGCAGTGGTTGGGAGTCCGCCGGCTGATGCAGGGGGCACGGGTTCGTGCCCCGGTCTGGGAGGATCCCACATGCCGCAGAGTGGCTGAGCCCATGAGCCATGGCCGCTGGGCCTGCGTGTCCGGAGCCAGTGCTCCACAACGGGAGAGGCCACAGCAGTGAGAGGCCCGTGTACCGAAAAAAACAAACAAAAAAAAACCCTTAAGTACAGGGACATGTGATCCTTGTTAAAGTAATTTATTCACAGACAATGAATAGGTATAAAATGTCTAAAGTACCACTAGGTAGAACAATTTAACCTCATTAACACCCCCAGCCCTCGTATAGTCCATGTATATATTTCTGGGAATGAGAAACAATTTCAAAACGTTCTGATATGAACTATTTTATTATGATTTAAAAAAAATTTTACTTTAGGAATCCATTCAGTATCCAGCATTTTGTGAATCTGACAGTACCCAGCTGAGGTGAATGGAAGGGGGCAGAGGGCAAAGGAAAATGCTGGAATGGTTCATCTTGGTTGAATTAATTGTGTTTTTTCACAGTGAGCTCTGGGGGATTCTCCTACTTTTCCTTTCAACCTCCTGTCCTTTCCTTTCTCATCTGTTCTTCCTGTTCCTCTTTCCCAGATTTTTCACAAAGGAAAAATGGCCCAAAGGGCTCTTCTGTATAATTAGGTGTCAGAAGGCTGAAATCTTTATTGTTCCTTTCCCTGGATTTCTTCAAGGGCGGTCATGACTAATTAACTGTGAACATGGGAGTAAGGAGGACATCTTGTCAGAAATGAGGCATATTTGGGGTCGATGACTTTCATACACACAAAAAAGGCATGCCAACTTTAATTTAAAATACTAAGCACAAGTAGCAAGCACAATTAGTAAATGAGTAATTGTATTTCCATGTTAATATCTCATTTGGCCCTCATTGCAGCCTTCTCCGTGAAATGTTTTAAAAATAATCTTTCTTTTATTGAAGAAAATACAAGTTCAGAGATGTTGTAAAATGGTAAGAGCCAATAGAGCCAGTATGTGCTGCTAAAACCTGTCTCCTGACTCTACCACGCTAATATTCAAATGGACCAAAAATAACGGAGAACCTACTGTGGCCAAGTGCCACTGTAACTTCTGTGAGACCTTTGCCAAGTTACTTAATCTTTCTGTACCTTAGTTTCCTCATCTTTAAAGCGGGGATAATAATACTAACTTTATGGGGTTGCTGGAGGATTAAATGAATTAATCTCAATAGATTCCTGAGACCGGTGTCTGGCATATAGCATATATTCAGTAAGCGTAAGCTACTATCATATAATGTGGCTATTTTAGTAGTAGTTCTAATTAGTACGTGGAAGAATTTGGGTTTTAAAACAAGATCTTTTAACTCCACACTAAGTGCTCTTTTAATCATAGCACAATTGTCTCAGATTGCTTCACTATTCCCCAAAAGTCATTTAGGTGTCATATGGCATCACAGAAACACACAATTAAATAAAATTAATACTATATCAATATAGTTAATTTAGCACCAAAATGCTAAGCAGCTACTTAAAAATTATAAGTATATACTAAAGTACATGGTAGTTTTCCTCACCTTTATATATTGTAGTAAAATTCACCCTCAAGTGTATAGTTTCGAGTTTTGACAAATGCATACAGTTGTATAACTACTGTACAGAACAGTTCCTAGAGTTTACTTTTGAGTAGAATCTTATATGAATATTCTAGAAGGAATTTTTCTAACTTTAGAAGCCAATGTAAGCACATCTCCTTGATTCAGGGACATAAAAAATACTTGACACTTGGATAATAATTCTCATTCATTTATTAATTGACTCAAGAAGTATTTACCAAGTTTTTTCTCCATGTATAGCATTGTGTTATTATTTATAAAGATGAAGAAGAAGTGTCCCCAGGTTTAGTGCCTTCAAAAGAAGAGAATGTAATAGTTTTGTTTTACACTTCTACCTAACAGATAAATCAGGAGAGGGAAATAATAGGGCTTTGCGTAAATTCTCTTTAAAAAGAGTGCATGAAAAGAAGGATGACAAAGTGTCAATTCTTCTCTAATTAGCATGTATTAAAACAATAATATCCTCTCTCCCTATAAGACCTAAAACTCAGTTTAATTTCTTGAGTATTTGTTGTAGACAGCACATCACTGGGTAGATACAGTCTTTGTCTTCAAGCAGTTTGTAGCATTGTAGAGCACATAATTGTAATACAAGGCAGAAAATGATCAAAGGCACAAAATGGTATGTATTCAGAAAGAGGTGGGGACTGTTGTGGTGGGAGAATCAATAAAGACTATAAACGACGTAGTGTTCAGACAGGGTCTTGAAAAGGTGAAAAAGCTATTGATGGAGGGAGGAGAAAAGTTTAGTATTCTGTAAAGCTGCTGCACTGTCCAACTAGCTGCACTAGCTACATGTGGTTATTAATTCCAATTAAAATTAAATAAAAATTAAAATACGCCTCCTCAGTCTGACTAGTAACATTTCGAACGTTTAATAGCCACATGTGGCTAGTGGCTACCCATATTGAACAGGATAGAGTAGAACATTTCAGAAATGTTCTATTGGATAGTGTTTCCACAGAAGGAACGGCAGTGAAAGATCAGGAGGTGGGAACAATGAATTACCCAAATCTCTGCTCAAGTCCTTGAACAAAATACCAGAAATAATGGTATATCCATGTATTTCCTCCCCAAATATAAATTGGAAATACATGCCTATGTAAAGATCAATGACTCAATTTTTTCACTGGCTGGTCTGGTTCAATAGTCATGCTGAGTTCATACTATAAATCAGTAATGAAGACATAAAACCTAACAGGCCTATCTAATTGCTCCATCCATCTGAGCATGCAGATCACAGTGGCTGAAAGCCAGGCCCTAGGGCCCAGCCAAGTGTGGTGCTGCTGTTTCTTCTGGCAGGGACCTGTTAGCTGACTGGGTCCAAACCGAATGGCTTGGGCCTGTCAGAGTTGCAGTTCCCTAAGAATATGCTCACTATTAAATCACTGGCTTCTTTAGAACTAGTGGCAGTATCCACTGTAAAACCTGAAAGTAGGTAGAGGTTTGAGGGAAACTATGACTCAGAGAAACAAGTCCTGCTGTACGAATATGGATGAATTGAGCCATGTGTGACGTTAGTCACTGATAAACTTGTGAAGGTGCAGGCTTCAGCCTTTTGATAAGAGTTGCTGTCCACACTGTCAGAAGGGTAGTTCGGCCAAATGAGTTGTAGTGGTGTTTTTACAGAGCCATCCAGGTCATCATTTGTCTGGGGTCCAAATGGACAGAGGTGTGTAGGGATAGGAAACCATGTATCAAGGCTTTCTAAATCTGTAAGAGTCTAAAATGTGTGCCTTCATTAGTTTTAAAAAAAGCCTAGAAAATCAATCATCTGGGGAAATCAAAGGCAGCCCTGAATATACTGAATCCATACTTTTTGGTTACGTGGTTCCTCTTAATTTTAGATCTAATCATTGCTTACAACTTGACTTTGATTCCTTTAAAATATTATTCAATACTAATTGACTTTTTAAAAAATTTATTTATTTATTTTTGGTTGCGTTGGGTCTTCGTTGCTGCACATGGGCTTTCTCTAGTTGCAGCGAGCGGGAGCTACTCTTCGTTGCGGTGCACAGGCTTCTCATTGCGGTGGCTTCTCTTGTTGCAGAGCACGGGCTCTAGGCGCGCGGGCTTCAGTAGTTGTGGCTCACGGGCTCTAGAGCACAGACTCAGTAGTTGTGGAGCATGGGCATAGCTGCTCCACAGAATGTGGGATCTTCCTGGACCAGGGCTCGAACCCGTGTCCCCTGCATTGGCAGGCGGATTCTTAACCACTGCGCTACCAGGCAAGCCCAATACTAATTGACTTTTAATGTGTATATTTGGGGGGGGGTTGGATTTTTTTGGACACCATCATCAGGCATTTTATACATGCTCATTGGACAATAGATCATTGTCTTCTCTTAAAAGGGCTTAAGAGTACCAGAAAAAGGCAAGGGGAAATAACAGTGAGATACTAATTTTAAATAATTACTTTTCAAAATAAGAGGTACTATATGCACACTATATATCCTATAAATATATATGTGCTTACTATGTTTTTTTATGAGGGAAGCTTATAGAACCATATTCTTTCCACCCAACAACTGACATTTGGAGGAGTGTCAGTGTCATCTAAGTGTCTTTATAGTTCCATAATCTTATGCGCAAACAAAGCAACTACTATGCCATGAAAAGTATTTTTGTAACCCTATTTACATATAAACACCTGTTTTCAATGTACTGTTAACTAATAGAGTGTCAAGGGCAAATACGAAAGTAAGTCTTCATACCAAGAAAACCTAAATAAATATAGATATTAATATTTTTCAGTTTATTAGATTCTTTTGAAAATGATTATGATGATACCTGGATTTCAGTTATTAGATGCTTCTTGAGTTCACATTTATTTGGGACTGTTCCCTCAATGAACTCAGCATTTTCAAAGAATTGAAGGAGAGACTTTTTCCTTTTCTGAACAGTCAAGTGAGGGAAATAGTGATTAATTTTAATTTTCTTTATTTTTAGAAGGCTTCTGTGTTCATAGGTAGGGAAATCATACTGATGACTCAACCGCCCAGAGTGTTGTTTTGCTGGTTCTTGCTACCTCAGTGGAAAATACCAAGTCTAGTGTTTTTCCCCTGCATAATAAAAATCTATTACATTTATTGGGGAACCTACCAGCTGTAGGAACTCATTTATTTAAGGATAGTGTAGCTCCTGAAATACTATTGATGACATTTACCTTCAACTGGATTGCACGATGAGAATGCATACAAGTCATTTGGTTCCCAGTTTCATAATTTTGGCATCCGTACATTATTTAGACAAGCTTAGGCTGCCTTGCTTGGCTATGATAGACATTTTAGAATATCTCTGACTCATGAATATAAATAGTTGTGCAAAAATAAATTTTATAAAACCAGAGCTGGTAACAAAAAATCACCTAGATATCAACAACTCTGAAAGAATCTAGTGTCACATTCCTTAGAATGTCAGATTAAACTAACATGTGCCAGTCAATATTGCTACACTGCGACCCTTGATGCCTCCTAAGCAAAACTATTAAGTCCAACATTCTCTCCTGTAAGCACTTATCTGTAAGGATGGCTAACATGTCCTCTGAAGCAGATATTGAAACTGATTGGACAATAGGTAGATACCAGACAGAGGCCTGGGGGCCGACCTCTAGAAATAGGGGGAGAAAATCTTAATCTGCAACACAATGCCGTTCTCTTGAAACCCTATCATTTTCACTTCCCATGTGTCTGCTGCCTGACTGTGAATGGATTTGAAAAGGAATGGTTAGTGCTGAAAATTGGATCAGAGCTAACATTCTCTCATTTTTATCAGCGGCTGCCAAAGGTCATCTGACATAATAGCTGATGAATTCAAGCCCAGTGGATTTCATTTGCAATTTTCAATTTACTGAGGCCTCCAAACCCCACGGTGATAAAAGCTTCCCCTATCGTGGCCTGTCACAAACATCAAGAAACTGCACAAACCCACAAGAAAGAAAAAAGAGAAAGCCGTGCATCCTCACAGGTACAGATAAGGAGAACAGGAAGGAATGGTATCATGCAGGAAGGTACAGAGCAGCTTGTGTGGCTAGTTCTCTAAATGCCAATTGAAAGGAAAAGACTATGAAGAACAATCAAATAACTTCCACAGAATAACATCATGTTTCTTTGGGGCTTTGGTGTGAAAATTGCCTTCTAATCTCTTACTTGACATGCCCTCAAACAAAAATGTGAGTGTAAATATGCGAATAAATAAATGAATAAATAATCCTTGCTTATTTAGTCCCTGGAAAGAAAGCATGCTCTGTGTGTTGTATTTACCATAGTTTTGATTTACAAAATGCAGGCTTGTAAAGGATCTTTTATCATGGAGGTGTCGGTTAGCACTAAGAAATCATTTGTTTTGTTACAGAGAAATGGTAGATCCTTTGATTGATTTGCAAGGGCAGTCAAAGGACTGACATAGCAACTACTTGTAAGTGGATCTAGACAGTGTATATCGAAGATGTATTAGGAAGAGGAAGAAAGCCATTTTTTCCCCTTGTCAAGCTATTTACAGCGAACTTAGGCAGGATCAAGGACCTAATCGTGCTCCAAGGAATTGTTCAAATTGAGGAGACATATCGTGTTCCTTAAAGAATGGCAAGTTTGAAAGCCAAGCAGTCCATCTTCATCCTATCCTACTCAACTCACACCACAGCCGATAAAAAGAGAAAGCAGAGAGAGGACCACTATTTGGGATGTAACTGCTGGGAGAATTGAATTTCAGACATGGATGTCTGGATCCCATTTCTATCAAACAGATTCAGAAAGCCTTATGAAATTGGTCTAATGAGGCAAGAGGACTTGGCAGTGGGCATCTACCAACCTGCCTCATCACAGGATTTCTCATGACAGTTGACAAGAAACCCAAGCATGACATCAACAGGACCAGGATATTAACTTCATTTGTGTGTTGATAACTGTGAAACAATCAGAGTTTGGAAAGGAAAGAAAATAATTCCTGATTGAACTGATGTGATTGTGAAAAATTGCCTCTTACAGAATCATTATTTATATTGTCACAGCAAAAAAAAATACGGGCTATTTATCATAATTGAATCCTTAATTCTTTGAAATTGAGCTATTTCTTAAGATTTTCTGTTAGCAAAAAATTTAATGACCTTTTAATTCTTGAAACTCTCAAAATAGAAAAAATGGTTTCCTCAGTAATAAGGGATATAAAATTTTATTCTTAAGCTGCAGAAAATATGGAAGGTAACCATATTTTAGCATCTTAGTATTTCTCTCCCGCATCTTAGAATTTCTCTCCCACACAAAATTGTCAGGATGCCACTTTTCAAAGGTTACTTCCCCCCTGTCCCTTTTTTTAGTTTTCATAGGTTCAAAAAGAACTCTCTATAATTTGCAGTTTCTATGGTTTCTCTTTGGATTGTTAGCGTAATACGGAGACCCTGGTGGTGGCAAAAGATTACTTAATAGGGTCTTAATCAGTCCTCTAAAAAATACATATAACTAATTTGGTGAGGGTTTTTCATTATCTTTGCTCTTCTATGACAGTGATATAAGGCAAGCTGTACTAGTTGGTCTGTCGTTACATAGCAGAAAGGTTAATCTCTTTTATGTTCCTTCTATTAGAAAAGCAGATCTTGAATCTTCAGGGCAGAGTCCTAAATTGCTCTTGTAGACTGGTTCAGAGAGACTGTTCCTTCTTATGCCCTGTGGCTAATTACATTGAGTCAGGCCAGAGCATTCACTGTAGTTTGAATGGTACAATAGAGCATTTCCCATTTCATTAATTGATTCTTTCATTCCTTCATCTAACATCTATTTAGCACCTATTAAGTGCAGTATACTATGTTGAAAACTATGGATAAGACTTTCCCTACTTTCAAGCAGTTTACAGAAGAGTGGAATAAAAAATGTTGTAAACCTATTTTCTCCACCCCCCTCATCCCCACTCCATTGAGTTTATGTCATATAGCTATAAAACTTTAAAATAATGAAAAGTTTATCCTGAGAATTTGGGCAATGGAATGATACTGTTGACATCTGGACATTTTATTTTAGGTGAAAGCTGTGTTTCCCTTTTTTTTGGTTTTGCTTTGTTTTTTGATAATATACATATCACCATAACATTTTTCCCCAAGTCTATATACAATCTATACTTATTTACTAGATACTTTTCTTTGACTGAACTCAGCTTTTTAAAATTAAATTCAATTAGGAAGAAATCATTGTCTATACTATCACAAATGGAAAGCCAATATCATGAACCATGAGTAAAATATAATAATAAACATAAATGTAAAACTATTATTGTATTAGTCTGTGCACCACCTACATAATTTCACATTTCACTAGTGGTATGAGTTCCACCCTTTGGAAAATACTGGTTTGGTGCATGGTGCTGACAAAGACCAGCGTTGCAGGTTTGACCTCCATAAGGATGGAAGCTTCATGAGAACAGATATTTTGATTTGTTTCTTGCTGATCACAAGTTCCTAGAACAATGCCTAGCACATATTAGATAATAAAAATACTTGTTAAATAAATGAACAAGGGTCAGTTAACTTCTCAAAGATCAACCTGTATTTCCCATATAGTCATAATCATCATACTTTATCAGGATTACTTGACTAATATCTCTCTTAATCACTAGACTGGTAAAAGACTTTGTCTTTCACAGACTTACTAGAGAATGGACTTGAGGCTATGGGGAGGGAGAAGGGTTAACGGTGACAAAGCGATAAAGAGGCATGGACATATATACACTACCAAAAGTAAGGTAGTTAGCTAGTGGGAAGCAGCCGCCTAGCACAGGGAGATCAGCTCTGTGCTTTGTGACCGCCTGGAGGGGTGGGATAGGGAGGGTGGGAGGGAGGGAGACGCAAGCGGGAAGAGATATGGGAATATATGTATATATATAACTGATTCATTTTGTTGTGAAGCTGAAACTAACATACCATTGTAAAGCAATTATACTCCAATAAAGATGTTAAAAAAAAAAGAAGACATGTAAAACTAAAAAAAAAAAAAAAAAAAAAAAAAAAGACTTTGTCTTTTTTGTTCATCACTGTTATACTCTTCAGTGCCTAGAAAAATATATGGCACATAGTAGGTGCTCAAAAAATTCACTGAATGAAGGGATAATGGCATTCCAAGCTCATACAGCTTTTTCTATAATCTCACTGATCATTTTTATAGAGCAGTTGAGTTGGCTTAAAGGTGTTTAGTGCCTGGCATGTTAAAAAAAAATCTTTGTTGAGTAAATGAATAAATGAACATTTTTGTGACACCAGAGAAAGGGTCAACTCCATATATGAAAGACAGAACTTTAAAGGGGAATGAATAATCCTTCCTTAATGCTTAAATGTAGTGCCAATTTTCAACTCTTGAATAAGTCACCCCTGGCCAGCCTTTCTTACTATTTTACAAATTAAGATTACACTGGAATTTATGCGTTTATAAAAAAACTGACAAATATTGAGGCCAGCAAATTACATAAAATGGTAGCAGCCAGTGACCCGATGGTATATTTTCATTTAGATTGCTTTTATGAATTCCTTGATTCACTTAAGAATCAAACATCCTGTCTAGACAAGTAGTATTTACAAAATCTAAGTTTTCAATAATGAGAACATCCATCAGAAGAAATAGTGAAGAATTAGCTGCATTTCTCTAGTCCCACCCCCAAAGTGTACTGTCAGTCATTGCCCCAAACATACTCTTTTGTAGGTTTTGAATGCTTTGAACTGGAAAACGACTATTTTAGTGGATAATTAAAGGGTGTTACAACTGATTGAGCTTGTATAGAATTAGGAAAATTGGTGGGATTGGAATGGACATGTAGGTCACACCATGTTTCTTTTGTAATATTTTCTACTATAAATGATGCTTCAGTTGAAAATCAAGCCTTGAACTAAGGTATCACAAATGGGTTGATAAGGTATGGCTGTAAAATCAAACACTGGGGGAATTGTGTTTATCATTTGAGAAATCATACTCAGCTTAAACAAAGGGATGATTTCTTTAATAGCATAATTTTGTCTCATAAATTTACAGCTTGAATTATGTATGTTATAACCATGGTTTATTTTAGCAAATCAGCACTTATCTAATCTGTGCTGCGTGGAATAGGGTTCAGTAAGATATCAATGAGTATCACATAGAAGAAAAATCTGGGGCCAGGAAAGTTCGCGTTAAACAGATTAAAAAAAAAATGTTCCAGGACTTCACTGGTGGCGCAGTGGTTAAGAATCCACCTGCCAATGCAGGGGACATGGGTTCGATCCCTGGTCTGGGAAGATCCCACATGTCGCGGAGCAGCTAAGCCTGTGTGCCACAACTACTGAGCCTGCGCTCTAGAGCCCGCGAGCCACAACTATGGAGCCCACGCACCACAACTACTGAAACCTGCACACTCTAGGGCCCGCGTGCCACAACTACTGAGCCCACATGGTGCAACTACTGAAGCCCGCATGCCTAGAGCCTGTGCTCTGCCAAAAGAGAAGTCACCGCAATGAGAAGCCCACACACAGCAACGAAGAGTAGCCCCCGCTCTCCACAAGTAGAGAAAGCCCATGTGCAGCAACGAAGACCCAATGCAGACAAAAAAGAAGAAAATGTTCCCCTAACCTTCAGTATATGCCAATATATATTGTAACCAGTCAACAGTCAACTTATTTAAGCAGGAAGATTTTTTTTTTCACAGAATACCTATTAGAACCATCCAGAACACAGATTGGGAAACTCTCAGATCACAATCATCCCTATAGGAATGGCCTTCTTGAAACAATAATGCTCATGACTACTTATAAAATATCTTCTGTGACAGATAATGGAGACTCTACCCATTCTCTCTTATAAAAAATATTTTATTATAAAATATGACAAACATATAGAAAATAAAGAATAATATTATAAAACCATGGGTATACACTAGTCATTTCCCATTTTTATAAGATCTTTTAAGATGTAATAAAATATTACTGAAATAATTAAATTCCCCTGTATGCCTCTTTCCCACCCTATTCTATTCTCACTTTTCCCAAAGGTAGCCAACATCCTGAACTTGATACATTCCTACATATACATCACTAGATACGTTTGTATGGCTTTGTATATTTTTAAAGTTATTATAAATTTTAAAATACTGTATAATACTTCTGCAATTTTTCACTAAAATTATATTCTGAGATATGTCAACGTTGCTACATGTAGGACCAAATTATTTTAACTCTATATTGAACTGTTTTATAAGTATATCATATTTTATTTATCTATTCCACTAATGTTGAAAGTTTTTTTTCAGTTCTTTGATAATACAATGTGGGAATGAGCAGTTTTAAACCTCTCTCCTTCTTGGTTCGGATGTGCTCTTCTTCTTTCTTGCTATGGTGCTGCTCAGTGGGTACTCTTGCATACCCAGTGGAGTTCACACCCAGTGACTTTCAGACACCCTTCCCCCTGACATGAAGGTGACTTCCAGCAAGTACAGCAGCTGTCCCAGTGGCCAGGTTCCTGCTGAGTTCCCAGGCACCTGGCCAGCTTCTCACAAAGTTCAGTGGCATCCCTCATAGGAAGATTTCTTGCAAGGTTCATGAGCACCCCACCCTCCAAGCTCATGGGTAGCCTAGGCTTGCTGTCCCTTACCAGAATTAAAGCCCAGATTTGAATAAATTTCATTTCCTAACTGAATTAAGATCATCTGAGATTGGTAGTGGTCCCAGCCTATCTTTCTACCAGAAACCAATGTAAATCCTCTTTAGAGAAAAATACTACAATCCAAAGCCTCAAAATATCCTTAAAATAATAAAATGAAAGAAAAAGAAAAGGAGAAGCATGTACTTGAAACAAATACACAGGAGATATAATGGAATTATCAGACACAGTCTTAAAAATAACTATATTTCATATGTCCAAGGAACTAAAAGACAAGACAGAGAACTTCAACAGGGAATTGAAAGTTATAAAAAAGGATGAAATAAAAATTCTAGAAATGAAAAATATAATAACTGGATTTAACAACCAGTTAGGCACAGTTTAAGAAAAAATTTATGAAGTGGAACACAGTTCAGGAAAAAACATGAGACAAGCATAGAGAAACAAACAACGAAAATACAGAAAAAAGTATAAGAGGCGTATCAGATATATATGTAGACAAGAGAGTAGAGAGAAGCACTATTTGAAAAGATAATGGCTGAGAACTTCCCAAACTGCTAAAAGATATGAAACCACGTTTTAAAATATTTTAAATAAAGAATTTTTACTGAGGTATATTGACTTACAGTTAGTTTCAGGTGTACAATATAGTGATTCAAAATTTTTATAGATTATAGTCCATTTAAAGTAATTATAAAATATTGGCTATATTCCCTGTGCTATACATTATATCCTTGTAGCTTATTTATTTTTTTTCACATCTTTATTGGAGTATAATTGCTTTACAATGTTGTGTTAGTTTCTGCTGTACAACAAAGTGAATCAGCTATATGTATACATATATTCCCATATCTTCTCCCTCTTGAGCTCTCTCCCACCCTCCCTATCCACACCCCTCTAGGTCGCCACAAAGCATCGAGTTGATCTCCCTGTGCTATATAGCAGCTTCCCACTAGCCATCCATTTTACATTTGGTAGTGTAAATATGTCATTGCTACTCTCTCACTTCGTCCCAGCTTGCCCTTCCCCCACAGTGTCCTCAAGTCTCTTCTCTACATCTGCATCTTTATTTCCTGCCACTAGGTTCATCAGTACCATTTTTTTATATTCCATGTATATACGTTAGCATACGGTATTTGTTTTTCTACTTCTGACTTCACTCTGTAGACAGACTCTTATGTCCATCCACCTCACTACAAATAACTCAATTTCATTCCTTTTTATGCTGAGTAATATTCCATTGTATATATGTGCCACATCTTCTTTATCCATTCATATAGTCGATGGACATTTAGGTTGCTTCCATGTCCTGGCTATTGTAAATAGTGCTGCAGTGAACACTGTGGTACATGACTCTTTTTGAATTATGGTTTTCTCAGGGTATATACCCAGTAGTGGGATTGCTGGGTCATATGGTAGTTCTATTTTTAGTTTTTTAAGGAACCTCCATACTGTTCTCCATAGTGGCTGTATCAATTTACATTCCCACCAACAATGCAAGAGGGTTCCCTTTTATCCATGCCCTCTCCAGCATTTACTGTTTCTAGATTTTTTGATGATGGCCGTTCTGACCAGTGTGAGGTGATACCTCATTGTGGTTTTTTTGTTTGTTTGTTTAAATGTGTTTTATTTTATTCCACTTTAAAATTTCATCAAACAGATACTTATAATCTTAAAAAAACATGGAAACATGCAATATACTTTTTCTGTGTGTGGTATTTTGTTTTTCTTGTTTTGTTTTTTTTAACATCTTTACTGGAGTATAATTGCTTTACAATGGTGTGTTAGTTTCTGCTTTATAACAAAGTGAATCAGTTATACGTATACATATGTTCCCATATCTCTTCCCTCTTGAGTCTCCCTCCCTCCCACCCTCCTTATCCCACCCCTCTAGGTGGTCACAAAGCACCGAGCTGATCTCCCTGTGCTATGCGGCTGCTTCCCACTAGCTATCTATTTTACGTTTGGTAGGATATATACCTCATTGTGTTTTTGACTTGCATTTCTCAAATGATCAGTGATGTTGAGCAGCTTTTCATGTGTTTGTTGGCAATCTGTATGTCTTCTTTAGAGAAATGTCTATTTAGGTCTTCCTCCCATTATTGGATTTTTTTTATTTTTTTTATTTTTTTTTATTGAGCTGCATGAGCTGCTTGTATATTTTGGAGATAATTCTTTGTCAGCTGCTTCACTTGCAAATATTTTCTTCCATTCTGAGGGCTGTCTTTTCGTCTTGTTTATGGTCTCCTTTGCTATGCAAAGGTTTTCAGTTTCATTAGATCCCACTTGTTTGTTTTTGGTTTTTTTTTTCCATTACTCTAGGAGGTGGGTCAAAAAGGATCTCGCTGTGATTTATGTCATAGACTGTTCTGCCTATGTTTTCCTCTAAGAGTTTTATAGTGTCTGGCCTTACATTTAGGTCTTTAATCCATTTTGAGTTTATTTTTGTGTATGGTGTTAGGGAGTGTTCTAATTTCATTCTTTTATATGTAGCTGTCCAGTTTTCCCAGCACCACTTATCAAAGAGGCTGTATTTTCTCCATTGTACATTCTTGCCTCCTTTGTCAAAGATAAGGTGACCATATGTGCATGGGTTTATCTCTGGACTTTCTATCCTGTTCCATTGATCTATATTTCTGTTTTTGTGCCAGTACCATACTGTCTTGATTACTGTAGCTTTGCAGTATAGTCTGAAGTCAGGGAGCCTGATTCCTCCAGCTCCGTTTTTCTTTCTCAAGATTGCTTTGGCTATTCAGGGTCTTTCTTGTTTCCATACAAATTGTAAAATTTCTTGTTCTAGTTCTGTGAAAAATGCCATTGGTAGTTTGATAGGGATTGCATTGAATCTGTAGATTGCTTTGGGTAGTACAGTCATTTTCACAGTGTTGCTTCTTCTGATCCAAGAACATGGTACATCTCTCTATCTGTTTGTATTGTCTTTGATTTCTTTCATCAGTGTCTTATAGTTTTCTGCATATAGGTCTTTTGCCTCCTTAGGTAGGTTTATTCCTAGGTATTTTATTCTCTTTGTTGCAGTGGTAAATGGGAGTGTTTCCTTAATTCCTCTTTCTGATTTTCATCGGTAGTATATAGGAATGCAAGAGGTTTCTGTGCATTAATTTTGTATCCTGCTACTTTACCAAATTCATTGATTAGCTCTAGTAGTTTCCTGTTGGCATTTTTTAGGATTTTCTCTGTATAGTATCATGTCAGCTGTAAACAGTGACGGTTTTACTTCTACTTTTCCAATTTGGATTCCTTTTATTTCTTTTTCTTCTCTGATTGCTGTGGCTAAAAATTCCAAAACTATGTTGAATACTAGTGGTGAGAGTGGGCACCCTTGTCTTTTTCCTATTCTTAGAGGAAATGGTGGTATCCCAATCTACTAGTAAGGAAACAAAGGATCAAATAGCATTTAATAGGTCATAGAAATTTGAAATTCTAGTATAGGGGTTAGAACACAGTTTTTTCTAGATTCTTGTCAAAGCCCCTTCCAGAAAAGGATGTTAAAAACTAATACATATGTGCATCACTCAGGGCATGTAAGTACATAATAAATGTTATTTGAAATTTAAGATATATGCAAATATGAAAAGAAAGATATATACAAATGATTATTACAAAATGTAAACTTTTGAATGCACTCTTCCCTCAACTTAGAATGCCTCTCCTTCCTTTATTCCCTGGCAAACTCATAGCTGTCCTTCAAAACTCCACTATAGCACTTTCTCCTCTAAGCAATTATCCTTTCCACATAAACACAGGTCAACACTGAGTTCACTTGCAGAAGTAATATTGTGTAGAGATTAGGAATAAGTGCTCTAGAGTCAGACTCAGGGTTGGCATCCTAGTTCTGACACTTAAGAGTTGTATAACTTTGGACAGGTTACTTAGCCTCTTGGAGCCTCTATTTCCTGCCTGTAAAATAAGGATGATAATAGTATCTTATCTATCTTACAGCATTGTTGCAAAGATTAACTAAGTAATATATGTAAAGTGCTAGAAGAGTACCTGGTATACAGTAGGTATTATATAAGTGATAACTGGGATTAATATTATTCAAAAATATTTATTGTGTACCTACAAGATGCCAGGGACTGTGCTAAGCTTTGTTGATAGGCAGAAGTGAAATAAATAGTTTCTTGCCTTGTAGTGAGGGAGACAGACAGTAAATAAGTAAATAAAGATAATTTAAAATTTTTAAATTTGTATAAAAGATACAAACACAGGAATATAATAGAGAGTATTAGTAGTAGTCATCATTGTCGTCTACTTAAAGTAGGATGGTCAAGGAAGTGATGTGTAAGTGATCAAAGGGCGGGTATAAGTCTCCATTGCTAGTAATGAATAATGAGAAGAGCCATGAGGGCATCTGGGAGAAGAATGCTCCAGGCAGGAGGAACAGACAGTATGAAGATGCCAAAATTAGAACAAGTTTCTGTGTCTGAGGACAGAAATGGGAGCAGTGTGGCTGAGAAATACTGGAGAGGATGAGAGAGGTAGCAGATAAAGTTGGTGAGGGTAACAGGGGTTGGGTCATGCAGACTTCATAGGCCACGGAAAGAAGTTTTGACTTTATGTGTAGCTAGAAACCACTGCAGTAAGTTATAAGCAGTAGAAGGATATGATTCAATTAATGCTTTAGAAAGCTCATCCTGACTTCTCTTTGGAGAATGGGTTGCAGGAAGGCAAGACCGGAAGCAGAGAGACTCATAAGGAGACCGATAGGACAAGAGATGATGGTAGTAGTAGAAAAGGAGCAAAGTGAATGGATTTGGGATATGTTTTGGAATAGGGGTTTACAGGCTTGCTGATAGACTAGATGTGGAGGCTATGGGGAAAAAAGGCCTCCAAGATGACCACCACAGTTTTTGGCTTAAGCAGTTGGGTGAATGGTGGGGCCATTTACTGAGATGGGGACTGATCACTCCTTTGGGACACTGGTGGTATATTTAGTACATGATTCTCTTCTTGAATTTTTCACACTGATTCACAATGAATTATTACATAGCCTCATTATTTCCCATTTATACTATTAGTTTCTTGAGGACATGAAATATATTTGTGTGTATGTGTAGATGTATTTCTAGTATCTGGTAGAGTATCTCATACGTGGTGTGTGATCAATAAATTCTGGTTAAATTGAAAGGAAAGAGCCTGAGAGGAGTAGAAATAAGGAAGTTCAGAGTTGGTAGAAATTATTTGTAACAGTGGAAAGGATCAAATGGCGCTTGAGATGAGACCCTGAAGCATAGTTGAGTGTAGATATCCAGGAAGAAGGAAGAGAAAAGGAAGAAGAAGTAGAGAAAACAATGTGTGCAAAAAGTGGGAAACAGGGAAAGCCAGAGTGTGTCCAGTGTATAATCCTGTTTGGCTGAAGCATAGGGGCTGTGAAAGAGAACACTGGGAGGTGAAGTTATGGAGGAGATTGAATCCAGTTCAGGGAACACTTCCAAAGCCAGGCTAAGAAATCTGAGCTTCTTCTCACAGACACTGGGGGTGGGTGGAACATGGATGGTTTCTGAGGACAGAGTGTTGAAAACCGTCAGAGTCGTGCATTTGGACATTAAATCCGGCATATCATGCAAGATGACTCCCACCTTCTCTGGTTGCAGTATCTCTCTCTAAAAGTAGCTCAAATGGTCATTATGATGGCCATGACTTTCTTACCTCTCATCTGCATTATTTTATCTTTCATTGGGTTGACTGATGGAGAAACTACAACCATTTTCACTAAGGGCTTTAGTTTGATTATCACACCATATCATACTATATGTTTCTGTGCTTCTGTCTTACGCCACTGTTTTTGCACACATCTCTCAAGATTTGCCTTTCTCTCTCTTCCCTTACCTCCCCGCTCACTTCCACAAGACAGGTCTCATGCTTCTTACCTGAGTCACATGGCCAAGGGGAGGGTGACCAGTTCAGGTTCTGCTGAGCACTGTGCCACACACTGGCCACCCCTCATCTTATCATCGCATTGCCCAGGACACTCTGAAAGTCACATCTCAGTCATTTCACAATCTCAGTTCAGCTCTTTGGAAAGCCATTCTTTTTCATCTCTAGCATGAAAACATGCTGTTATAAAGCTTTCCTTCTAACAACAGAGATCCCTCCCCTCTATCTTTCTCTTTCTCTCCCAAGTAGCTTCCTGATTCTTTCTTTCAAAGGTATTTCCCTTCTTGTCACAGTTGTACTAGCATTCAAAGGACAACTATCCAAGCAGAAAGTCCCCTTTCATCACTTTTACACCCTTGACTTCTTCCAAATTCGCTCCATGTGGTTCACACATATACAGCCAACAAATGTAGAGCTGAGACTGTCAGATTGAACCAAAAGACCAAAAGAATCATTCTGACTACATAGTTATAGGAAAAAAATCATTTCTCAACTACAATTAAACTATTCATCTTTTTTCTTTTGGAGACCTAGACGATACCAGTCTCACTGTTGTAATGAATTCACATAAGTGAAGAATTAAAGAAGTTGTTTTGAAAAATGCCTTAGCCACCAACTGAATGTGACAAATGCATTGATGTTTTAAGCTTCAAAATAAAAGTCTACTGACATGCCATTAAAATAATAACTTTCAAGTACTTTACCTTTATTTAAAAGTATTATTTTCTATAGATTTATTCTAGAAAATACAGAAAGGCCAAAGAGGAATATAAAAATAAATACCATTCTTTTTCTATGCATATGCATTAATTTTTACAAAAATATGATTATATAGTACAGGATATTTTGTGATATGCTTTTTCACCTAACACTCACTATATTGTGAGCATTATGGCATTACTCTATTGATAGAACACTTTAATTATTAGACTGTAGAATATTTCACTGTATATCATATGACTGTGTCATAATTTATTTAATGAATTCAATTTTATGGGACATTTAGATTGCTCTCCTTTTGCTACTGAAAACAAAATATCCATGCAATAAAGTCTTTGAATATATCTATGAAAAATTTCAATGATAAATTCTTAGAACGCTGAGTCAAAGGGTATTGAAAATATCATGACTTTTGACATATTTTTAGTTTAAGACAATAAACTGAGAGGAAATTGCATCCTTAATTCACAGATTGAGTTTAGAAGTGGCCTGAAATCGTCATGCACACAAGTGTAAAAGCTTGCTCCACTGTCTTCTTTAGAATACTCCAGTTTGTAAATAGCAGAAATTACATTGTAGATTTGTTCACAAAACCTTCAAAAAATAAAAGCCTATTTTCTGGTTACTCCTTACAAGTATAACTGGTGGAAATTAATCACCGTTTGGCATCATATGGAAATTCCCTTCCTTAGTACAGGAACTATATTTCTGGTTAGGAAGTTCTTGTGATTGGATAGAACTAAAATTGAGAAATAAACAAGCAGACTTTCAACAAGATAGTGTGTTCATTAGTTTTGCTTGGTTGTTTTTTTTAATTTTTTTTAACACAGGACAGTGGTTGAGTACAGGAACCCAAGAGGAACCAAAAGACCAACCTGAGTCATAGAACCTCTCAGGTATATATAGGTACACAGCCCAAACTTTGGAGATGTATATTTATATGTATTTTTTACTCCTCTCCTTCCCTACGTATTTCTTCACCAATCCTTCCACTTACTCCTCAGTGTTGCCTCCTAAGCCACTACTCCCTTTCCATCTCCCTAGCCAGAGCACACACAGTTCCCTGCCTTTAGTCTCCCCCCTGTGTGATCTTTACAACTGTGTGTCTGACCTTCCTCAAACATAATTTTCATGATTTCACTTCTCATTCAAGAACCTCTAGGGATCGCCAAGTTATATCCTCTCTCATTTCCTCAGTTTGAGACCTCTACCAATCGTCTCAATGTAAGTTCAGCAAGCTTTCTGGGATGTTTTGTTACCTTCTGGCCCAAAGAAGTCATTAGCAGCCCCAGGTGGGATACATAACAGTGATTACATTTCATGGAACTTCTCCCCCAATTATTCTTTCTTGATTCATTAACTTAGCATGTTTTTCAACTCCTTAACATCTGACCACACTTGCCTTTCCAGGCTCATCTCCTGCCACTCCTTCCTTTCCCACAAACCTACTATATTCAGGTCACTCCAGACAGCTTGCAATCCCTGGAAGACCGATGCTCTTCCATATCTCCTCAACTTGACTAATGCTATTCCCAAGGTCTTGAATGCGTGTCTTCCTTTCATCATGTAAAGAAAGGTGGGACTGGTGCCAATTTCACTTCTGCAAAACTTGTCCAACTCCCTGAGCTGGCCTTATGTTTCTTTTATAGTCATTGCTTCCTACTCTATTTTCCCACAGCATTTGGTTTAAAATGTTTTGTTTGGATTTATGCTGGGTTCTGTATAGTTCCGTATCTCAGACTCCACTGTATAAAATCCTCAGGGCAGGCATCATTTCCTATAGTTATTTCTATATTTCCTATATTCAGCTTTTATTCCTCAAGGGCTGACACGGGCTGCTTAATAAATGTTTGCAATTTGAATGGAATACATTCCCATAAATTATATGTTCCTGTTCTCTGTACCCCATTTTAAGTGTCCTGAGTTGTTTCTTATGTATGTGGCACGTCACGAACGCTAAGTTGGCCTTAGCTTGGCTCAGCAACCACCCTCTTCCATCTCTGCTGCCTCTGGAGTAACTCTCATTCCCAAATACTTAATATTAATACTCTATGGCATTCCATAAAGCCAGTGAGATATTCCACGAACTTTTTTTTTTTTTTTTTCCTCCGGTACGCGGGCCTCTCACTGTTGTGGCCTCTCCCGTTGCAGAGCACAGGCTCCGGACGTGCAGGCTCAGCGGCCATGGCTCACAGGCCCAGCTGCTCCGTGGCACGTGGGATCTTTCCGGACCGGGGCACGAACCCGTGTCCCCTGCATCAGCAGGCGGATTCTCAACCATGGCGCCACCAGGGAAGCCCAAACATTTTTTGACTATTAAGAAAAATTATAATTCCCTTGGCTAATGCTTCCAATAAAATTCAAGACAAGAGAATCATTAAGATCAATTACTGTACAACATAATGAGGACCAGCCTTTGTCAAACTTTGGTTGTGTATAAGGGCCTAGCACGTAAAACCCTGACATTATCCTTACGTATTATTTTTGTGTGGTTTAGAGCTGCCCGTCTCAAGCTACTCTGATAATAATGCTGCCCTTCTTTGAGCACCTTGTATGAGTAGATACTGTGTTGATGGCCTAACTTGTATCATCTCATGCGTTCCTTATAGCAATCCTAAAAATCTATTTTCAAGACTAAAAAATCCTGAGGCTTAGAGAAGTAAAGTAACTTGTCCAAAGTCACGTAACTAGTAGACGGTGGAGCTGATACTCCCGATAAACGATCGTGTAGATTTTGAGTTATCACTTCCGGTGACAAGTAAATCATTATGTCATTTGAAAACAACTTTTTGAGGGTTAGGGCTTTAAAAAAAATATTGAACTGAAATACGTAGCTTTCAGCTCTTGGTCATAGTTCTGTATTCTGAATAGATATGTGTAAAGGTCTAATTCTTACTTCTTATGATAGCCTTATTAATATTTAAAGGCCGTTGCTATTTTTTCAATTAAGTTTTTTTTTTTAGACCTAATATCATCAGCTCTTTCAGCTGTTCCTCATGTGACTTGGCCTACTCAGATCTCACACCCTCTGGGTTACTCTCCCTTGGACAAGCTCCAGTTGTGTCAATCAGTATCCCTCTTAAGACTTGACGAAGCCCAGAGCTGAACACAATGCCCCAGATGTTTTCTAACTAGCACAGACTGAAGTGAAACTATCACCTCCTTTGTTCAGATACTTTACTTCTATTAATGTAGTCTGAAATTGCATTATGTTTCTTGTCAACTAAGAACTTATTTGTTCACTTTTTACATTTCTGTCAACTAAAACCCTAAGTGGTTTTTTTCACGTGAATTATGAAATTTATGAATAGGAAAGCAATTTATAGACTATAAATCACTATGCTAATATTAATTATTAATAGTAGCATAAATGGAAGATTTGACCTACATTTAAAGCAAAAATGTTCACAGAATAAATTTTAATTGGTGGATATTCTTACTTCCTTCTAAAAATCTCCGTACCATTTTTTAAAAAACAGGTTAAGCTAATCTGCCTGCAAATAGTAGAGGAAAATCTCTGTGAGTAGGAGCTTTATCACCCATGAACTCTAATATCTCTAAAACACTCCTGTGCTCAACATCAACCTAGAAACCAGGCAACACAATTTTTATTATATAGGCTGCTCTGGACAGCTACCATGACGTCAGAATGTTCATCCTTAGAGCAGAGTCTCTTCATCGAATACACATATGTAAAGTATAGTGTTTGACAGCTGCTTGAAGGAAAATAGCTATCGTATTTTCAGAAAGCAGAAAGTGCCCTGCCTAAGAACTGGAATCAACTATTCATTTCAGGTCAGAAACTTTTACTAAGCACATACACAGTATGTGCACGGCATTATAGTAGGTGCTTTGAAGGATGCAAAGACAATGGGATTCCTGCCTTCAGCTTGGGAGAGGAGCCAGATATTTAGATCCATACATAGAGGTACACTTATCATATAAAACCATTATTAATAAGCCCACTTTCATATTTACTCAACATTCTACGGAATAATAAAGATCACTTAGGAACAAGATCGATTATCTTTCAGTTACCTGGAATTTTCAGTTAATTTAGGTAGGCTTCAAGTTTTCCATATATCCAGTAATAACACAGAGGTACCTGTACTGAGACAGTTGCTCATTAATTCATCCAACAAACACATCAAATTCAGGAAACTCTAGTAATTGGGCCTAGCTAGGGTTAATGTATTTATGGGGAATGAGAACCAATAAGGCTATGCTGGAAGGCAGGGGCCGGATGCAATGGGCCTTAAAGTGGAGCATATGTTGTATTTATCTAGCCGCTACGCTTCTCCAAACTCTCCTGGTAACAGAACTCTCTCTTCCAGGAGAGGACCCTATTCCCGTGGCTGGGAGAGGCAGAATGACCTGAGCTCCTCCATTCCTCACCCAGATACAAGGGTGGGCACATGAGCAAGGCCTAGGCAGTCAGAGGACACTCTCCCTCAGACCTCAGCAATTGGTACAGGGCAGGCAGGTGATCCAAGTCAGGCTAATCAGGGTGCTGTCCTGGGCTTTTCTGTCAGAGCTTTCCAGAGGGGTAGCTAGACCATCCATGATGGAAGTGGAGGTTCAGGGAGAGGGAGGCTTTTCAATACCATCTTGATGCCAAATGGAGACAGTCTGAGAAAAAACCAAGATAGAGCCCTGAGGACATCACTTGCCACTGAATGAAGACAGGTCTGCTCCTGGATTTCATAGTATGTCGGCTAGTAATTCCCATTTATTGTTTAGATTAGTTTGAATTGGGTTTTATTGTTTACAATCAACTTGATTCTAACTAAAAAGCTCATGTTATCATAAAGAATTTGATATCATGACATTCATATCAAAATCTATAAGTATTATATATGTATATTTGGCATATGTGTATATGTATGTACACAATACATATATGCATACTCATTTCTCTCTCTCTCCTCCCCTGCCCACCCCCGCAGTGTCATACAGTCTCTAATACTGTGCTCAGTTAGCTGATCTAAACTTTATGCAATTTCATCTTCAGCAAGGCACAGTCTCTGTCTCTGTATTCTATCTGTAAAATAGATATTATATTATAGCTGAGAGCCTATGGGTGCTGAGTGGTTATTTAACATATACTGGTGACCTGTTGAAAGTAGGCTTATGAGGCTTCCACACACCCATGCCTTAATTGTGGCAAACTCCACTGTTTCTTTAGCTTCTAATTTTGGATGAATATCCAAAATCTGAAATTTACTATCCAGCGCTCTATTCACTAAAATAGAGAACACTGCAATCTTAAACCTCACTTCAAACCTGTTCTTCACAAAATTTTAGGATGTGTCAAAATAAGTAATGTCTGAAGTAAATGTTCTAATTTTAGAAACACTTTAGAAACCACTGTAATGTAGAATAATTTCCAGTACACTTACTGGAAAAGACATATTCCAAAAGAAGGAAGTAATTTGCAAGGTTTTTTTTTGTTGTTTTTTCTTTTCTGACTGAACAAGGCCTCTAAAAACAAATACTCATCTATAATGCATGGAGTTTATTTTAAAGCAAAAAAAAAAAATGTCACATTCTGCTGTGACTAAATAATTATATTTTCTACTTTCTTCTTCCTTCTCTCCAGATCTAGTAATATTTGAATTGATCCACAGAAAAATTACACTGAATTTTTTCTACAATTTAATAAAATACAGTAATAGCATTAATATTGTAGATGGTCTACACATACAAACCAATCTACCTGGAATAATTTGACTGGTTAAATTAGTCCAATTTCTTACTTTAAAAGAAGTAATCAAGCAACCAGTATCATTATTGTTTGACTGATTGATCAAACTGGGCTTTGCATGTAGTACCCAGAACAGACCTGAAGCATCAGAAAAGATGCAAGCTTGGTGGGCCTCATACATCCAAAGTTGAAACTTAGTTCTGTGAAGATGTTTGATACCTACAGCAAACAGGCATCAAAATTCAAATATTTGCTTTGTTTCAGTACTTTAACAAACCATGGCCATAAAAACTCCATGTAGAATTGGGTCAAAACAAATTGAGCTTAGGAGGTTTGTTAATTCTTTGCCTATATAATACAATATACACTTTCAAATGTTAAATATTCAATAAGTGCCATTTTTTGTAATGCCAAATGTCTGTGTGTGTATGTGTTTGCATAGACACAACTAATAAAAATAAGAATTAAGAACAAACTAGAAATCATTTTGTCTTTTGATACCTAAACTACATCCCTGGCTATATATTAAAAGTAGCTGAGAAACTTACAAAAAAAATACCCGTGCCACCTCAAGAGATCCTGATTTATATAGCCTGGGACAGGGTCCACACATTTTTTAAAGCTTCTCAGGTGATTCTAATATGCAGCTAATTTTGAGAATGGTCTAAACTTTTCTAACCCTTAAAGTATTATTTACAGAGAAAGTGTTATTTAGCACATCAGGGGCTGAACGCTCAAAAGCCACCAAGGCATCACATAGGTAAACCAGTCTGGGTGGAACGTGAGAGGAGCTGCGGGGACTCTGGCAAAACAGGAGAGGCTCAATCTGAAGGCGACATCCACTGCTTAGCTCCTGCCACTTGTCACGTAGGAATACAGGCAGTACTTTCAGATCTTCTGTTCTTCTTAAAAAAGAAAGAAACTCAGGGTATTTTTATGGTGAAATTTCCCTTTTAAAGCAGCCAAACTAAACATATCTGTGTGTCACCAATTTTCTATTCTGGTTTAATTCTCTTTTGCCATGTAAATATACTCTTGTTATATGCTTGTGGATGGTTTCAAAATTTGCCCTTGTTTTAGGTTCATTGTAATTAATTATTCATTTATCTCTCTACCGAGTATTTCTTCCTAAGTGGATCAAGGATTTCTAATTTATTTAATTTTTATTGAGGTATAATTGCCATGCAACATTATATTAGTTTCAGGTGTACAACATAATGATTTGGCATTTGTATGTACTGTGAAATGATCACCACAATAAGTCTAGTTAACATCTATCACCATATGTAGTTATAGAATTGGATCAAGGATTTCTAGCTATGACTTTGCATAACATAAGCATATGATGAATCTATTACTCTTTAGATCTTGTGTAGTTAAAATATAAAATTTGTCTATGATACACTTTTTCCCATGTTATTAATGGCATAATTTTATCTTACTCTATTCTTATCTCCCCTCCCCAACCAATAGTAAATCCGATGTGTGATACTAGAATTCTTTCTTCAATTTCAACTGCACTAATTTGTTAGAGACCTCACTTAATATTTTTCATTTGTAGTCTTTCTTTTTGGGACAAACAAATGTTACCTCTGGCCACTTGTATTGTGTCAGTAAAGTTTAGTTCCTTCTGAAGAACACCACATTTTCTTATTCTACTGTATCCAGTACCACCACTTAGCTTCACTGTTGCTAATACGTGTACACATACACGAATGAAAGCAGCTTCTTTATCTTTCCTTAGAAATCTAAAAATCTTATGTTATATCAATACCCCTAAATATTTACACAAATACTAATAAACTTATGTTTACATAAGATGGATGAAGTACTTTGAACCCTTCCCATAAGAGCCCTGAGGTTCTCATTTCCTACCAAAGCAGCCAAACATGGAGGTGACAGGTTTGTGAGTGGATTTGCTGAGAAACTCCATCCCCATTATAAGCCATGAAGATAAGAGCTGACACAAAAACTTCCTCCATGAATTATAAGTAAAAAAACCTATTCAAAGTTTAAAAATTTTTAGCATCTATTTGAGGCCTACAATTACTGTATAGAAGTTTGGGAAATTGTACCAAGACTGATGGAAGGGCACAAAATGAACTGATAGCCGAAGATGTGATTTATTTGTGAAAGATTCTGTCTTTTGAGTATGCCCTTAACAGAGATTAAAGTTTTTGTTTGGGATTAGTTAAGGTTTTGATCTGAATTAGGGTCTCTTGAAAAGAATAGAGTGATCTTGAAGACCTCCTTGTATGAATGCAGGCTTAAACAAAACAATTAGAAAATATCCAAATGTCCAGAGTAGATGATAATTAATGATATGTAACTTAATAGTGATAAATACTATGAATAGTTATAAATAGGTATAAATTCAACCAATTCATGATTGATTCATAAAGGTGACTCCTGTTGATAGAACAGGAGAACTAAATAAACTTTTCTGCGGAACTCCAACATTTGTGGAACCCACCATTTCACTTAGAGGAAGGAGGCCATAAGCTACTTGGAATATGAACTTGTTGAAGGGCAACATTTTCCTCATTCTACTATGGCAGAAAAAAAAATCATAGAACTTGAAGTTTTCAATATGATCATTTGTGTATATGTCATGTACATACATGTATGCATGCATATGTCACACAAATGTTATATGTGTGAATATGTAACATACATATACCCATATGTGGCTTCCTTTCTTTCTCTTTCCTTTTCTATTTCCTTCCTCCCTTCCTTCCTTTCTTCTTGGTAACGAAGAAATAAACATTCAGTGCTGTAATACAGTCAACTTTTGTGAGAAGAAAACATTTAATCAGTAATTAGTATTTACTGAAGTTTTACCTAAAGTTATTATTTAAAAACATAACAATTTTATTTTTTTGCAGGAAAGGAGGATGCAGGAAGTATGGGCTATTCAAATATTTTATGTACTATATTTGAATGCAGTACATACTATGACCCTCTCTAGCTGTTTTTCATAGACTCATAGAAAGCCAGACCTGGAAGAAACCTAAGATAGCATATAGATTAAATTCCTCATTTTATAGACGAGAAGACTGAAACTCTTACTAGTTAAGTATCTTCCACAGACAACCAGGATTTAAACTCAGGTTTTCTGACTCCAAGTCAGTAGCTCTTTCAGCTCTACCAAACAGCCAATTTAAACAAAACAAAACAAAACAAAAACTCTGAGTCCACAATTCTCAGCATAAGGTTAATTAAAAAGAAAAAAAGATCCTTTTCATTTGGTGACAAAGTCAGCCAGAGTAGTAACATACAGTTAAAGAGAATATATTTTTGTTCATTTGTTTAAATTTTCCATCAGTAGTTTTAATACAATATATATCATTTAACCCATAATTCCCGCCATAATAAAGCAAAAGAGTGGCACTGGGCAAATATTGTTCTTGCTCAAAATGATTAGCTATAGTCAGGTAAGTTAGTTCTGATATTCAAGTTCGTTGCTACAAAATAGGTTAGACTGGAATATTGAATGCTGTGTTATAAAGAACTGTGGATAGAACACATATTTGGCATTAGCAAACTCTAAGTTCTGATCCTACCAGGTACTTACCAACTGGGTGACCTTGGGAAATGTAAAATTTCTGAGCTTTGGTTTCCTTATTAAATTGGGTATATTAGCATATATCTTAGAGGATTCCTCTGAGTATTAAATAAGATGATGTGCCCAAAGTGCCTGGCTCTGATGCTCACTAAAGTTCAATACTTCATCTGTGAAATTTTAACAGCAATTGATAAGAAGGTGGTTGATGAACTTTCTGGGGTTATACTGAGATGACTGGTTGATGTCTGAAACTACTTGGAAGATTGGACACCCATAAAAGAATACCTTCTTATTTTTAAGTTTTGTTTCACATAAGATGTGGTTCTAGGTCTACTGGTCATTTGGAAGGCTTTGTTGTACTCATTGTTAGCTTACGGTTTCCAAGGTAACCTTTATATTCCTTTCATTTCCCTAGTCTGAATATAAGGTGGTTATTAAATGCTTGTTGAATGAATGTCATCGAGCTTTCCATTAGGCATGTGCTTAGTGCATATATTCACACACAGGAGCACGTGTGAATGTAAACTCAGGGACAGACTCTTGGCCCATTTTGTTCACAGCTCTACCCCCAGTGCTTATCGCAGTGCTTGGCACATAGCGAGTGTTCAAAAACTATTTGTTGAATAAATCAATAAAAGTGTATGTGTGTACCATCCCATTTTAGGCACTGTAGGAAGCAAGCTATTAATGGTTCCTGTTTTTTAAACGCACTTACTTCAAATACATGAAAGGATGCTCAACATCACTAATCATTAGAGAAACGCAAATCAAAACTACAATGAGGTATCACCTCACACCCGTCAGAACGGCCATCATCAAAATATCTACAAACAATAAATGCTGGAGGGCATGTAGAGAAAAGGGAACCCTCTTGCACTGTTGGTGGGAATGTAAATTGATACAGCCACTATGGAGAACAGTATGGAGGTTCCTTAAAAAACTAAAAATAGAGCTACTATATGACCCAGCAATCCCATTACTGGGCATATACCCTGAGAAAACCATAATTCAGAAAGAGTCATGTACCAAAATGTTCACTGCAGCACTATTTACAATAGCCCGGACATGGAAACAACCTAAGTGTCCATCGACAGATGAATGAATAAAGAAGATGTGGCACATATATACAATGGAATATTACTCAGCCATAAAAAGAAATGAAATCGAGTTATTTGTAGTGAGGTGGATGGACCTAGAGTCTGTCATACAAAGTGAAGTAAGTCAGGAAGAGAAAAACAAATACCGTATGCTAACGCATATATATGGAATCTAAGAAAAAAAATGGTTCTGATGAACCTAGGGGCAGGACGAGAATAAAGACACAGACATAGAGAATGCACCTGAGGACACGGTGAGGGGAAAGGGTAATCTGGGATGAAGTGAGAGAGTAGCATTGACACATATACACTACCAAATGTAAAATAGCTAGTGGGAAGCAGCTGCATAGCACAGGGAGATCAGCTCTGTGCTATGTGACCACCTAGAGGGGTGGGAAAGGGAGGGTGGGAGGGAGACGCAAGAGGGAGGGGATATAGGGATATATGTATACATATAGCTGATTCACTTTGTTTTACAGCAGAAACTAACACACCATTGTAAAGCAATTATACTCCAATAACTATGTTAAAAAAAAAAGATAAAAAAAAAATAAAAGCACTTGCTTATACCAATGCAACAAATGAAAGATTAAGAAACAACAGAACAATTGCAAAAATTGTCTATACTTCTGTTCAAGTATTCAAATTTGTATACTGTTTTTAGCTAGTACCATTAGGATAGAAAAAGTGAAATCATTTCTAAAACTAAAGTTTAAAATTCTGTTCTTCAAGACTTTCTGAAAAGAAATGACACCACATGTCCTTACTGTCATATCAAAAAGTTGGTTCTGCATGTTTGTGACCTTTCCTAAGTTCATAAACAATAAGAAATGTTATTGAAGTTTTGCTTGGTTTACGTGTTTGTCTCCCCTGTTCAACTGCAAGTTCATTGAGATTAGGGACTGTGACTAGTTTGTGTCTGCATCTTCATTACCTAACACTGTCTGACATATACTTAGGTGCTCAATAAATGCTTGAAGGTGCTCAATAAATGCTTGATGATACCTAGTGCCAAAACCTATATTTGTGAATGCAGTTTTTAATGTCTCTCTCACCTTTTTTTCACTTGCCCTCTAAAGTCAAGATCATTTTTCTTTTAATACATAACTACTTTTGGACTGCACTTGGTCATTTTATGACAACTGAAATAGATGAATGCACAGAGAGAGCATCTATAATAAGGACAGGATTCTTCTGAGTGACCAGAGCATCATGTTGCCAAGTGTACAGTGGAGAGGACTAGCAGGCTCCCTTTCCAGTTCTTCTCTTACTCTGTGCCAACGGGGCCCTCGGTCTTATCGGTATCCAATAATCAGCCCGATTACAGCTAGCCCTGGGAGACATGACAGAAAGAGAGTCCTCATCTCGCATTAATTGCTCCTATTGAAACTATGCCACATCTCTCCAAGCTAGATGTTGCTTAGTATCCCTTTGATATGATAATGACATGCTTCTTAGCAGATGAATATGCAAATTAAAAGCAGTAATTTGGTGGCATGCACCTGCTGACACTGCACGGCTATGCTTATGTGCTCTGCTGTAACACTGCAGCCACACAAAAGCATCACAGAGGTAAAATTAAATTCTAATGTCGTATATATTAAACAGATGCTTCCACTTTTCTTTGTATATCTACTTCTACAGATTTTGCCATTGGAATCTCAGTTCTCTTCATGCAATTAATGGACATTGATGTGTCATACACACAAGCATACTCAGTGCCATTTATGGGGGCTGATTTTAAAGAGGTGGCTTACATATATGCACATTAGAAGATGAACATTTCTTCTTCATAGCATAGAAGCTAATGACTTTACTTTTGTTGCGCAAAGACCCTATTTATACATGGAATGCATCCTTGGACTGCAAAGCCGAAAATCATGTTTCTATAGCAAAGATGTGCACTGAAATATACAGTTACTTCATATCGCCTAAAAAGGATTCCAAAATGACTTGAAGAGGCTAGCAGAATACCCAGAATCAATACACTAAATTTCTCTGCTTCATGAGGCTAGCTGCAATGAATGAGAAAACCTAAATGGTGATTGCTTAGATGTGACCTGTAATTACCCTGGGAACCTGAAAGTCTGTATCAATGTGTCATGTGCATGTGGCTTAACCAGTCAGAATTAAACATTCTTAAGACAGAATTTTATAAGGGGTGCTACTTCTCTGGTTTTGTTTTCGCTACCCTTAAGCCCAGGTAGCATTCATACAGTTATACACACACACACACACACACACACACACACACACACACACACACACACATATGACAGTAGCTAGATTGATTGGGACTGAACTGTTTAATGATACACACACAGATTAAACACATATTTCTTTACAATGAGCATTTTATACTATGAATTTAATGATTATATATTATATTAAGTGAATAGACTCCAATTTAATTAAATGTCTCCCTATTGTTGGACATCTAGGTTTTTCCCAATTCTCCAATTATATACATAATACCACAATGAACATCTTCAAAACATATAGCATTTTCCTTCCTTTTGTTTATTTCCCTAGAGTAATCTTCCAGAAGAGAGTTTACTAGATCTAAAAATGAGGCCACTTTTAAGATTAAAAATAAATCTCTGGGAAACTATTTGTTTTATTTCACAATGTTATGGTTTTTGGAAACTTAGCAAGAGGGACATTTTTATGATTACATGATTGGAGACACAATTTTCAATTTCCTTATACAGGCATGTTACATGTCGCCATCTGTGTTGATTTAGACCTACTTTGTATATTTTTGTAGAAATCGTCTAGTAATCTCTCTATAATTAACTGGAGACTTCTATGAATTAGCTTCATTTTATAGTCCCTGGCCATTCTAAAAATATTTCTCCAGTTCTAGCTAGTTATTTACAGAACTACAAAACAGCTTCATATATATATATATGCAGTTTTACATATGGATGAAGTGATTCATTGCTGCTTAATAATGCAGCTAAATATCTAAGAGTAAATACTACAGAGAAATACAAGTCTTGTCTTAACCTTTCAATCTTATGCTGTATATAGTTTATTAAATTGAGGAATAAGAGATTCAAGGTTATTTCTAATAGCATAAAAAGTCCTATTACTGGTGAGTTTTGTGGAAATAAGTATCTGCTACGTTTATACACAATTTAACTTTTTACCGCAAGGAATTATATTCTTAAATTTTCAACTGTAGTCCTTGAAAAATATGTAAAGTGTGTGTGGTAGGAAGAAGGTCAAAATTTGTGGTAATTTTCAAAATTTTGTTTTCATTTGTATTGTTCAATAAATGACTAGTTTTGTTAGATCATTTATAGATTTTTCAAGACTTCTATTTTAATTACTTAACAGCCACATCATCAACAAAATTTAACTTTTCAACAAAATAAAAATAGTGTTTGCAATGACTTAGGATAATCTTGAAAAGAAGTGGGAAGCCATTTTACTCTTTTCTGCCTCATTTCAGCCTTTGAAATTGCTGTAACTTTCTTTAATACTGCTTTGAAGAGAAGGATATAAATTCTGAAACCCAGCTTTTCCTAACACTGGAATGTTCACTGTACTGGAAACAAGGAGACTCAGGTTTTAGATCCAACTCTGACATAATAATCTGGGCAAGCATGTTATTTAACTTTTCTGGGCCTCAAATTTTCACTGAAAGTAGTCATTAGTTTAACAAATATTTACTGAATACCTACTGTGTGCTAGGAACTGTTCAAGGTGACAGAGATATAGCAGGGAATAAAATAAGAGCCCTCTCTTATGGAGCTTACATTCTAGTATGTGAGAGGTATATAATAACAACTAAGCACACTTAATATGAGGTGCCTAGAGCTCAGTCACTTTATAGTGCTCCACATTCCTCCCTCTTCTCTGTCCTCCACCAGAAAGTCTTCAGATTGACTCCTCTAAGGCCAAGCTCTGATTAAAAGTATATTTAAAATAAAAATAGAAATAGAAAATATGAACAGACCAATTACAAGTACTGAAATTGAATCAGTAATTTAAAAACTCCCAACAAACCAATGTCCAGGACCAGATGACTTCACTGGTGAATTCTACAAAACATTCAGAGAAGAGTTAACAGCTATCCTTCTGAAACTATTCCAAAAAATTGCGGAGGAAGGAACACTCCCAAACTCATTCTATTATGGCCACAATCACACTGATACCCAAACCAGACAGAGATACCACAAAAAAAGAAAATTATAGGCCAGTAACATGGATTAACATAATGCAAAAATCCTCAACAAACTACTAGCAAACCGAATCCAACAATACATTAAAAGGATCATACACCATGATCGAGTGAGATTTATTCCAGGGAGGCTAGGATTTTTCAATATCCACAAGTCAATCAATGTGATACACCACATTAACAAATTGAAGAATAAAAACCATATGATCATCTCAATAGATGCAGAAAGAGCTTTTGATAAAATTCAACATCCATTTCTGATAAAAACTCTCCAGAAAGTGGGCATAGAGGGAACATACCTCAACATAATAAAGGCCATATATGACAAACCTACAGCTAATATCATACTCAACAGTGAAAAGCTGAAAGCATTCCCTCTAAGATCAGGAACAAGACAAGGATGACCACTCTCACCACTTTTATTCAGCATAGTTTTGGAAGTTCTAGCCACAGCAATCAGAGAAGGGAAGGAAATAAAAGGAATCCAAATTGGAAAAGAAGCAAAATTTTGTCAGTGTTTGCAGATGACATGATACTATACATAGAAGATTCTAAAGACGCTACCAGAAAACTACTAGAGCTCATCAATGAATTCAGTAAAGTTGCAGGATACAAAATTAATATACAGAAATCTGTTGCATTTCTATACACTAACAATGAAATATCAGAAAGAGAAATTAGGGAATCAATCCCATTTACCACTGCATCAAAAAGAAGCAAATACCTAGGAATAACCCTACCTAAGGAGGCAAAAGACCTGTACTCCAAAAACTATAAGATGCTGATGAAAGAAATTGAAGACAACATAACAGATGGAAGATATACTGTGTTCTTGGATTGGAGGAATCAGTATTGTTAAAATGACTATACTACCCAAAGCAATCTACAGATTCAATGCAATCCCATATCAAATTACTAATGGCATTTTTCATAGAACTGGAACAAAAATTTAAAAATTTGTATGGAAACACAAAAGACCCTGAATAGCCTACATAATCTTGAGAGAGAAGGACAGAGCTAGAGGAATCCTGCTCCTTAACTTCAGACTATATTACAAAGCTACAGTAATCAAAACATATGATACTGGCACAACAACAGACACATAGATCAATGGAACAGGATAGAAAGCCCAGAAATAAACCCACACACTTAAGGTCAATTAATCTACAACAAAAGAGGCAAGAATATACAATGGAGAAAAGACAGTCTCTTCAATAAATGGTGCTGGGAAAACTGGACAGCTACATGTAAAAGAAAAAAATTAGAACATTCTCTAATACCATATACAAAAATAAACTCAAAATGGATTAAAGAACTAAATCTAAGACCAGATACTATAAAACTCCTAGAAGAAGACTTAGGCAGAACACTCTTTGATATAAATCGCAGCAATATTTTTTTGGATCCGTCTCCTAGAGTAATGGAAACAAAAGAAAAAATAAACAAATCGGACCTAATTAAATTTAGAAGCTTTTGCACAGCAAAGGAAACTATAAACATAAGGAAAAGACAATCTATGGAATGGGAAGAAATATTTGCAAACAATGTGACTGACAAGGGCTTAATTTCTTTTCTTTTCTTTTTTTTTTTTTTTGCAGTACGTGGGCCTTTCACTGTTGTGGCCTCTCCCGTTGCGGAGCACAGGCTTCGGACGCGCAAGCTCAGAGGCCATGGCTCACGGGCCCAGCCACTCCGCGGCACGTGGGATCTTCCCAGACCAGGGCACGAACCCGTGTCCCCTGCATCGGCAGGCAGACTCTCAACCACTGCGCCACCAGGGAAGCCCAAGGGCTTAATTTCTAAAATATACAAACAGCATATTCAGCTCAGTATCCAAAAAACAAACAACCCAATCAAAAAATGGGCAAAAGACCTAAATAGACATTTCTCCAAAGAAGAAATACAGATGGCCAATAGGCACATGAAAAGATGCTCAACATTGCTAATTATTAGAGAAATGCAAATTGAAACTACGAGGTACCATCTCACACTGGTCAGAATGGCCATCATCAAAACGTCTGTAAATAATAAGTGCTGGAGAGGGTGTGGAGAAATGGGAACCGTCCTACACTGTTTGTGGGAATGTAAGTTGGTGTAGCCACTATGGAGAACAATATGGAGGTTCCTTAAAAAACTAAAAATAGAGCTACCATATGACCCAACAATCCCAATCCTGGGCATATATCCAGAAAAGATGAAAACCCTAATTCAAAAAGATACATACACCCCAATGTTCCTTGCAGCACTATTTACAATAGCCAAGACATGGAAGCAACCTAGATGTCCATCGACGGATAAATGGATAAAGAAGATGTGGTATATACATATTGATACAATGGAATATTACTCAGCCATACAAAAGAACGAAATGATGCTGTTTGCAGCAACATGGATGGACCTAGAGATTGTCATACTAAGTGAAGTAAGTCAGACAGAGAAAGACAAATACCATATGATATCACTTATAGTGGAGTCTTAAAAAAAATGATACAAATGAAATTATATATAAAATAGAAATAGACCCACAGACATAGAAAACAAATTTAGGATTACCAAAGGAGAAAGGCAGAGGGAGGGATAAATTAGGAGTTTGAGATTAACAGATGCATACTACTATATATAAAATAGATAAACAGCAAGGACCTACTGTATAGCACAAGGAACTATAGTCAATATCTCGTAATACCCTATAATGGAAAAGAATCTGAAAGAGTATACGTATATATGTGTATAACTGAACCAGTTTTTTGTACACCTGAAACATTGTAAATCAACTATACTTCAATAAAAAAATAAAATAAATACACTCACTATTTGAAAGCTGTTATTTCTCCTATAATAAAAAAATCCTTTCTTCTCAATTTCTTCCTATAGCTACCAATCTATGTCTCTGCTGCCCTTTTTGTTTTTCAAGAAAAAGTTCTTGAAAGAGTTCCTGTACTTATTGTCTCCGGTTCATCTTATCCCAATTTCTTTTGGACATAATATCACTTTAAACAAGCTTCTGTTTTCACCATTCTGCCCAAATCGCTCATTGTCAATGTCACAAATGACCTCCACATTGCTTAAGTCAATGGTTGGGTCTCAGTCCTTTCCTTCCTCTTCTTCTTGCTACTACATCCTGCTACTATTACTATTAAGTGTAGTAATAATCATAGCTGTTATGGTATATTTGAAAGTTGTTAAAAGAGTAGATCCTAAGAGTTCTCATCACAAGGAAAAAAAACATTTTTTCCTTTTTTGGGGGTAACTATATGAGATGATGAATGTTAACTAAACTTACTTGTGGTAATCAGTTCACAGTATAGGTAGGTCAAGTCATTATGCTGTAGACCTTAAACTTATAGAGTGCTGTATGTCAATTATATCCCAATAAAACTGGAAGAGAAAAATAATAAAATGTCCAATGTTAAAAAAATATCATAGCTGGCATTTATTGGGCATTTACCATATCCAGGCACTTATTCTAAGTGTGTTAAACATAGACACTTTGCCTCACAATAACATATGAAATCAGAGCCATTATAATACCCTTTTTATATATGGAGAAGGAGACACAGAGAGGTGTAGTGACTTTTTCAAGATCACATAGCAAATAAATGTGACAGCTGGATTTGAACCTGGCAGAATGGCTTCAGAGCCGTTATCTTAGCCATTACATTATACTGACTCACTAGCATCTGACTCAGTTGATTGCTTCCTCCTCCTTAAAACACTTTCTTCATTTGGCTTTCAGGACACTATGCTTCCCTGGATTTTTTCCCTATCTTCTTGACTGCTCCTTCCTATTCTCCTTGCCTGTTCCTCCTTCTAGCTTTCCTAAATATTAACACTGGAGTGCCCCAGAGCTAAGTCCTTAAATGTTCTCTCTTCATTCACTTCCTTGGTGATCTCATAACATTTCTCATGACAAAGTGACATGTGAATTCTGACAACTCAAAGTTTTACTTCCAAACCAGTATTTTCACTGAAAGCCAGACTCAAGTATCCAAATGTCTACTTGACATCTCCACATTGACAGATAAGTATCTCAAACTTAACAAAATTGAAACAAACCCCTTATGTCTCCCCACCACCTCCGTAAACCAGTTTCCCTTCTCAGTTAAGGAAAACTCCATTCTCAGGAGTTGCTTAGGCTCAAAATTTTGGAGTCTTCCTTCACGCTCCTCTTTTTCTCACACCCCTATCTTGTCCATCAGCAAATCTTGTTGGCTCTACCTTCAAAATATGTTCAGAATTCAACTATTTTTCACTCCCTTCCCACCCACTCCTGCCACCATCCTGCTCCAAGCCATGGTCAATTCTCCCTGGATTATTGCAGTGAACTCCTAACTACTCTCCCTACTTCTGCTCTTGTCCCTTGACAGTCCAGCCAACCCATCAACCAGAGTTATCTTGCTAAAATGGAACTAAGACCATGTCACCCCTCTAAACCCTCTAATGGCTTCTCACTTCACTCAGATCAAAACCCAAAGCCATTACAATTGTCTACAAGGTCCCCCACAATCTGGCCCCCTATTATCTCTCTGACCTTATCTCCTACTATTTTATTACTTGCTCACTCTGATCCAGCCCCACAGGGTTTCTTGTTCTTCCTTAAACATGCTAGGCATACTTGGGCCTCTGTGCCTTTGCAATGACTTTTTCCTCTTTCTGGAAACTTTTCCTCTCATATGTCAACATGCCTTTCTTCCTCCCCTCCTTTAAGAATTTGCTCAATGTCCCCTTTTGGGGGAGGCCTTCCCTATTATATTTAAATTGTACCCTAACATTGCCAATTCCCTTTCCCTGCTTTATTATTTGTCATACTATGTATTATATTTATAACTTCTTTTTATTTCTGTTTCCCCAAGTAGAATGTTTTATGAGCTGTGAGTTTTGTCTGTTTTATATACTGTCTGTTCCTAGAACCTAGAACATTATCTGGCATGTGGTAGGAAAATTATCAGTCCATATAAGAGGAATTTCAGTGGGGGGAGAAGCTTCTGGGCTACATTTTGCTTTTTTCATGTCTTGTGAGAGAAAGTAAGTTTGTCTTCTTGATATTCTTCTTAAGAGCGAGAAAGAACCTTTGCTGAAAACTTCCAGCATAATTCTCCTTGCCTCTCATTGTCAAGAATTCTAACCAATCATTGACTGAGAGAGCAGGGCTTGAGATTACCTTTTGGTTCAGTCAGACTCACCCCTAAAGCTGAAGGTGGGGCCAGCTTTTCTTGAGGCATATGGGCTGCGGAGGCAGGGGCAGGGGGAGGGAAATACTGAAGAAATCAGGGTTCTAGAGGGATGAAATGCTGGACAGGCAGCCAACAGTATCCACCACAGACATCTCGGAGTGGAAGTGCTGGCTCTAACAATATTACATTACACTGGAACTCTGCCATTAAAAAAAAAATTACCAATCTGATGACTCAGAAATTATATCTCACTTCTGATTTAATTTTCATTTCTCTGAGTACTACTGAGGTGGAATACATTTTTATTTGTTAATTAATCACATATGCTTCCTCTTTTTAAGATTGCCTGGTGATATTCTTTCTTTCCTTTCTTTTCTTTCTTTCTTCTTTCTTTCTTTCTTTCTCTTTCTTTCTTTTCTCTCTCTCTCTCTGCCCCCCTCCCTCTCTTTCTCTCCTTCTCTCTCTTTCTTTCTTTTCTTCGTTGGGTCTTCGTTGCTGCTCACAGGCTTTCTCTAGTTGTGGCGAGCGGGGACTACTCTTTGTTGTGGTGCACAGGCTTCTTATTGTGGTAGCTTCTCTTGGTAGAGCACGGGCTCTAGGCGTGCGGGCTTCAGTAGGTGTGGCACATGGGCTCAGTAGTTGTGGATTGCGGGCTCTAGAGCGCAGGCTCAGTAGTTGTGGCACACGGGCTCAGTTGCTCCACGGCGTGTGGGATCTTCCGGGACCAGGGATCGAACCTGTGTCCCCTGCACTGGCAGGCGCTGTGCCACCAGGGAAGTCCCAGACTGGTGATATCCTTTGCTGATTTTTTTCTATGGGTTGTTTATCGTTTTCTTGTTAATTATTAGTACTTCTTTATATATCCTATATATAATCCTTTGTTATATATATATTGCAAATATTTTCTCCCAATATACTGCTTGTCACAAATTTGTTTGTGGATTTTTATTGGATCATACATAGGTTTGAAATTTTATCAAATCTATCAATAATTTGATTTTTTAGCTTCTAGGTTTTCTCTTAACAGTGCTTGTCCTACCCCAATATTATAAAAATATTTTCCTGTATTTAACGGTTTAAAATACAATGTTTATTATATCTTAAATTTGCTTTTCTGGACTTTCCATTCTATTTCATTTACTTATCTATTTTTCTGCCTCCTAATGTCACTCTCTTTTAATTTCTTAACATGCTTTGATATTTTAAAAGGTTTAAGAAGATATTTTACCTCCATTTTTCTTTACATTATTGACTACTCTCACCTCCACATATATTTTAAAATGAATTAGCTCTTAAGTTTTTGTTTGGTATTGCATTGAATTACAGATTAATTTGAAGAGAATTGTGAGCTTTACTATACTGAGTAATTCTATCCATTGCTGAGGCAATGTTTTACTACTTTCTCTGTATAAATCTTGTATATTTCTTATTAAACTAATATCCTATATATTTTGTGGGGTTTTTCCCTTTTTGCATTTGTGAATAATATTCAAGATTTTTCGAATTGGTTATTATTGGTGTATAGGTAAACTATGAGTTTTTAAAATCTTATTACTATATTAAATTCTTTTATCAGTTCTAGTAATTTTAGTTATTTCTTTTGGATTTTCAAAACATAAGATTATATTATTTATAAATCATAATTTTTCTCTTCCTTTCTAACATTTATAGCTCTTATTTAATATTATTAGTCCTATATTCATATAATGTATTATTTTTTTTTTTTTGCGGTACGCGGGCCTCTCACTGTTGCGGCCTCTCCCGTTGCGGAGCACAGGCTCCGGACGCGCAGGCTCCGCGGCATGCGGGATCTTCCCGGACCAGGGCACAAACCCGTGTCCCCTTCATCGGCAGGTGGACTCTCAACCATTGCGCCACCAGGGAAGCCCTATTATTATTTTTTATTGCATTGCCTAGGACAGCCAGTACAATCTTCAATACTGAGACTTATTCCTGACTTTAATGGTAATACTTAGAGAGTTTCATTATTGATTTTGGTGTACTGTGAGATGCAGACATAAATATTCCTTATTAAAGTGTGGAGGCTTGCCTCTATTCCTAGTTTGCTAAGAATTTGAACAAAATATATGTTACTGAATTTTATTTTTTTAAAATTTGGAATGTACTGAGATGACCATATTGTTGTCCTTCTTTATTGTTACTAGAGTCAATGACATAAATTTCTAAATGTTAAATTATCTTTACTTGAGACATTATTCTTTAAATATTTTGCTATATATTTACCTAGTAATATACCACGTTTTTATTTAGTGTCTTCATTATCATTCACTTGTAAATATTTTTTATTCCTTCTTAACTCAGGAATTATTTTAAGAATTTTTAAAAGTTTACCTAAGTAGTTAGATTGTTTCTAGCCATCAGTTTGTTATTGATTTCTGATTTTGTTGAAGTCAGCACATACCTGTGTAATTTCAGTTTCTCTTTGAGATTTATTAAGATTATTTACTGAGGCATAATATGTGATAAATTTTTAAAAATAAGTTAATGCATTGGAAATAAGTGTATTCTCTTTTTATTGGACGTGTATGCATATATAATTTGTTACATGTATTATTAAAACCTTATGTATCTTTATTATTATTATTATTCTGTTACTTTAGTCCTCAGGTTCTAAGAGAGGTGCACTAAATTCTTCCACCAAGAATATGGACTTTATATCTACTTGCATTTCTAATACATTTTGTTTTATATATGTCAAAGCTGGATGGCTAGGTACATAAAATTTGTGACTTCTGTATCTTGACAAATTATTCTGTTTAATGTGTCAAATCTTCCTCTTTGCCCAAATTAATGATTTTGATCCCTAAATCTGATTTATAGCATATTAATATTATTATTATTTTTACATCTTTATCGGAGTATAATTGCTTTATGATGGTGTGTTAGTTTCTGCTTTAGAACAAAGTGAATCAGCTATACATATACATATATACCCATATCGCCTCCCTCTTGCGTCTCTCTCGCACCCTCCCTATCCCACTCCTCTAGGTGGTCACAAAGCACCGAGCTGATCTCCCTGTGCTATGTGGCTGCTTCCCACTAGCTATCTATTTTACATTTGGTAGTGTATATATGTCCATGCCACTCTCTCACTTCGTCCCAGCTTGCCCTTCCCCTCCCCATGTCCTCAAGTCCATTCTCTACGTCTGAGTCTTTATTCCTGTCCTGCTCTTCAGAACCTTTTTTTTTTTTAGATTCCATGTATATGTGTTAATATACGATATTTGTTTTTCTCTTTCTGACTTACTTCACTCTGTATGACAGTCTCTAGATCCATCCACGTCTCTACAAATGACTCAGTTTTGTTCCTTTTTATGGGTGAGTAATATTCCATTGTATATATGTACCACATCTTCTTTATCCATTCATCTGTTGATGGACATTTAGGTTGCTTCCATGTCCTGGCTATTGTAAATAGCACTGCAGTGAACATTGTGGTACATGACTCTTTTTGAATTATGGTTTTCTCAGGGTATATGCCCAGTAGTGGGATTGCTGGGTCATATGGTAGCTCTATTTTTAGTTTTTTAAGGAACCTCCATACTGTTCTCCATAGTGGCTGTATCAATTTACATTCCCACCAAAAGTGCAAGAGGGTTCCCTATTCTCCACACCCTCTCCAGCATTTATTGTTTGTAGACTTTTTGATGATGGCCATTCTGACTGGTGTGAGGTAATACCTCATTGTAGTTTTTTTTTTTTTAAACATCTTTATTGGAGTATAATTGCTTTTGTGTTAGTTTCTGCTTTATAACAAAGTGAATCAGCTATGCATATACATATATCCCCATATCTCCTCCCTCTTGCGTCTCCCTCCCACCCTCCCTATCCCACCCCTCTAGGTGGTCACAAACCACCGAGCTGATCTCCCTGTGCTATGCAGCTGCTTCCCACTAGCTATCTATTTTACGTTTGGTAGTGTATATATGTCCATGCCATTCTCTTACTTTGTCACAGCTTACCCTTCCCCCTCCCCATATCCTCAAGTCCATTCTCTAGTAGGTCTGTGTCTTTATTCCCATCCTACCCCTAGGTTCTTCATGACCTTTTCTTTTTTTTTTTTTCTTAGATTCCATATATATGTGTTAGCATACGGTATTTGTTTTTCTCTTTCTGACTTACTTCACTCTGTATGACAGACTCTAGGTCCACCCACCTCACTTCAAATATCTCAATTTCGTTTCTTTTTATGGCTGAGTAATATTCCATTGTATATATGTGCCACATCTTCTTTATCCATTCATCCGATGATGGACACTTAGGTTGCTTCAATGTCCTGGCTATTGTAAATAGAGCTGCAATTAACATTTTGGTACATGACTCTTTTTGAATTATGGTTTTCTTAGGGTATATGCCCAGTAGTGGGATTGCTGGGTCATATGGTAGTTCTATTTTTACTTTTTTAAGGAACCTACATACTGTTCTCCATAGTAGCTGTATCGATTTAATTCCCACCAACAGTGCAAGAGTGTTCCCTTTTCTCCACACCCTCTCCAGCATTTATTGTTTCTAGAATTTTTGATGATGGCCATTCTGACTGGTGTGAGATGGTATCTCATTGTAGTTTTGATTTGCATTTCTCTAATGATTAATGATGTTGAGCATTCTTTCATGTGTTTGTTGGCAATCTGTATATCTTCTTTGGAGAAATGTCTATTTAGGTCTTCTGCCCATTTTTGGATTGGGTTGTTTGTTTTTTTGTTATTGAGCTGCATGAGCTGCTTGTAAATCTTGGAGATTAATCCTTTGTCAGTTGCTTCATTTGCAAATATTTTCTCCCATTCTGAGGGTTGTCTTTTGGTCTTGTTTATGGTTTCCTTAGCTGTGCAAAAGCTTTTAAGTTTCACTAGGTCCCATTTGTTTATTTTTGTTTTTATTTCCATTTCTCTAGGAGGTGGGTCAAAAATGATCTTGCTGTGATTTATGTCATAGAGTGTTTTGCCTGTGTTTTTCTCTAAGAATTTTATAGTGTCTGGCCTTACATTTAGGTCTTTAATCCATTTTGAGTTTATTTTTCTGTATGGTGTTAGGGAGTGTCCTAATTTCATTCTTTTACATGTAGCTGTCCAGTTTTCCCAGCACCACTTATTGAAGAGGCTGTCTTTTCTCCATTATATATTCTTGCCTCCTTTATCAAAGATAAGGTGACCATATGTGTGTGGGTTTATCTCTGGACTTTCTATCCTGTTCCAATGATCTATATTTCTGTTTTTGTGCCAGTACCATACTGTCTTGATGACTATAGCTTTGTAGTATAGTCTGAAGTCCAGGAGCCTGATTCCTCCAGCTCCATGTTTCTTTCTCAAGATTCTTTTGGCTATTCCGGGTCTTTTGTGTTTCTATACAAATTGTGAAATTTTTTGTTCTGGTTCTGTGAACAATGCTATTGGTAGTTTGATAAGGATTGCATTGAATCTGTAGATTGCTTGGGTAGTATAGTCATTTTTACAATGTTGATTCTTCTAATCCAAGAACATAGTGTATCTCTCCATCTGTTTGTATCATCTTTAATTTCTTTCATCAGTGTCTTATAGTTTTTTGCATACAGGTCTTTTGCCTCCTTAGGTAGGTTTATTCCTAGGTATTTTATTCTTTTTGTTGCAATGGCAAATGGGAGTGTTTCCTTAATTTTTCTTTCAGATTTTTCATCACTAGCTTATAGGAATATTAATATTATTTTAACTGATCTTTTTCTTGGTTACTTAGCATGTTTCTGATATACCTATGTCCATCGCTTTATTTTAATTATGCTGTGTCATTTTGTTTTGGAAGTGTCTCTGGGAAATAGTACATAGTTAAAGTAAAATCTGACAATCTTTACCTTTTAATAGGAGAATTAACATTTTACATTCCTTGTAATTATTAAAATGTTTGGCCATATTACTATTAAATATTTAACATTTAGCTTTTTAAAAAAGTAATTTCTTCTTTACTTTCTCTATTTTGCCGGCGGGATTTAACTGAGTTTTCTCCATTTTTTCCTTCCCCAGAGATTTAAAAATTACATATTTGGTGTCTATTCTTGTATTGGTTAGCCATGAATTTTTAAACTCGTACATTTAAATGTATATAACCTTCTCCTAAGAAAAGACAATGAACCACAGCATGCTATCATTTTCCCCTTCACTGACATTGGCTTCACCTTCAATTTTTATGTTGAACTCATTTGGAGTTTGGTTCCAGATTATCAGTATTTTTAAAAGTTTACATGTTTGTCAGGATCTATACTTAGCCATATGTCTCATTGGTTTCTCTTCTTCTCTTATTTTTGGTATTTAATGTATTTCTTTCTCCTAAAATCTTTTTTGTTTTCTTTGAGTACTTCACTGAACATTTCTTTCTGAATGGATTTCTTAAAATACCTTTGTTTTCTCTTCATATTTTATGCTCATTTAGTTGGATTTAGAATTCTGCATTGTTCAACTGAGAAGGTGACATTTGAGCTAAGACTTTAAGATAGTGAGCGATGGAGCTATGTAGGTATCTGAGGGAAGAGCAGTGTAAGCAAAGGCAACAGTAAGTGCAAATGCCTCACAGCAGGAGCAGGCCTGGTATGTTCCTGAAATACATGTAAGTGTGATATTTTACTTAATGTCTGTCTTTCCAATTAGCCTGTAGACCTTCTGACCACGTCTGTTTTATTTTCAGCTATAGCCACAGCACATTTCAAAGTATGTAGCATAGAGCATTTGTTCAGTGTTGGCTGAGTGAATGAACAACCTGAAATTTAAAATGAAAGCCCTAGATCATGCCATCCGAGTTCAGTCTTATGTTTTAATATCAATAGTAGTAACAAAGAGGACATAACCATCTCCTTTACTTTACTTTTTAAAATTGAATGTTGAAAAGAATACATTAAGTCTCCGCCACTCTGCTACCAACATACACATACACACACACACACACACACACACACCCAGAAATCATTCTTTGAAAATGCACCTGCTTCCAATAATCTGCATTTTTCACTTTTCCAACTCCCTTTCTATTAGAGACCTTCTTATTGGAGATTACATTTGCTCTCTGTAAAGTACACTTTGCTTCTCTTTAACCCAGTAATAAAATTCTGTGTAAATAAAAAGGACCTAAAATCATGCACAAGGAGAATGAAAACTAATGTAGAAATTATTTTGCAGGGTCATTTTAGAGATCCAATATTCTGCAATGAAACAATAGGTTTGGCTTCATATATTAGAAGGTCTCAATAAAGATCTTTATGTGATGAATGAAAAACAGCAGGGATTTCAGATGGGCCTCATCTGATAGGCACTTGACTGTCAAACAAAAACAAGTTTTAAAGGAAAGATGGAGAGTTGACAAATCATCAATATTCTTTCTAAAACCCATTTCTAAGCATTTATAATTCATCTCTTGAGTCTTCAGTTTAGATTACATGAGGTAGAGTTTGCTAGTACTTCACGTAGTTACAATTCCAAGAACTATAAAACTCTCCTTCGGGAGCAATTACACTAAATGGATGGACCCGTGTAAAGAGTAGTTCCTGCATCATTGCCTTCATAACCAATCACTAAAATCACCAGGCAAATGTCTTCATTTCTACGAGGTACCATTTTCCCCATATGTGCTTATGGCAGTTTCTCTTTTTTAAAAAAAAAGGAAAGAAAAATATTCGCAGGTTTTGTAACTGCTCAGTTTCAATGAAAGCAGCAGAGCCCAATTGTAGAAAAATCCGTCACAGGCAATACCAATTTATGAGTAAATTTATGAACAAAAAGTACATTTTTAAGTGACATAATATCAAACAGTTTACTGTCCCCCTCCCCCAGCTCCTCATCCCCAGGTCTCCTACCTTCCCATCCTCCCACCCATTAAGAGCATTTGAAATCCAGGGATGGACCGTCTGTTGGGTACCTTTTTTTGTTTTTGCGGTACGTGGGCCTCTCACTGTTGTGGCCTCTCCCGCCGCGGAGCACAGGCTCCGGACGCGCAGGCTCAGCGGCCATGGCTCACAGGCCCAGCCGCTCCGCGACACGCGGGACCCTCCCGGACCGGGGCACAAGCCCGCGTCCCCTGCATCGGCAGGCGGACTCCCAACCACTGCACCACCAGGGAAGCCCTATTGGGTATCTTTAAGAAGGCTCTGTTTGTGATATTGCAGCAGTTCTGATGTGACGTACAGGTTTCGTGATCCTGGCTGGGCCAGGAGGCAGCTTGAACCCCAAGTCTCGACCCACAGAATCTGAGGTGGGCAGAGGAGGTAAGGAAGGAAACAGACTCAGGGGGCAGTAGGGGCGGGAGAGGTAATATCACTGTGGGCAGTGGGCCTGGTATTAGAAAAACATGTCTCTCTGGCTTGTTTCTATTTCCACACTTTTGACAAAGATGTAAGAAACATTTCACTTTCCTTTTGACTCTGAGTTTGGAAAAATAACAGCAGGAACACAGGGAAGTAGCAATTTGCATTCAACCCTGGGGAGAGAATGAGGGTGTCAGGACCTGGTGACTGGAGGACCCCTGCACCATCGCATCATGGAGGCCAGGGCCAGCAGACGGCTCTCATGAGGGATTGTGGATGGTGATGCCTGATCTTTTGATTTTAAAAAAGAAACTGGAAATCCAAACTTTTAAAAATGTGAACTCTCCTGTCAACTTACTTTAAAAATCATAAACACTCTGCAAGTTGATAGTGAGTCAAATGCACATATATTTGGACTAGATCCTGCACTTAGGCCACAAGTTTGCAGCCTCTGCAAGGCCAGCAATTGTCTCCATCTGCAGTAAGGTGAGGGTCAACTGCCCTCAACAACAGAATTATAACTGCAACACTGTCTCCTTCCTTCTTCACTAACCAATACCCCCATGTATAATGTTTTGAACAGGAGACAAGAACACCGGAGACAAGAGGCCTGGACGCAGAAGGACCGAAGGAAAAAACTCCAGACTTGTTACATGGAAATATGTCAAGTTCTAACACAAATAATCTCTAATTCTTGCTTTATAAACATATATCTTATTGCCTGTATGTCAAATATGGCCCACACTACTTTTTTAACATCTTTATTGGAGTATAATTGCTTTACAGTGGTGTGTTAGTTTCTCCTGTATAACAAAGTGAAATCAGCTATACGTATACATATATCCCCATATCTCCTCCCTCTCCTCCCCTCTAGGTGGTCGCCCCCACTACTTTTAAAGTGCTGAAATTTGTCAGAGAGAGATTGTCAATGTGGTGGGATAATTTCTCTCCCTTGTTCTGTTAGGTCAAGTGTTAATCTCATAATGAAATGCCCATATTTGTGAGTTAAATTCCTGTTGCAGAAGAACAAAGGTATAAAACACAAACTCATTTAATCCAAGTGTAAAGTTACAAAACCAATCGATCTGGCACTAGTATTTAGTGATTTCCAGTTACAATAAAAGATTTTAAAACAGAAAACCCAAAACAAGTACCCTAATACTGTCAAACATCAAGTAAATTTTCAATCACAGAGCATTCATTGGTTTACTGTTAGTAATTCACTAGTGGGGTGAACCATGAAACCATAATCTCTTAGGCTACTTCTTTCTGAAAAACTGGACCATTCAATTGACAGAACCATGTTTATCCAACACTATGTTAAATTCTCTTTTCATGTTTTTATTTTCTTAATACCCTTTCCTCTTGCCTATTTTCTAGGGCTTCTGCTGACCTGTCAGCGCCTTGTGATTCACTGTCAATTTTCTTGGCTTGGATGTTTTTCCTCTCACCTCTTTTAAGGGGGCCTGGTGACAAGGGGGTTGGTAGACAAGGATGCAGGCGTGTTTCTTGTTAGTCCACCCAACTTCACAGAGCTAACATTTTTTGAGTGTGTGGCTTCCTATGCACCAGCTCCACCTGACTGCTTCTTACCTGGTGCGTGATCTTCAGTTAAAAATTCCAGCAGTGTGCAACTTGTCTTTGGCAAATGAATTGTAAGTATGCCAGCTGCCAGATGTCTTCATTTTTAAAACACCTTCAAAACTGCTTCTGGCACAGTTCCATAAGCAAAACAGGCTAAGCTGTAACTCTCCTTCCCATGCTGTGAGCAAAAGAAGAGGGGGTGAGGGAAGCAGATGGAGGCAAGAGAAAAATGTATTGCCTTCACATCTTGGAAAAAGAGATAAATGAAACTGAAAACAGAATCCAGCCACCCTTATCAGTAAATGTTTAGATGAAGAGTTATCTGTGACCTATGATATGTTCAATATGCACATGAATAGTCACTTTAAACAATACAGTAATTTGAAATACTGTGGTTTTTATGAGTCCAACAAAATAATGATGATACACTTTCCTAAAAAGGAGGACTTCTGCCTCCTAAGATAATAAATAGATGTAAGCCTAGGGAAAGCTATCAAAAACCAAGTAATTCTTTTTTCTTTTTTTTCACCTTCCACAATACAAAATTTTCTTGCTGTCAAAAGTAGGATTTTGAGGGACTTCCCTGGTGGTGCGGTGGTTAAGAATCTGCCTGCAAATGCACGGGGACACAGGTTCGAGCCCTAGTCAGGGAAGATCCCACATGCCACGGAGCAACTGAGCCCGTGTGCCACAACTACTGAGTCTGTGCTCTAGAGCCCATGAGCCACAACTACTGAGCTCCCATGCCACAACTACTGAAGCCCGCACACCTAGAGCCCATGCTCCGCAACAAAGAGAAGCCACCGCAATGAGAAGCCTGCGCACCGCAACGAAGAGTAGCCCCTGCTCGCTGCAACTAGAGAAAGCCTGTGTGCAGCAACGAAGACCCAACGCAGCCAAAAATAAATAAATAAATAAATTTATATATTAAAAAAGTAGGATTTTGAAGTGGGAGAGTCAAAAAGAAGCTTCCAGATGTGGAGGATGGCCCTCAATTCCTATCCTGTCGTAAGTCTCCTTCAAAATCTCCTAATGGATTAATTAAGCCATACTCTATAAGGGGACAAATTTAAAGAATAAGGCACTTTGCTTACGTTTAGAATGACTGACATTCCTAAAAATCTGTGATATCCACATTACTTTGGAAGTAACTGCAGCCCCGAGAATGGATACAGCTTAGATGTGATACCAGTCAGAATTATTGAGAATGTAGTGACACTGACCTTGAACCTAACAACATTTATAGAACGAAAATAGATATTCACACTTGAGCCTAGAGGAAAGTCAGAATATGGCAATTTAGGATCAAGTCAAATTAATTCAAAGAGAATTATTTCAATCAGTATCTTTCAGTAGCTCTCCTGATAGAAATGGAGACATCCTATACGAACTATACAATGGAATAAAATTAAAAGTAAACTGAGCAAGGAAAAGACATGTCAATGACTTATATTCTTCTTTCATTAAGCCCTGATTATAAACTGTTATCCATCTCATATTCACAATACATAAACTTATCTTTGAGTGACTAGATGTCCACACTTTGAAAGAATATGGACATGCCTGAAAAGTGATGGGGGATTATAAATATATAGGAGACACATTGCTATGAAGCCCAAGAAGGAAAACAATACCTCTTCTTTATACCTATCAATGAGTAAAAAAAAATCTCAATTTTGACTCTTAATCAAGAGGCCTTACAGAAAGGAAGTGGGCTTACAAAACTAAGTTAGAAGCACTGGTCTTAGAGGATATACACCACTGGTAAAATTATGAAAAGGGAGGTTTACTTTTCTAGCTTTCAGTTCTACAGTCCATCATGCACGTTTTTCCATTAATCACATTCTCTGTGATTCTCTGTGCATGCCTTTCACCTTCCCACCTCTGTGGATGATAATAGCATAAGCTATTTTCTCTCTCTTACTATCCTTACCATTCATTCCTGTTTATTGAATTCCTGTCCATCCTTTAAGTTTTGGTTGAAATGAAATCACCTCCATGACCTTTTCCCAGTTTCCTCTACCTCCACTGAAAGGAATCTCGTTCCTCTACTATTCCCATAACATTACTCTTTGATTTTTGTCTTCTAATCTGTCTCCCTATCCAGACTGTGAGCATCTTGAAGACTGAAATAGAGTCTCACATGTTTTAAACCCCAGAACACTTAGTATACCCTGCACGGTCTTACTCCTCAGTAAATGCCAGAATAATACTGGATGGCTTCTATCCTTTGGGTCAGTCAACAGTGCCCTCATCTTGCCCTCTCCCTACACAAGTTTATTACACGGTAGGCCTTTTTTATTCCTTAAGCCTAACTTCTCAAATAGATTCTATTTTTATTCCATTTGTTCTATCTGGTACACTATTAATTTGTGGGTAAACAGGCATTATAATGGATAATATGAAATGTAGCTTCCAAGTAACATAAATTGGATTTTAAAAGAAGTGAGGACCTTAATTTAAACTGCACTGGAGCAGACTAGAGGGATAAGTTTTCTGGGTCTTTTAGTGCTTTTAATTCATAACAGAACAAATGCACATAGAGCTACGTATGAACACGTATAGAGAAAAGTAATAGTAATAGAAAAGGAAGGAATAATAAAAAATAAGCAAATGATAAAGAAAACAAAGTGAAGTTTAAATGTATTATACCCAATTTGAAAACCATAAAGTATTAAAATTCCAACTCCTAAAAGTTTTTCCCCAAACTGAGAAATGTAAACTGGCTTCTTGAAACTGGTGGACTTTTTTTTTTTTTTTTAAGCAATCAATCCATATTTTAGTTTGGCTCCAAGTTTCCCAGAAGAGCTTGAACACATCACCCTGAAACCTCACAAAAATTGCCCAGGGATGTCTGGCCTGAGCTTCGTGAATTCTGCTCTAAGTGATGGGACTGAAGGAGAACCTTGGCAGCAGCTAGGAGAAAAAAAAGACACCCAGAAATTAAAATTGAAGTTAATTACAGTACTTACAGATTTTTTCCCCAGACCTGATTCTTGACGTTCAACAAAGAAGAAAAGCTCTCAATACAACTTCAACATGACAATGCCAGCCCTACACCTAAGCCTGTTCTTGGGGGACTGGGGAGGGGGAGACTTGTAGTTGCTCATGTCATTATGGTTGTCTGGGGTCTTGGAGGTAGTGAGAGTATTTCTTCATCTATGGCTAGTGATGGAAAATGGATCAAGAATGATCTCATGTGCAAATAGATGGTTTTATTTTTTCCAAATACCCAGAGACGTCATTGAGTTTTATTCTCCCAGACTTTAGGTGTGCTCTGGGTTTGGGATATTGGTTCATGTGATTAGTAGTAAGCAATGCTTGTCTTAGGAACCCTCATCAGACTTTTCTTCTGTCAATTTTTTATTGTTTAGAGTCTGATGATCCAGGTTAGGGAGGCAGCACTTAACTACCTACCAGCTGCTTGACCTGAGGCAATTTACCTGTCCTCTCTGAGCCTGTTTCTCTATCTATAGAATGAAGATAACCATATCTGCTTCATACCTCTGACATGTGACTCTATCAAAATGTTATCAATATCTTACAGAGTATGAAGTAGGCACAGTGACAAGATGTATCTATGATAGGAACCTTTAGCTATCTGGACATTTATTTCACTACGAGCAGAGTCTTTGATAAATTATTGGTTTGATGTATCTCCAATTACATCACTTGAAAAAGCCTAGGAAATAATAGCATTCTGAAATTTATTCTGTCCCAAAAGGAAGACCTGATTGGTAGAGTGTCATGCGGCTAAGTGAGCTAAGCAATGTTGGAATTAGTTAGGATTCTCTAGACTCTTGCAACACAAAGTATGGTGAGAGGACTAGCAACATTGCATAATCTGGGAGCCTGTTAGAAATGCAGACTCTCGGGCCCCACCCAGACCTACAGAATCATAATCTGCTTTTTAACAAGATCACCTAGTGATTTGTGTGCACACTAACATTTGAGAAGCACTGTTTAGAATTCAGAAAAATGAATTTTTAAAAGTTAAGGTACACGATCTAGATTATTCTGTGGACACAGATCTTAACAGAGATTAATTCAAAATGGAAAGAAAGTCCTTAAAACTAAGAAAAGTGTCTCTTAGTGGGGAAAGAGAAGTGAGCATCTGAAAATTAAAAGAAGAAACACTGTAGATGTCTGGGTTTTCTGATGAGCTCAGATTTTTAAAACAAATATACAGAACATGGAAGGAGGGTGTGTCAGGTTAAAGATGGCCATAAATTCTTTTCTACTCCTCTTACTGAGGGATGGAAACTAATCCCCTTCCCTTGAATTTGGGCTGGAGTTAGTCATTAAGTCTAGTTGATCTGTTTTCTAAATACATTGTAAAGTTGTTCTTCCATTTTCCTCTCTGGGTGCTGACTTAGTTCAGGTTTCATTATCTCTCATCTGCACTAATGAGAAAGCCTCCGAACTGGTCTCCCCACTTTCAGTCTTGTTACTGTCTGGCTGCTCATTCTAAAGAGAGAATTGGCTCAATACATATATCATGAATGAAAGGAAATTTGTAAATTGAATATGCTGCTTTGTGAGCTAGACTTACTGGCACTGGAAATGTTTAAATATTGAATGAGTATACATCTTCTCGCATTTAAAAATAGCAACCATTTTTAAAGTCCTATGTGATTTGATTCTATTGTTACATCATTAGGGTCCTCTTATTCCAAAATGAGTTGAGAGCACATTGGAATTGTGCTTAAATTCTCAAAGGGTCTACCTGAAATTATACATATTGAGCAAAACATATCTTTTCTTCACATCCTAGGTGGGAACAAGCAAGAATATGTACAGAATGAGCAGGAGAAAACTTTATGAGAAGTGAAAATATTTATAGGCCTTTTTAGATTTGTTATTTTTATTGTTTAATTTTATTATTATTGTTAATCAAAATATTACAAATGGAGGGAAAACCTGCATATTCCTGTTCTAATACAAAGTCTACTTTGTATGTTTTGTGTGTGTATTCCTCCAAAACTTATCCATGCAGAGACATACACTCAGTTTGTCAATCATTGCGGACAATTTCACATATCGCTTTTATGGATATATCATAATATCTGCTCATGAAGTTATATGGGTTTGATAATCATCATCTATTGAATGTTTCATCTATTGGGCCTACCACAATTTTACTCACCATTCCTCACTGATTGGACTTTAGGCTGCTTACAGTTTTTCTAGTTAAAAATAAAGTTGTTGGGAACATCCTAGAGCTTACAGCAACTTCCTTTCCTAAATGATGTCCTCAGGCTAACTTCCTAGTAGTGGGATTATTGGCCCCAAATGTTTCAGTGTTTTGAGTTTATACTGTCAGCTGTATTTTCACAAGGTCCCTCACAGCACCCATTTCAAGGAAACCTTAATAGCATTAAGTATTTTTTGAAAAAATATCTTTTTTGCTAACGTGCTGGACAGAAAATATCACCTTATGATTGTTTTTAGTTTGTTTCTAATTAAGATGAACATTTCCCCCCATTTTTGGTAATGCTCTTTTTTGTTTGAATTGCCTGTTGATGTCGTGCTACATATAGGAATACATGCCTGTTTGCCATATGTACCATATATTCAGATGTTGAGTATTAAAAGTCTACAGACATAATCATCATTTGATGAAGCACCTGCTACCTATCCAGTTAATTGATGCCAGCTGCAGAAATCTATGACTCACACTGTGGGTTCTACAAACCTATGACTGGTAGGTGCTTTCCCTTTTTGGAATGACTAAGGTCACGATAGATCAGGACACGTTCTGGAAACTAAGGAGACCACCCTGACCCCTGACTCTTTTTAATTCCCATCCCATAAGGAACAAATGCCAGGCCCCTCACTCATTTTCCTAACCCTGGTCTCTCTCCTATTCTCTCCTGCCCACAATCATACAGAGTGGACCTATCTTCTAGGAAAAAGTGTTCCTGAGCTATACCTTTGATAAAGATCTAACATAACAACATAAGAACAGACGTGGCAAAGAAAAGCGAGAGCAATATAGTGACCGTGGTCAGTGAGGCGGAGGTCTGAGAGGAGAAGGGTGTGTCTAATCATCCATCTCTTTTAGCATATCTGGCAGCCAGTGCTGAACTTCTGTAACAGTCTCTAGGGGGCACCTGTTCACTATGTAACTTACCCTCCTTGGACCTCAGAAATTGGAGTAGATAATTTCTAAATTCCTTTCCAGCTCTAATATTCTTACAGGTGTAATATAAGAGGTTATGTCTATAAGAAATGATACTGTGTAACATCTCCTCACACCACATACAAAGATAAACTCAAAATGGACTAAAGACCTGATGTACGACCCCAAATCATAAAACTCCTAGAAGAAAACATAAGCAGAACACCCTTTGACATAAACCGTAGCAATATTTTTTGGATCTCTTTCCTAAGGCAAAAGAAAGAAAAGCAAAAATAAACAAGTGGGACCTAATTAAACTTAAAAGCTTTTGCACAGCAAAGGAAACCATCGACAAAATGGAAAGACAGACTATTGAATGGGAGAAAATATTTGCCAATGATATGACTGGTAAGGGGTTAATATCTACATATATAAACAGCTCAAAAAACCAAACACAACACAATTTAAAAAATGGGTAGAAGACCTGAATAGACATTTCTCCACAGCCCATGACAAGATGCTCAACGTTGCTAATTATTAGAGAAATGCAAATCAAAACCACAATGAGACATCACCTCACACCTGTCAGAATGGCTAACATCAAAAAGTCTACAAATAACAAATGTTGCCAAGGATGTAGAGAAAAGGGAACCCATGTACACTGCTGGTGGGAATGTAGACTGGTGCAGCTGCTATGGAAAACAGTATGGAGGTTTCTCAAAAATCTCAAAACAGAATTACCATATGATCCAACACTTCTACTTCTACTTTGCATATATCCAAAAAAAAAAAAAAAAAGAGAAAACACTAACTCAAAAAGATACATACACTGCAATGTTCATAGCAGCATTATTTACAATAGCCAAGATATGGAAGCAACCCAACTGCCCATCAACAGATGAATAATAGATAAAGAAGATGGAACATTAATCAGCCATAAAAAAAATTCTGCCTTTTGGGCTTCCCTAGTGGCGCAGTGGTTGAGAGTCCGCCTGCCGATGCAGGGGACACGGGTTCGTGCCCCGGTCCGGGAAGATCCCACATGCCGCGGAGCGGCTGGGCCCGTGAGCCATGGCCGCTGAGCCTGCGTGTCCGGAGCCTGTGCTCCGCGACGGGAGAGGCCACAACAGTGAGAGGCCCGCGTACCAAAAAAATAAAAATAAAATAAAATTCTGCCTTTTGCAACAATGTGGGTGGACCTAGAAGCCACTAAGATTAGTGAAATAAGTCAGAGAATGCCAAGTATTCTAGGTTGTCACTTATATGTGGAATCTAAAAAAGTAACACAAGTGAATGTACATAACAAAACAGAAACAGACTCACAGTTATAGAGAACAAACTAGTGGTTACCAGTATGAAGAGGGAAGGAGGAAGGAGCAAGAAAGGGGTAGGGGATTAAGAGATACAAACTACTATGTATAAAATAAATAAGCAACAAGACAGGGAAATATAGCCATTAGTTTGTAATAACTTTAAATGGAGCATAATCTTTAAAAATATTGAATCTATGCTGTATATCTGAAACTAATATAATATTGTAAATCAGTTATACTTCAATAACAAAAACTTTCTATGCAAAAAAGCAATTATACTATGTATTGATAGTGTCAATTTCTTTCTCTTTTTGTTTTCACTGAGATATAATTGACAAATACCATTATGTTAGTTTCTGACAGCAAAATTTCTAGATAAAACTGTATGTGAATTTCAAATTTTGTTAAGACATAATCAAATTGCCCTTCCAGAAGTTTGCACCAATTTGCACTGCCACTACCAGTATTAGAGTTTTTGCTTTGACATGCTTTTGTTTGTTTGGTTTTTTTTTTTTGCAGTACGTGGACCTCTCACTGTTGTGGCCGCTCCCGTTGCGGAGCACAGGCTCTGGACGCGCAGGCTCAGCGGCCATGGCTCACGGGCCCAGCCACCCCGCGGTATGTGGGATCTTCCCAGACTGGGGCACGAACCCGTGTCCCCTGCATCGGCAGGCGGACTCTCAACCACTGCGCCACCAGGGAAGCCCCTGACATGCTTTTGAATGTTGAGGATTTTCATGCCTCTTAATCTATGTGGGTAATATCACTGCTAACAATTATCCACTGATATTCTTACGTATCTGTGCCAAGATAGGTAAGCATAAAGATGTTCACCGTAGCAACATTTATACAAGCAAGAAGATGGAAACCACCAAAGTGCCCCCAAACAAAGGCTAGGTTAAATGAATTATGGTGAAGTCATAAGGAGGAATGCAATGTTGTTAAAAAGAATGAAATAAATCTGTTTATGCTAATATGATGAGTTCTAACATATATTATTTAGTGAAAAAGATAAGGTTCAGAACAGCATGTATGGTACGATCCTGTCTGGGGAATAACAAAAAAATATATATATCTGGCATATGACAGACTTTTCTTCACAAAGGATTAAAAACAAGATACTATTAACAACAGTTATCTTGGGGAGTGGCACTACTTGTTGAGGGTGAGATTTAAGAGGGAGATTTCACTTTGAGTCTCTATCTTTTTTTACTGCCTGAGCATTTTTATCAAGTGCATGGTTTGCTTTATTTTACAAAACACTGTAAATACAATTTTAAACATAATGATAGCTAATCCCTTCAAATAAATATTTTGTTTTAAATGTAAATCTCACCAGGTAACAGTTCAGTATAAATAAACTAAAAATATCCTCCATTTGATATCCCACCAAAGGGGAAAAAATGGAAGAAAGAAATGACACTGTGGAAAGAACATTTTCCTTAATTCAAAGATTTATCTTTATCTTTCTTATGGATCATGATTTTGAAAAAGACCTAGACCTTACAATTGTAAGATTCTGTTATCTTGTTTTGGAGGGTTGTAAAGTCTTCCCAACACCCACACGTTTAATTTATAAAAACCCAGATTACTCAGATTCATGAGTTAGGGAGCAATTATTTACTTTTCAGTAGAATTCTTAGATGTAAAGTAGAATTTTTGCCAGCTTCCCTTTAAATAGTAAATCTCTTCTAGTGCATTTAAAGTGTATTTGTTTTGCTAGATAGCTAGTGGGAAGCGGCGGCATAGCACAGGGAGATCAGCTCGGTGCTTTGTGACCACCTAGAGAGGTGGGATAGGGAGGGTGGGAGGGAGATGCAAGAGGGAGGAGATATGGGAATATATGTTTATGTATAGCTGATTCACTTTGTTATACAGCAGAGACTAACACACCATTGTAAAGCAATTATACTCCAATAAAGATGTTAAAAAAAATAAAGTGTATTTGTTTTGCAAAAAAATGTGTTTGTGTAGAATGCAGTTATGAAAGTCATGTGGCACACTTATAACTAATGCATGAGAATACGTCCTCGTGTAATAATGTGCTAAGACATTATTAACTACCCAAGTGGTACCTGGATATTTCGGCAAGCAATTCACTTATGAGAATTCTTTTAAAAATTAGGTCCAGGTGTTATTACTTACATAGCTCATGTACTATAAAAATTGTGAAAGGTGCACAGGAACCTCAGAGCCCTATTTCCAGGGAACTTCAGAAACCTGAGACTATATATTTAATACACAAAAGTGGATTTTAGAATAATACAGGATGTTATCTTTGTAAAACTATATACTTATTTTATATATTATATATTTGTGTGTGTGTATGGGTGTAAACACAATATAGAAAAAAATATATAAAGAAATGCAGAAATACTCCTAGGAAATGAGACTGGCATGATAGGAAGGGGAATCACTTTTGGTTTTTACTGTGTACTTTATATGCTTCTGTTTGATTTGTGTGTTTTTAAAATATACATGTAGCTTTAATAATGTAAACGCAAGTAAAGACAAACTGAAAACTAACAATGAGACAGAGACCAAGATGATAATACTGAATCATTTACCCAAATTTATAACAAAATAGTTGAATTGGTTGAGTTTGCACTTTTCTAAAAATAAGTAGAAATATTTATTAGGATTCTTACCTAAAGTCTGGTATAATCAAGAAACTCAGGATTGCCTCTATTTCCTTTAGTATAGGTCAAGCCTTCCAAGAGAAACTTCAGGGCATGGATAATCTACCAGAAGCCTTTTATCCTTTACTTCTTTAGCAATGGTTGCTTTAAAAAGGCAATAAATGCACTACCAGCAAATTCCACCAATTATTGATTGCATGTTAGTATGTTTAAAAATGTCATTGTCATGTCCACTTTTTCTAAAGGTGCTCTCCAGGATAACAGATACTCTTTGAAGAAAGGATACATATGTGGGTAAATATGTTTGGAAAATGGTGGATTTAACAATATCTAACAAGTTTCTTGAGAGCAGGAATTCTCTAATGTGCAAGAACAGGGAGGATGAAGTATGCAGAGTCTCCCAAATGTGACAATGGTCATGTATCCCAGGACAGCCTAGTGGCTGCACATTGCAGAAGAATCAGCTAGTGTTTGATGAATGAAGAAAAGGGCAGGAAGAAGTTAACATGAGGAAAAGAGGATAGAAGAAAATAGTATATGAAGTATATCATTAGTAGTGCCCTACTTCTCTGAAGTTTTGTATTGTCTGTCTAAATCATTATAATGAGTATTGATTTCAGAATCTACATTTTGGGCAAATGAAATTAATTTCTACCACAAATAACCTTATTAGTTTATAAAATGAAAGAGAGCTTCTCCAGGCCCTGGCCTTAGAAGTTTGATTCAGATGATCTAAAGTGGGATCCAGGAAGTATATTTTTTAACAAGCAAGTAATTCTAATCCTTGTGATTTAAGGATCAGGTTAAGAAACACCGATTCAGAGAAATAAAATTTAGATGTTTTATATACAGGCTAAAACAAAATGGAACAAATTAATTTACCTCCAAATGATTAGGAATTTCAAAGTGGAACACACACAAATAGGAATCAATATCATCTTGAGGATAGTTTAAACACTCACATGATACAATTCCAAATGAAAAATCAAGCTTCTTGGAGACCTCTCCTTTGCGGTAAAACTTCTCATTCTAATCTCATTATGTCCTGCAAACCAACCTGACCACAAAGCTTTGGCCTGTGCTTTATTCTTATCTCTTGATCTGGGATTATAGTTCTTACAACTGTGAATCCACAGCATTTGAAAGTTAGTTAAAGCCTTCACTTGTTGGAACTGAAGTGGTCCAGGGGAGTTGAGAATCACATTTAGGTGTGCCTCCTGGTTCTACTACTTATTATTAGTTGTATGATTTTGATGGAGTTACTAAATTTCTCTAGTTCTCAGTTTTCTCAACTGTAAAATGGAGTATTTGCAGTTATATAAGTAATTGTGAGTATTAAATGAGGTAATTTATTTAAAGTGCATTAAGTAGTAGCTATTATTTATTACATTTGCATTGATATAGTGCCTTCTATGTGGGATTTTTTGTGTGTTTTTAGTGTTCGTCAAAAATGCTAATGGAACACATTCCTTTCTCCAACATAGTTGAGCGATTTGGTATGTTACATAGTATTATTTATTTATTATATTGGTATTTATTTATTCTTAATAAATATTTCCCATTATTTAAATTATTAATAAGAATCTAACAAATTACTCAGAACCAAGGCTACTTTTGGAATAAATCTGGAGGACAGTTTGATTTCAAATGTTTTATTCATTGCCCCCATAACCTCTGAAAATGCCCTGGGCGGTCCAGTAATTTAGTATGGATGCAACATTTTCCACACTTCCTCTTCTATGTAGAAATAGGGCAAACATTGTTTGTTAGACTTTATAGCCTCATTTGAAAAAGGCAGCTACTATGTTCCCTGTTGTCTTTGTAGCATCAAAGCATAAATACCAACTGACCATTTTATGTTAATGGAATCTTGTAACTGTCTCCTAAACCCTTCTCCTCAATGGAGCCCAGTACAGAGTTGATTTTTTCTGATCTTAGGAAATAGAAATGACCAGTAAAAACCTGTAGACAATCCAAATATTCAGTCAAGGGAGGAAAATAATCTCAACTCCTTTGTCTCTCTATTTTAGTAGTAATTATCTGGAGGTGTTTATGTATACATATATCTATATTTCCACACTGGAAGAGAGCCAAAATTATGTGATGGCTAAAGGTCTTGATGATTCAGTGACTGTAATTTAACTGAGTATCCAAATTTCAACCGAAATAAGCCTATCTAAATCACCAGCGCCTTCTAGCCATGTGGAGAGGTAAACTTTAAGTGAAGACATGCAGTATAACTAAGAAAAGGAAGGAATTATTTCAGATTCAAATCCATGTAACTCACTGTTAAGCCAATTTCAATTTCAGCATATTGGGTCACCTTCAGTATCACTGATTTACAGCTCATAATAGCATGTGAGATGTTGCTTTGAATTCATACTATTATGGGAAAAATTCTTTTTAAAAGTGCTTTTTAATTTGCATAGTTAGTACATAAAGATTCATCTGTAGATTTATCTAATTTAAATCATTAGTGCTTGAACTTGATAATTACAGAATAGGGTGTCTTCATCCTATTCTCTTGACTATAGCACCGTAAGGCTAATATAATCTAACAAATACTGAACCACTAAAATATGCATTCTCAAACCAAAACCACAATGAGGTACCATCTCACACCAGTCAGAATGGCCATCATCAAAAAGTCTACAAATAATAAGTGCTGGAGAGGGTGTGCAGAAAAGGGAACCCTCTTGCACTGTTGGTAGGAAGGTATATTGGGGCGGCCAGTATGGAGAACAGTATGGAGTTTCCTTAAAAAACTAAAAATAGAGCTACCATATGACCCAGCAATCCCACTACTGGGTATATACACTGAGAAAACCATAATTCAGAAAGAGTCATGTACCACAATGTTCACTGCAGCACTATTTACAATAGCCAGGACGTGGAAGCACCTAAGTGTCCCTTGACAGATGAATGGATAAAGAAGATGTGGCACATATATACAATGGAATATTACTCAGCCATAAAAAGAAATGAAATTGAATTATTTGTAGTGAGGTGGATGGACCTAGAGACTTTCCTACAGAGTGAAGTAAGTCAAAAGAGAAAAACAAATACCGTTATGCTAACACATATATATGGAATCTAAAAAAAAAAGTTCTGAAGAACGTAGGGGCAGGACAGGAATAAAGACTCAGACGTAGAGAATGGACTTGAGGACACGGGGAGGGGGAAGGGTAAGCTGGGACAAAGTGAGAGAGTGGCATGGACTTATATACACTACCAAATGTAAAATAGATAGCTAGTGGGAAGCAGCCACATAGCACAGGGAGATCAGCTCGGTGCTTTGTGTCCACCTAGAGGGGTGGGATGGGGAGGGTGGGAGGGAGACACAAGAGGGAGGAGATATGGGGATGTATGTATATGTGTAGCTGATTCACTTTGTTGTAGAGCAGAGGCTGACACACCACTGTGAAGCAATTATACTCCAATAAAGATGTTAAGAAATAAAATAAAATAGGTAGAGGAAAAAAAAAAAGATACATGTACTCCAATGTTCATTGTAGCACTATTTACAATAGTCAAGACATGGAAGCAACCTAAATGTCCATCAATGGATAAATGGATAAAGAAGATGTGGTACGTATATACACAATAGAATATTACTCAGCCATACAAAAGAATGAAATAATGCCATCCGCAGCAACATGGATGGACCTAGAGATTATCATACTAAGTGAAGTAAGTCAGACAGTGAAAGACAAATACCATATGATATCATTTGTATGTGGAATCTAAAAAAAAAATGATACAAATGAACTTATTTAGAAAACAGAAATAGCGTCCCAGACATAGAAAACAAACGGTTACCAACGGGGAAAGGCGGGGGAGGGATAAATTGAGAACTTGGGATTAGCAAATACACACTACTATATGTAAAACAGATAAACAACAAGGACCTACTGTATTGCACAGGGAACTATATTTGATATCTTGTAATAACTTATAATGGAAAAGAATCTGAAAAAGAATCTATATGTATATATATGTATGTATAACCAAATCACTTTGCTGTACACCCGAAACATTGTAAATCAACTGTACTTCAATAAAAATAAATAAAAATATGCATCCTCCTAGACATTTTCATCTATCTCTTAACAAAATTTGAAATCAGTTTGGTGAAACTGAAGCACTTTCATGTATCCAGGTCATGCCCCAAGAGGTCCTTCAAAAGGAAAAGGAAACATTCTTAATGACTGGCTCTCAATGTTGGTTGCACTTTGGAATCATCTGGGGAGCTTTCAAAAGACCCGACACCTTGTGAGCCACCCCCGCAAATTTGAAGTACTTTGTTTGGGGTACATCCCAGGCACTAGGATTTTTAAAAAGCCCCCCGGCCAAGGTGGGGAACCACTGATCTCAGCACCATTTCATGCCCAAAGAAATAGAAAACAATCCCCTATTCTTTCCTGAGGGTCAGGGGATGTGTTAGGCTGAAAAATGGTCCTTGAAGTTGTTCACACCCTAGTCTCTGGAACCTGTGAATGTTACCTGGGATGGCAAAGGGACTTTGCAGAGGTGATCAGGTTAAAGATCTTGAGTTGCGGAGTTTATCCTGGATTGTCAGGTGGGCCTGAGATGTAACCGCAGGGGTTTTATGAGAGGGATGCAGGAGCAGTCAGAGCCAGACAGAAGGTATGTGACAAGAAGGCAAGGGACAAAAAGAAAGAAATGTGGACATCCTTCGCTTTTTTGCTGCCTTTGAAGATGGAGGCAGGGGCCACAAGCCACAGGGTATATGTAGTCTCTGGAAGCTGGAAAGGTCAAGGAAACAGATTCTCCCCTGGAGCCTCCAAAAGGAATGCAGCCCGTGGACTCATTTTCAACATCTGGCTTCCATAACTGTAAGAAATAAATTTGGGTTGTTTTAAGCCAGTAAGTTTGTGGTAATTTATTACCACAACAATAGGAAAATAATATAAGAGAGGATGAATTCTGTCCAGTAACAATTTGCAATGGTTTTATGGGGAACTCTGCAGCTCTTAAATATCCAAAAAACTCAGCAAGAAAAGCCAAGACCAAACTGCTATGATCCACATTTTTATTAAATGTTACATATATTTCTTAAACATTGTCTAGTCCTTAGTTTCTTTGTATGCAACACTACTTTTGTTGTGTAGAATCTCCTTAAATAGAAACTAACTAAATGTCATGCTGTTACTGCCAAGCAAAGCCTCAGATTAAGACAAATACATGAAGATCTGGCCAAACATTTCTGAAAAGCTGTCTACCATGGGGAGATTGCCTGACTTTTCAGGTTTTCAGGTCCTGGCTTGGTCACAGTAATTTCAAAGTTCTTATTTAGTAGATTCTTAAGATCATGAACATTTGCTTTTGTAAAGATACCCTTTTGGAGGCTGAATATTCTGTATATAGAGTCTATGTTGCCTTTCCATCAACCACCAGCCACTTCTTGTGAACAAAAAGAGAGCCACCAGATATCAAGCACCAGTCATATTTTGATCTCTCAGGACTGTCCTCTGACCATGGTGTCAACTCAAGTTCCAACACAGCTTGAATATCAAGAGCCTAGAAAATGCAGCTTTTGCCTTAGAGTTCTATGATGATTCTCTCTCAATTAGCTTAGACTATTAACTCTAAAATTAATTTCGATCACTTACATAAAGTGCCTAGGGAAATGGTCCACTTGTAAGAGTTCAGTAAACCTTAGTTCTCTTACTATAGAATAGAAATAAAAACATTAAGAGATGAGATGGCCCAGATAGAAGCCAGATTAAACCATTACAATTTGGGTGTTTGGGGACAACTTCATTAACTTCCTTGAGGTTTGTTCATTTCGCAAATATGTGCAAAACAATATAAAAATACATCCCTACAGTTTTTTTTGCAGCCTGCATATTTTCTAATATTTTAAGAATCAGTGGCATTATTATCAGGGGTCAATGTAGCGCTGTCAGCCAGTTCCAAAGAGGCACAATCTCCATTACTGGCTCAACACTATGAGTACATTCCTACCAGAACAATCACCCGTCAACCATGGAAAAAAGGTTTTCCAGCATATTTCTCTAGGAAAACGTTCATACTGCTTAACCAAATAATCTCCCCACTAATAGTATCTTATTTTGTGATATTCAAACCCTGTGGACTAAAGATGAAAGAAATATCATTAGAATCTCCTCCTAACATACCTAAACTATACCTTCCAATGAGGTTTTGGGTCTATCAACAAACGTACGTCAAAGCCTTGGTGCATAGAGTCAGAGAAGGTAGGAGGCCACAGGGCTCAGGGAGGTTTCAGGCTGAGCCGAGGAGTCAGACTTGCTGTGGGAACTTCTGGCTCACCAGTGACCCCAAGAGTGTTACAGAATTCAGTAAAAACAAATGACAAAAAAACCCAGCAAAGCACATTTCTTTATTGTCTTTAATTACATTTTTACGTGGGTCCCAAAATGCTGTAGAAGAGTACGATGAAAGTCTAAGAAACAGAATGCTGCAGCTCTAGTCTGTGATCGGGGCAGGTAATTTGGACAAAAACAAGCACACATACATATTTCTAAAGGAAATGCACCCCTACCCACCCATCTCGAAAAGTTCAGCTTCTCAAGATTGATCCAATCTACTCAGTAACCGTAACAGATGTGTATTTTATGCTAACTAGTTTTCTGAAGCAGTATGGGAACTTGGATTGTTCAGCCACTACTCCCACCCTTCTGCAACTAGAACCCCTTTCTCTCACCAGAGGAAATATCAGCCTGATAAACCTTTCTTTTTTTAATTGTTAAACGGTATATTTTCTTCCCAGGTGTGTTTTACCCCCGAAAACACCAAGATCCAGTTACAACAGTTTTTTTAGGTGCTCATATGTCATTTGTATACTAAGCAAAATCCAAGAGATTATTTTTGCCATTAATCTTTGCAACTAATAAAGATGATTGTAAACCAGCAGCCTTAAAACCAGAGGTGGGCATTTCGCCGGTAATGCTTTTTCATAGCTCCTTGATGAAGATGATCAACTAAAGCAAAACTTCTGCATGATCTATTAATAGAGAATGAGGATTAATGAAGGATTATGTCATAATGAGTCTGCCTGCAGAGTAGCTTCAGTTCTGGTCCTTTGCTGCCAAAATACAGTTCTCATTTCCAACAAACAAAGTCTATCTGAGAGAAAGCACAGAGCCCCTTTAGAACTGGAAAGTCCTGTGCATAATAATGACCGTCTAACTCTTCTTTTGCCAAAGAGCTTCAGCACTTTCAATGTCATAGGTCAATGCAGTGATTCAGAGGGGGCCTGATCCTTATCTAAGCTTTTGCAACAAAATTAGAATGTGCTGTAGTCTTATTAAAGAAATGTTTGTTCCTCCATCAATGAGCTGAAAAGAAAGCAGCTCAATGTACTTTTGCAAATTACAGCAATAAACTGCTTGAATTAACTGCTTTATTACAAATATTTAATTATTCTGAGGGTTAAATATCCAACATTTTGGAAAGGCAAAATTAGCAGTCCACTTGATAATCTACTTCATTTAAAATCTGTTACGACGGTGTATTTTTGTTTTTATTTTTAAACAATTCCCATTTTCAGTTGTCTTTCTTGTAAATTCAGTTAGTTTCCATTTGGAATGAAAAAGAATAATACTTACAGCCCTTATTTTTGAAATAAGTTGCCAAGAAAATCAAATTTGTAATCTGGGAAAAATTACAAAAGGTAGAACTTGTTTTCATTTCCCAGGAGCACAAACAGTTACAAAAATGAAATAAGACTCAAAACACCAAGTTAAGGTCAGTCACATTTTAAGTAAGACCTATTTCAAGATTTAGATCTAATAATATCATCATCATTGTCGTTATTATTAAAATAGCTGTTGTTTAAATGTTATTTAAAGTGCACTTCCCTTTAAAATAAAGAAGATGACGAATTAAAACTTTATATTAAAAGAAGACTCGACAAATACATGTTGACAAAAAGCAAACGTTCTCAAAGGAAAGATTTTACTCCAACAAAATAAGATTCATCAATACAAATCTGTTTTTCATTTATTAGTTCAGTGGTATCAGAGCAGATGAAAATTATTTTTAAAAACTGATCATTTTATCTGGGTTATATTCTTAAAAAATAAGAAAGTAGAGAGCATTTTGCCATAGGGCAAAGAAAAATAGATCAACAAGGATATGCTTCAACAGAGGGACATATCAAAGCATTATTATAGTCTCTCTCCACTTACTGTTTGGATTCACTAATCTACATCACTAAATTGACCATTCAGTGCCAGAAAATCTGCCATGTAGGTCTCGACTTTTCATAGCAGCTCTTAAATGTGTATTCGGAAACTACAAAGTACTGAATATATTTTCAGCCTTTTTATACTACGATTTACAGCTAATGACCTTAAGCAATGTCATGCATGTAAAACAAAATTATGAGACCACCCTGGTTTAGAGCCGAATAAAGGTATAGAATCAAACTTCATTATCATTCAAATTTAATAGGGGAGGACAGCAGCAAAAAAAAATTCATAATGCTATAGATAAATCTATTTTGTAGTTTTACTTTATAAAAATATCCTCCAATTGTATTTTGCTATTACCGGCTCAGGGTAAGTAGACAATTATCTAAGCTTAATGCCACAAGTAATAATGCACTGCACACATTCAAAACCCTTGTGCCACATCAGCCAGTGCCTGCAGGGATAAAACATTTATCAGTTGCTCCTTAGAGCAATAGTGGGTTTGAAAATTTGGCTGCCCAGGCTGACATTAAGTGAAATCATAGTTTTTGCTTGATTCAGAACCCAACACAGGAAACCCTGATACCGGGATGACTCCACTGGCAGCGTGCCTCCTGATATCCACTGAACTGTGGGCTACATTCTGTCCCACTACTTCCCATGAAAGAAGGCCTTTTACTTCCCTGCTATAGTTGGCACACTGCCCTTTTCACAGACCCACCGAACCGTCATCTTGGATGTAACAAATTAGTACATTCTCAGAATAATAATAAGTGCAGGCATGAAAACACTATTGTTTTTATTTGGAAATGAAGTAACTCATTTTAGCTGGGTGACTTTTTCAGTGTAACACCACAGGCCAAAAAAAAAAAAAAATCTTTTCTGAAAAGAATGGCCAATTTCAGGAGAGATATGACACATCATTTGCTGTAAAAATCACGGAAAGGCAAAAGAATAGAAAAAAATGGCATTTGCTGCAGAGTAGTTATAAAGAAATTAGGGGGTTTGAGAGAAATACAAATGTAAAACAAGTAATGTGTCCATTTCAAAGTACAATTGGAGAAATAAGATTGGGAATGAGTACAATATGGAGTTGATTTTTGATACCAGGTTAAGATCTATTAACTGATTTTTCTGCTTGTAATTGCAAAAAATATGTAAGTAAGAGTTTTTTAAATGACCTTCAGGTATCTGAGGAAAAATAATTAAATGTAGAAAATGTTAAAACATAACAGAATAACATAAACATGTTTTCATATGTTAATGAACATGTCAAAATTTACTTTCAGTTTTCAAAAAGATCCTTTTCACACTGTGTGTGTGTGTTTCCATTTTCAGGATTTTTTTTTACTATGTTTATAAAGAAAAGAAAAGATTTGCATATAAGTCAGATCTACTACAAATCAGAGCCATGAAATTACAGGAAAAACTTTTCCTCAGTATTTTGGAAGGGCCATCACCACCTTTCAATGTCAGGAACCCTGAAAAATATGACTATAAAAACTATTGTTATGACAGTCTCTATGACAGCTTCAACTGAGATTTAACTGAGATTTGAATAGCAAGTATACCTTTCAGCAGACAATAAGATGAAATTAGAACTGCCAAGAAGTATGAAATAAAGTAAATAAATATATATTTTCGATATTCTAGGTTTTGTCCAATTTAAATGTCAGCTCAAAATTATAATCTAGAAAGGAAAACAATCATTAATCTACTCTCCCTTTGCTCTACCCTGATCATTTTAAACAAATCACGATACTTCGTGAAAAATGTACCACAAATTTACTAAACTTTCTGGTTCAAATGAGTTCAAGAATATCTCATTATAAATGGAGACAGTCCTGAAAAGGCAGCCAAGCATGACTAAAAAGATCACTCTTTTACACAAAAAAATAGCCTTCTTATTTTACCCTTTGTTGAAAAGACATTTGGCCAGCCACAGGGGAAATACATAATCTACTTTTATATTCAAATAATTTATTTGAAAACTCTATGGCTACAATGACCCTAAAACAATTCTGGATTGAATATACATATTACATGGGTTTATGTGATCTTAATCATTGACTTGTTTTCATGTGTTAGCAATGATTTTGGCAATTCTTTTTAAGAGAGAAAAACACATTCATATGCTTTAACAAAAATTTACCATTAAGTAAAATTATATCTGAAATGAAATAAATGCTATTAATGTGGTATAGTTCTGTAAATAATTTTAAACATGAAGTCGAATTTCAATATTGCAGTTCTTTTCATGTAGCAATCTATCAATTTGATCTAATATACATTCCAATACACAATCTACCTGGTAACAACATGTCAGAAATTATGCCATCGTAATTTGCCTTTTTATAAAGACAAGCAGCAATACTTGAACATTTCAAGATTTTAAAAACCTCCTTCCACATAGATTTGCTCTTTTCAATTCTGTGAATTTTTGTTTCAGTCTTTTGACAATAAGGTTGATATTACGCACTCTAAGTTATGGTAAATTTAACTACAAAATGTACCCTCCCACCCCCACCCCAGGAGCCAAAGAAGATGCCGGCAGCAAATAATGTTTGTCCATTTACTTTAAGTAAGACACTAGTTCTTTCACTCGGTTGCTCAGTATCCAAGATTATATAACAGCAGAGAATAGCAGACACTGAGGAGGGAAAGCTTAAAGCAATTAGTTTCCTTCTAAGCACTTTAGCCCTCCTTATTTAGGTTTTAAAAAACAGGCAATCATACAATGAATTTCAAACAGCCATACAAAGCATTTAAAAAACTGTTTCTACAGAGTCTTAATTTCCTTTCATCCTTGTACACATAAAAGAGAGGAAGTAGCTATCACATTCATGTCCTAAAATTGATCACTTAGATAGTCTAGAAAGTTTTCTGTGCTTTCCACCTAGGTTTTCTCTCTGACTTTTCAAGGTACAAATGAGATATTTCTAGCTCTGATACAGAAGACCAAAACATAAAATGTCGACTTGTCTTGCACATTCGGGTGCTTCCCAAGACTCCGCCACTCTCCCAGCAGAGCAGAATGAATATCTGTGCTAACCACACATTTCAGGACAAAGGAACTAATTCATGGGGGAGGGGAGACCACACACCATTTATAAGGTTTGTTCAGTTTACAAGAAAACTATTGTCAACGCTTTGTTGATTCATTATGAATGACCCTGCGTGACAAATAACAAGCGTCTACCTCCTTGCTGAGCCTCACCAGAATGCTTCCTGCATTCGAGAGCAGCCCAGGATCTGCTGGGCTAATTGTTATTTAAGGAAACTGGAGCTGTAGGTACATGAGATAGTTCTGATCACAGATATAGCCATCGGGTTGAAGATTTGATGAAACTGTGGCTCTGGTACCCAAAAGATCACGCACAATAGCACAGTGCTTGCTATTTGCTGTATAAAACTCTGATGTGAAGAACCAAATTCCACTAGAGGGAGTGAAAAGAGCCCAGACAGGATCATAGCGATGCTGACTCTACGCAGGGTCCCACCACTAGGACATTTCAGTCACTACGAAATCTTCTTGTCTCCCCACCTACAAAATGGGACTAAAATATTTTTTGAAGGAAAATCACCTTAAAATCTTTTGTTGGAAAATGCTATACAGTGCACAAGTATTATCTTCATCATCCATTGAACCTCTGTACTTTTTTTTCCTCTGTCCCGAGGGAAATAATAAATTGACATATTTTCTATCATCAGAGATCCTTTTAAGACCACAATGTGATTGCACTCCAGTACATCTCACACTTATCCCCATTAAAAACACACAAAAGGGTGAAAGCAGGGAAAGAAATAGGTAGGCATAAAGGGCAGCTCAGATATCCTGTTGTACAACATGGGCGCTCTCCCCTAACCTGCCCCTGCCTCTAAGACGGGGAGCGTAACTACTGCACAAAGAAGCTGGCAAATGGGCTCTGCATACGTTCCAGTTGAAACTGGCTGCTCTGTGGGGAAGAGCACACAGATTGCTCTCCAGAGTGGCCATTTGATTGCTGATCAGCTACATGTTCCCCTACTGCTCCAACAACCCTGAACGGTGCCCTGTATCTTTTTAAGTGGTTGGTTTAGTTGGAAACACGGAAAGAAATCTGTTCCTCTTTGAGGCACATTCACAGTGGCACTGTAGCATTTTCTTTCTTTAAGGAATAAAGGGACCTTAAAAATAAGCCCAGACTTCCATGAAGAAAGGTTCCTTGGTGGCCTGAGGGAGAAAGAATTCTTCCCCGCTTCCCCTTCCCGTCTCCTTCAGTTCTCTCAACTGTGGGATTTCCCAAGGCCACCAAGTGGTTTTCAGAGGAGAATAAAGAGAGCGTTTCAAGGTGGTGGGGAAACCGGCACTCTGACAGGTTGCTGATGAAATGTTACTTGCTAAACCTCTGCGGAAGGAAATTCGGCAATTTCTACCCAAGCCCGCTCCCAGGAACTATCCTACGACTCTGTTCCCACATGTGTGAAATGACATACTACAAGGTTGTTTACTGTAGTACTGTTTACAATAGTAAAAGATTGGTAACACCTTAAATGTCCATCAGTAGGGGCTGGGTATATTATGACCCAAGGATACAAGGAAATAATATACAGTGTAAGGAGGAATGAGGAACGAATGTAAGATGATCTCCATGATATAATGTTGTAGAAAAAAAGCAAGCCACAGGAGAGTATGAGCTGTACGAGACCCCTTCTGTTAAAGAAGGGAGAAAAGATTGATAGGTATTGCTCGTAGGCTCCATGAGAGCAGGGCTCGTGCTTGCTTTAGTCCCCCTTGTGTCCTTAGAGACAAGAAACACTTTATTTCCGATGAGGAAAGGTCTGAAATGAAGTTATAGTGAATGAGGGAGAGTAACAGAGTCAACAATAGTTTGAAAAGAAATTCTTGATACTAAGTGAAGTACGTCAGACAGAGAAAGACAAATATTATGTGTTATAACTTATATGTGGAATCTAAAAAATAACATAAATGAATTTATTTATAAAACAGAAACTCACAGACATAGCAAACAAACTTATGGTTATCAAAGGGGAAGTGGGAGGGATAAATTAGGAGTATGGGATTAACAGACACATACTACTATATATAAAACAGATAAACAACAAGGATTTACTGTATAGCACGGGGAACTATATTCAGTATCTTGTAATAACCTATAATGGAAAAGAATCTGAAAAATACATATGTATCTGAAAAAATCTGGATTCAAAGTTGTATACAGAACTTGATAGAAAATTTCATGAAAAAATACTTGTAAATATTAATAGTGGGATCAAGAGTGATTTTCCCCTCCTCTTTTATCTTTTCATCCGCTTGACAATTTTTCTATGAGGAAGCATTTATTTAGTGATTTCACAACAAAACAAAATACTACATTGGACTTAACAGCAGCTGTACTTGGTGACTCTTTGGATGTGTGGTTTGGGAGAAGGAAAAATCAAGGATAGTTCTGAGGTTTCTGACTTGGAAAACTAAGTGGATATTGTTGAGAGGAGCTGAGATAAGGAGGTGAATGAGAAGATGGCAGGCAGTGCGTCTCACTGTTAAACGTTCCTCAGGGTTCACGCTGTGAGCCGGCCTTAGGGTGCCCTAAGTAATCTTTCCGGGCTTCAGTAATTACTGCATACCAATTCCACCCTGAAGAACATGCAGCCATACTTCCACTATAGAATCACCTGGGAGCTGCCCTTAGGACACAGTCAACCATGTTTTCCAAAGAAACTGACAAATCATTCAAAGCAGTGTTGACTTTCACTAGTATTGTTTCCATTGACTTGCAAATAAGTACACTCAGGTAGGACAAAAATTCCTACACACACTGCCTCTGGTTACACAGAAACAGCTGAGGGTAAACAAGGTGGTGTTTAGCAAAATGGGGATCCTCTGCTTGGCATCCTCAGGATACCCCTCCTTGTTGATTCTCCAGGGTTACAAGGACATTTTCCACCTTTCCTGGCTCTCTCTGCAACCTGGAGCCCATCCTGCACACATCTTTCCAGCAGGCCTCCGCTCCCCAGAAACTTAAATTTAACTGGAATGCATAGAATTGGGGTTTCCTGACTAAATGCTCTGGTTATTAGAAAATCTGTTTTGCTTCAATTCACACTGAAAATATTTCTAAATGATATGCTTTATTACAGTTATTTTATAAAATAAAATGTAACATTGATTAATAGAGAAAAATCTGTAAAACACTGACAAACGTTTTCACTTAAAAAAGTGAAAACCATGCTTAATCACAGTTTGCTGTGAGAACCCTGTCAACGTTTCGGTGTTTTCCATAATTTTCATAAAATTGGAATCATACCATTCTATATACTGCTTGATAACTTTGCTTTTAAAAAGTAATATTATATTGTGAACATTTTCCTGTCATTAAATATTTTTCTAAAATATTTGAATGGCTAAACGGAGTTCCATTATATGCACATACAAAGATTTATTGCAAGAATCTCCTATTGTGGAACATTTATGTTGTTGCCAAAATTTTAGTATATAAATAACTGTGATGAAAATAGTCTTGTATGTAACTTCTAATATGCATTTCTGTTTATGAATTTAAAATTCTAGGGGTGAAATTATTTGTTTTATAAAGGATATGTACATTATAAATACAGCTGACCTTTCTTTTGCCAGTTTGACTCTATCGTAAAAAAGAAAAAAAGTAAAAAGTAGAAAGGTAAAAGAGTCCAAATTCCATAACACCTAAGTCCCTCCATAAACTAGACCCTGAGCTACCTTTTCAGTTTTAGGTCTAAATTCTCTCCCTACCCTCTCTCCTTCCCTCCCCGCTCCCTGCTCACACTCCCCAAAGCCACGTGAGCCCCAGGCACAGTAGCACTTGCTATTGTTGAATAATTCATACACTTAATAGATCTGGGCTTTTGCTCCTTCTGCTTTCTCCACCCAGAATGCTCTTTTCAACATGGACAGGTGCCTGCCCATTCCCCAAGGCCTGTCCAATCTTGAGTAAATGACTTCACCTCTCTCAGCCTCAGATTCCACACCTGTGAAACAGACATAGTAACATTACTTTCCTCCTAATATTCTTTAAGGATCAATGAATTAATATTTATAAAGTCCTTAAAATAAAGGCTTGCCTAAATTTAAGAAATACTCAACAAATATTAGCTGTTTAATGTTATTATTACCTGATATACTGTCTCATCTGTATTATGCAACCAGTTTATACAAAATTCCACTTGATTTCTAGGAGACCCGCCAGCTCTAGGATTTCATGAACTGATTGCAGATGTTAGAATCTAGATGGAACCTCAGAGATCACCTAACTCTGTGTTCATCAAAGTTTGAAGAATCACCTGGGGAGCGTGTTAAAAATGGAGATGCCTGAGCCTCACCCCAGTCCAATGAAACCAGAATCTCTGGTGGTGGGCCTAGAGAAATGCATTTTTATCAAGCTCCAGGTGATTATTAAGCACGATAAAGTTTGGGAACTATTCATCATAGTCTAAAACCACAGGTCTGCCAATGAGAGTGCAAGGCCGTAAAAGGTTAAGTAATTCTCCTTCGATGAAAGTAGAAAAAAGCCCATCTAGTTTGTGGAATGAAAGAATGGCCATACCTCACATCACCAGTGAAACACAAATGATTTCAAGGATGCTTCAATGATGCTGCGGGTCCAAGCTTTTGTACTGGAATAAAGGAAGGACGTGAGCTCAGATCAGGCTCAAAATTTGACTCCAGATCTGTTGGCAGGAGGACTGATCAAAGTTCTACCTAATTGCGGTCTCTCGTTTTATGGTGAAAACGTGAATCCCAATGAAGAATAGATCTCAGTCACTGAACAGCGAGTGACACTACTATAAACACACATCCACACCCTGAAAGACAAAGCAGCTTGCTCCTGATGAAGACATTTCTATTTTGTCTTGCCTATTTAATCTGACATTTGTCTTTTGGCAGAAGATGCATTATTGAGACAATGAACAGAGATGATGTCTCCTTCCTTTTGGAACCACATGAAGAAATTTCGTTTTATTTTATTTTAGGGGTGAGCGGATATGTGAGTTGAGGGAAGATTTCCTGTATAATTACTTCTGAGATACATATTTCCATTTGAGGAAAAGCCATACAAGAAAATGAAGTCCATTCTTAATAAATCAGACTATTCATTTTATTCAAGGACCACTTCTATTTTTGAAAGCGAACATTGTCGATTCTGAGGTCAAACATAACAGTGGTATTAGACTACCACTCCCACTGATTAAATCATGTGACGGGAACAGAGCTCAATTTTAAATAAACAAAATTAAGACCTTTAAAAAAAAGATAATGGTACTGTATTTTCTGGTGAAGAACATATTTCCTAAATGAAAAAAAAAGACTTATCCACAATTGCTACTTGGAGAAATAAAAAAATTGTAGCATGTACAGAAAAACTCTGAGACTGTCTATCTGTTATAGTTGCCACAGTATTATTATTAAAGAGAAAAATTAATTACTAGAGTGTACACAGTGCAAATGGGCCCACTGACTTGTGCCATGATTGCCTTGTCCCCACACACCAGTGGGACAGGTTCCTGGGAGGGTGCGCCATAAATACATGCCCACGACAGGCTTGGCCTGGTGTCTGCATTGTGGAGAGGGTTTCCAAAAACAGTACTTTATCACTTTTCCTTTCATTCACAGGTTTGAGACAGAATCCTGCTGCCTTTTGGCATCCTCTCCACAATACCAGCAGTATGTAAGAGTGATATGGCCCACAAAAGAGTGACCACAATTGCAGTGTTCATAAGCAACCAAAGAATTTCATCTTGGGGTACACAACCTCTTGGGAATCACTAAGAATATCCTTTCATGTTCTGCATCTTCCTCACTTCCATCTCCACCATTGCCATCCCATCAAATTCCTTCTTTACTCTGTATCAACTCTTTCCTTCTTTCTCACAGACTCTATAGCAAGCATTTCTGTTTGGCTTTGGTTTTGAAGTACTGTTAAGGCCAAAAGGTTGAAATGACCAAACACCTTGGCTTTGCTTTCTCATTCAACATAATTTTAAAACTCCATTTTAATCTTAAAGATCTCAAAGATACAGCGGTTGTTATATGGTTTTTCCTAGCTACGCAATTCATTTTGCATACTTCCATGGGGCCAGGTTGTTGGAGTATGCATCCCTTGCACAAATCACGGTGTACATTTCCCTGTGTGCTGTACTTCTCAGGCAATGGATCCATCTATAGCTACAATATATGAGGACGATTTCATCAAAGTTTGGATCATCTGCATTTCTTATATTCCTAGCACAATACTCACAAGTGGTATTCTGTGCCATATTTTCACCTGATTCAAAAATTTTATCATAAGTAGAATTAAACTGTTCATATTTGAGCCATAAAGGACAAATACCTTGCAGATACTTAAGGATTTAATAATATGTGTGATGCATATATTATATCTATGAACTTTGATTTTAAAACAATTGGAAATTGACTTTGGCATCACCAGTTCTTTACCAACCAGTGCTTAAGATAGTGAGACCTATATTCTGCATTCTCATCTATGTATTTCAGTATTAGTTTTGCTTAAAAAAAAGGTCTAATGTGAAGTCTCACATTTAGCTATTTTCCACAATGACTCAGTACTGTTTCTGCCATACTGGAAAAGACCATTCCTGCCCATCTTCTGTATGTGAATGAAATTGCCTTGAATCTCAAACCTCATCTTGTTAATGTGACCCATTCTCCTAATTTATTAAAACAGTGTTCAATTCTAGTTTTGTCAAGCTTAACAAACATGTTATTCTAGTAGAAAGGTCACTTATACAATGTTAAATCATTAGGACAAATCTTGGAAGTATATTTAATGTGCAAGACTGGAAATACACTAATGTTAATTTGCTTTTTCAGTCAACATCCCAATCAGCTGTGCCTTCTTAAGATTTTATTAGTTTTTATATCACCAAGTTATATAAGAAAGAAAAATTGTCAAAATATATTGTGTCCTTTGCTTTTTTACTTTTGTGTCAAATTAAGACTGTTATAGAGGTCAATTAGATTAACCTGATAAGTCAGATGATACTTGTTATTGGTATTTCAATAACGTTTGTAGCAATATTCTAAATGCTAGTAAATTGATGTCTTGGTGGAAACTACATGTTTCGCAGATTGTTTGCAAAATAATTTCAGGCAATTAATTTAATTTTCTGTCATACTACTGTCACATGACATATGGGCACATTTAAATAATATTTAATTATTCATTTAATGATTACATACCTAATTTGAAAACCTTAGATAAAATATGCAATAAAAATGAAGAGAAAAGAGTGGTTTCCTGGGCATTTAATAACATAAACTGCTCATGATAAGCAAAAATTAAAAATGACAATTCCAACCCTTTGAAATGTTATCTAATGTGTTATGTGTTAGAGAGGCTCTAGTCTATTTTAAAAATCATCAACACTTGAATTATAAATAAAAAATTTAGAAATAATTTCATTTACTTTCAAATATCAAATAATCTGAAGGAAAAAACTACAGAGATTTATTTTTTATGAAATAGGTATTTGTAGTTACTTTATCATCCACTTTTTTCAGTCAAAAGTGAATTAAACTATTACAGGACACCTTGTTAAGTAATTATATAGCAACATTGCTGTGCAATTAAATAGCCATCAGTCCCTGCAGCTGAGAAATTTCAGGTAATTATTCAAAGATAATTTAATAGGAGAATTACTGCATTCAAGCAAGCATTAGCTAGTAATCTACCTCAATTAAAGCATCCAATTAATTTCAGAACCTTGATAACAGTTGCCTTTGGCAAAACTATCCTTTCCCCTCATTTGATCTTACATACACAATATTCCTTAAACAGTGTATAAAGTTAATTTACTTCTTCTAAAAGAATAGTCTATTAATTCTCCTAAGAAATTAAACAAATGCAAGTATTAAAAATATTCCTTTTTCTTCTCTCTCTCTCATTTCTAACTTCTACCTAATCTCTTATGCAGAAACCGAATGAGGTAGATTCAGATTCTGCAGCATCAACTTCCTCAGTTTTCAGAGCAGAAAACTTCCTAGCAATCGAAACTCCCAAAAGGGGCTTTTGTTTTCAGATTGACTAGCTCATTAAACAAACTATCCTTGGGAAATGTGCCCTGTGAATTTGGTGGTGATGATGGTGGTGGAGGAAACACATAGGAGAAATACATTTTGGTTGTTTGAGAGTCTGCTAATCTTGCTGACACTTCAAGCTTTCAAACTGTTCCTTAACAGCCTTCCTGGGTTGGGCTCGTTCAAATTCTACCGGTTTCTTGAATAACTCATTCAGCCTTTTTGAGCCTCGGGTATGGAACTGCCTGGTCCAGTGCAGGACATTACTAAAAGCCATGCTCAACCCAATTGTGAGTGTCCTCCTCGCCGGGTGTCTCACACTATTGGTCTTCCAGAAAGGAGAGCACATGGCCAGTATCTTGAGCTTACTTCCCTCAAGGCTGAATAAAAAGTAGTATAAGGTTGGTATAATGGGGAAAGTACATAAATTTGTTGGTGTGTGTTGTCAGATAATTAGAAATGCCAAAACAGATAAATGGTTTGCCTCTGGCCATCACTTTCAAAGCTCCGGGAGCTCTCATAACAGCTATGGAAAATGGATAAGAAAAGGCCACGAGGATGTCCACAGACGACTCAGGAATTATTACAGGCTCATCTCCCCACATCCTCATTCAGCAGCAACATTTGTCTTTGTCCCTTTAACTTTATCCTTCGGCTGCCTTTCTACCTTGAATTCCATTTGGAAAAATCCCCCAGCATGGGCTGTTTATTCTGCCTCTGACCTACCATTCTCTTAGGACCCAGCTATTAGTATTTCCCTGGGTGGGATAATATTGCATCTGCAGGTGATAAGTCCCCATCTAGCTCAGGCTCCTGGGACCTCATCCAACCCAACCCCCATCTGTCAGAGGAGGGGGACAGAATGGTTGCTAGAGGTTGTTGGGCTGGAAACATGTCGCCCAGGCCTGAATTAGGGTGAGGTGAGCAAGGCCGAGTCATGCAAATGATGGGTCAAATCTTACCTGTTTCTTTGGTATTGCTGCTGAACCAGCATCTAGTTTTTGGGTTTAAAATTGTTTTTCTGATACGGTTTAAGGTTTTGGAAATTCATGAGAGAAAAAATATTTTGGTCATCTACTTAATCTTAATTAACTTCAAACCCAATAAAGGCATTCCTAAATTTGTGGCTTCCCCAGTGAGGGCTGAGAGTTGAGTTCAGCAACTTCTGGTGTTGGCCACATAACAGGGAAGAGGACATACCCAGGGCATCTGGTATCATATCTGGCACATATGAGGTTCAAAGCATATCTATTACATGAATGAGTCTCTCTGATTTTCTCCCCAGTACCAGGCTTTACCCACTATGTGTCTTGGATGGTCTAATCAGTATACAGTTATACTGTTAACAAAGTTGTGTGAACCACTGGACCAATGCACTATTTCTTGTTACATTGAGATTAACCAACAGGAAAGACTAGTCTTTTTAAGGAAAACAAGCAAGCAAACAAAAGTACCAGTTTGAATGTTCTATATCTCAGTCCATTTGGACCGGAAACAATTTTTAAATTAAAAAAAAATAATAAAGGAGAAAATTAAATGAACTTCCTAAGAGAAATAAGTGATGATTCTTCTCATAAAGGAGTTTATTAGCATAACCTAATAAATATAGCAAATGTATTGATGAGGTCCAAGTTACAACTTGTAAGATTTTTCCACTTTGTTATTCAGGCATCATCAGTAACTGGCAATATTTGCTATCTAGAGTTGTGAGCCTATTGACACCCAGAGTCAAATTATACATCTATCAAACCCCTAATCATGAGTGTATTCTCAGTACATATAATCCAAATGATTAAAGTAGGTAATGATTTCTCCAAAACAACCACAAGATGCCCATAGGATTTAATTCACTCTATCTCAGTACCCCTTGCTATTCTAATTATTACTGCTTTTGGAGTTAAGTTACCTGTAATTTTCTTTTAGAATTACAAATGGTATACTTTGCTTTCTTATCATGTCATAGAACTCTGTTATTAATGACATTTTGGAAAAAACCTACAGAAGATTTAATAAGAAATTTTAAAGCCCCAGTGGATTTTCCACTGCTGCAAACTCCCTGCATCCCTTAAATAAAGCAGCCCATAATTGATTAATAAAAAGCTAAGTAATTTTGGTATTAATATGATCCCCTGGGAGACCCCCATAATCACAACTAGCAGACCAGTCACAGTATTGCTCAATTACATATCCAGGTAAATAATCTGCAAATCAACAAACTCTGTAAGGCGGTTTTCAGCATTTCTAATTTGTTAATCCATCATAAATGCCTCTCAGAGATCAGACACAGCCCAGGCCCTTTCATATTTTGAAATTCCTGGTTTGTTAAAATGCTTTAAAGCAGAGTAACCAAGGGTGTTTTCCATTTAAAATATAGCATGTAAAATGCTATATTTATAGCACTAATGCCTAACACATTAGTGCTATAAACACACACAAAATACAATGTTATATGCTTGTCAATATAAAAATTATATTTATAAAACTGTCAATTTGCAGTGCACTCCAGGTGGCATGACTGGTACCAGGGCAATATAGTTTCCTTCTCTCTGACCTGTCTGGATATCTCTGTGATGAAACATATTAGCCTACAGGAGGCCTTTGGTGAGCACAGGGCCTGGGGACCCACTGTCCTCCCTCATCCCCGTTGGGTTGCAGTACATCTAGCCACTGCTGATGCAAAAATAAAAGACCCTGTCTCTGCCCTGCTCAAGTTGCTTTTGTTAAAAATTCCAAGAAAGGATGCATTATTGTCACCGAGAGGAACCCAACTCAGTGCTTAAATCATTCATCCTCTTCCAAAGTGTTCTTTTCTAAACCACATTTTTCTTCTCTCCTCAACCTGACCTCATTGAAGATTAGTGATTCTGCCTTGTTGAATTTTAAAAGTGTATTGTCATTACCCCTGACCCCAGTCTTTTTTTTTTTTGTAAGTAACTCTAATTCTTCTAAATTTCTTCTATGAGTCTTGGGCTATTTTATCCTCTGAAACAGTGAAATTATCACATTCAGTTCGTGAACTGAAAGACAGTAAAGAGAAATAAATGTGATTTGCACATTATTTTAACCTAAGGAATACATGTGATTGATTTAATCACAAACATAGTGCAAAGTTCTCCTGTAAAGAAATATCACCATTTGCCTATCTCTTTATTAGATTATTGTAGAAGATACAAAAGAGAAGAAATAGTCCTTCCTATGGTATCTTTTTTTTAAAAAAATTGAAGTATAATTGACATAAAACATTAGTTTCATGTATACAACATAATGTTTCCATATTTGTATATACTGTGAAATGATCACAGGTAAGTTACCCTCTGAAACCATACAAAGTTATAAAATATGCAATATAATATTATTGACTATGGTCACCATGCTGTACATTACATCCCTATGACATTATTATTTTATGAATGAAAGACTGTACCTCTGTTACCAATTCTCCCCAGCCCCACCTCCAACTGTCCTACCTTCTGGCAACCACTATGCTGTTTTCTGTATCGAGTTTTATTTTGTTTTCTTCATTTGTTTTGTTTTTCATTTTCCACATATAAGTAAAATCACACACTATTTGCCTTACTCTGCCTGATTTATTTATATTTATACTCACTTAGCATAACACACTCAAGGTCCATCCATGTTGCCGCAAATTGCAAGATCTCATTCTTTATTATGGCTGAGTGGTATTCCATTGTATGTATATATATGCCACATCTTCTTTATCCAATCATCCATAGATGGGACACAGGTTGTTTTCATATCTTGACTATTGTGAATAATGCTGCAATGAACTTAGGGGTGAAAATATCTTTTTGAATACCCAGAACTGAAATTGCTGGATCATATAGTATAGTTCAATTTTTAGTTTTTGAGGAAACTTCAGACTGTTTTACTAGAGCTATACCAATTTACATTCTCACCAACAGTGCACAATGGTCCTCTTTTTTCCACATTCTCAGCAACACATTATTTCTTGTCTTTTTGATAATAGCCATTCTAATAGGTGTCAGGTGCTATCTCATTGTGATTTTGATTGGCATTTCTCTGATGATTAGTAATGTTGAGCATCTTTTCATGTGCCTGTTGGGCCATTTGTATGTCTTCTTTGGAAAAATGTCTACAAATCCTCTGCCCATTTTTTAATTGGGTTGTTTGCTTTTTGTTACTGAGTTGTATGAGTTCTTTGTATATTTTTAGATATTAACCCCTCATTGGATATATGATTTGCAAACATCCTCTTCCATTCAGTAGGTTGCCTTTTCATTTTGTTGACACTTTCTTTCACTCTACAGAAGCTTTTCAGTTTAAGGTAGTCTCATTTGTTTATTTTACTGCCTGTTGCCCTTGCCTATGGAGTTAGATCCAAGGAATCATCACAAAGACTGAAGTCAAGGAGTTCAAGGCCAATGTTTTCTTATATGAATTTTATGGTTTCAGGCCTTAGATTCAAGTCTTTAATCCATTTGAGTTAATTTTTGTGCTTAGTGTAAGATAGTAGTCTATTTCATTCTTTTGCATGTGGCTATACTATTTACCAACATCATTTATTGAAGAGACTGTCCTTTTCCCATTGTATATTCTTGCCTCCTCTGTTGTAAATAATTGAGCATATGTGTGTGGCTATATTTCTAGGCTCTCTGTTCTGTTCCATTGATCTATGTTTCTTTTTTTAATGCCACTACCATACTGTTTTGATTACTACAACTTTGTAATATAGTTTGAAATCATGGAGCATGATGTCTCCAGCTTTTTCTTCTTTTTCAAGATTTCTTTGGCTATTCAGGATCTTCTGTGATTTCACACAAATGTTAGAATTGTTTGTTCTATTTCTGTGAAAAATGCCATTGGAAGTATGGACATTTTAACAATATCAATTTTTCTAATCCATGAGCATGGAATGTTTTTCAGTTTATTTGTGTCTTCTTCAATTGTTTTTCCAACTTTTTCCCTGTGATAATTTTTTTTTTTTTTTTGGCTACACTGTGTGGCTTGTTGGATCTTAGTTCCCCGACCAGGGATTGAACTGGGGGCCACGGCAGCAAAAGTGCCAAGTCCTAACCACTGGACCACCAGGGAACTCCCCTGTGATAATTTTTAAACTGAAGTATGGTTGACTTACAATATTATATTAGTTTCAAGTGTTAAAACATAATAATTTAATATTTTTACAGATTATATTCCATATAAAATTATAAAATATTGACTATATTCCCTGTGCTGAACATTACATCCTTGTAACTTATTTATTTTATACCTAGCATTTTATACCTCTTAATCTTTCATCTATTTTGCCTCTCACCCCGGCCTTCTCTTCCCTGCTAACCATACTCAGCCATAAAAAAGGATGAAATTTTGGCTGAGTAATATTCTACTCTATATACATGCCACATCTTCTTTATTTATTCATCTGTTGATGAACACTTAGGTTGCTTCCATATCTTGGCCGCTGTAAATAATGTTCCTATGAACACTAGGGTGCATATACCTTTTTAAAATAGTGTTTCCATTTTCTACAGATAAATATACAGGAGTGGAATTGCTAGATAGTATGGTAGGTCTATTTTTAACTTTTTGGGGAACATCCATACTGTTTTCCACAGTGGCTGCACCAATATACATTCCCACCAAGAGTGTACTGGGATTCCCTTTTCTCTACGTCCTCTCTAACACTTGTTATTTCTTATCTCTTTGACAATAGTCATTCTGACAGGTGTGAGTTGATATCTCATTGTGTTTTTGATTTGTATTTCCCTCATCATTAGTGATATTGAGCATCTTTTCATGTGTCTGTTGGCCATCTGGATGTCTTCTTTGGAAAGATGCCTATTCAGCTCCTCTACCCATTTTTAAATTGGGTTGTTTGTGTGTTTTTTTTAATGTTTAGTTGTATGAATTCTTTGTATGTTTTGCATATTAATTCCTTATCAGATATATCATTTGCAAATATCTTCTCCCATTCAGTAGGCTGCCTTTTCGTTTTAGTAATGGTTTCCTTCACTGTGCAACAGCTTTTTAGTTTGTGTCCCCATTTACTTATTTTTACTTTTGTTGCCCTTGCAAGAAAAGTCATATCCAAAAAAATATTGCTAAGATTGATTTCAAAGAGCATACAGCCTATGTTTTCTCCTAGGGGTTTTGTGGTTTCAGGTCTTGTATTTAATCTTTATCCCATTTTGAGTTTATTTTTGTATATAATGTGAGAAAATGGTCAATTTTATTCTTTTACATGTAGCTGTCCAATTTTTCCAATGCCACTTATTGAAGAGACTGTCTTTTCCCCATTCTTCATTCTTGCTACTTTTGTCATAGATGAATTGACCATATGTGCATGGGTTTATTTCTGAGCTCTCTATTCTGCTCTATTGTGTCTGTTTTTGTGCCAGTAACCTACTCTTTGATTACTATAGCTTTGTAGTATACTTAAAATCAGGGAGCATGATGCCTCCAGCTCTGTTCTTCTTTCTCAAGATTGCTTTGGCTATTTGGGGATTTTTGTGATTCCATACACATTTTAGACTTATTTCTTCTAGTTCTGTTAAAAATGCCAATGGAATTTTCAAAGGGATTGCACTGAATCTGTAGATTAGTTTGGGTAGTACTGACATTTTAACAATATTAATTCATAAATCCATGAGCCCAGAATATCTTCAATTTTTGTTTTGTCTTCAATTTCTTTCATCATGTCCTATAGTCTTCAGAGTACAAGTCTTTCACTTCCCTGGCTAAATTTATTCCTAGAAATTTTATTATTTTTGGTGTAATGGTAAATGGGCTTGTTTTCTTAATTTCACTTTCTGATAGTACATTATTGGTGTATAGAAATGCAATAGATTTTTGTATATTAATTTTGTATCCTGAAACTTTACTGAATTCATTTATTAGTTCTAGTAGTTTTTGGTAGAGTCTTTAGGGTTTCCTATATATATAGTATCATGTTATCTTCAAATAGTGACAGTTTTACTTCTTTCTTTCTAATTTGGATGTCTTTTCTTTTCCTTGTCTGATTGTTGTGGCTAGGACTTCCAATACTATCTTGAATAAAAGTAGTGAGATGGGCATCCTTGCCTTGTTCCCGATCTTAGAGGAAAATCTTTCAGCTTTTCATTATTAAGTATGCTGATGTATGGATAAAAAAAAAAGACTCATCTATATGCTGCCTACCTCAAAACTCAACCCAGAGCTAAAGACACACACAGACTGAAGGAATGGAAAAAGATATTCCATGTAAATGAAAAGAGAAAAAAAGCTGGGGATAGCAGTACTCATATCAGACAAAATAGAATTTAAAACAAAGGCTACAACAAAAGACAAAGAAGAATTTTATATAATGATAAAGGGATCAATCCAAGCAGAGGATATAACATTCAAGAAACATATGCACGTAATATGGGAGGACCTAAATATATAAAGCAAATATTAACAGACATAATGGGAGAAATTGACAGTAATGCAATAATAATACACCACTTAAATCAATGGATAGATCAAGACAGAAAATTGATAAGAAAATAGTGGACACATTAAACCAGATGGACTTAGGATAGCTAGAGAACATTCCATCCAAAAATAGCAGATTACACATTATTTTCATGTGCACATGGAACCTTATCAAGGATAGATCACATGCTAGGCCACAAAACAAGTCTTAACAAATTTAAGAAGATTGAATTATATCAAGCATCTTTTCTGACCACAATAGTGTGAAACTAGAAATCAATTACAGGAAGAAAAATGGAAAAACACAAACCCGTGGAGACCAAACAACATGCTACTTAAAAACCAATGGATCCCAATAAAGATGTTAAAAAAAAAAAAATAAAATAAAAAAAATTAAAAAAAATAAAAAAAATTAAAAAAAATAAAAAAAGAATTAAAAAAAAAAAATTAAAAAAAAAACCAATGGATCAATGAAGAAATAAAAGAGGAAATGAGAAAATACTTTGAGACAAATGAAAATAGAAACATAACTTTCCAAAATCTCTCAGACATAGCAAAAGCAGTTCCAACAGGGAAATTTATAGTGGTACAGATCTACCTCAAGAAACAAGAAAAATCTCAAATAGACAACCTAACTTTACATTTAAGGGAATCAGAAAAAGAGCAAAGCCTAAAGTCAGCAGAAGGAAGGAAATAATAAATATCAGAGTGGAAATAAAATAGAGATTTAAAAAAAACAATAGAAAAGATCAATGAAAATCCTAAGAGCTGGTTTTTTGAAATGATAAAACTTTAGCCAGACTCATCAAGAAAAATAGAAGGCCCAAGTAAACACAATTAAAAATGAAAGAGCCATTACAATCAATATCACAGAAATACAAACAACCATAAGAGAATATTATGAAGAGCTATATGGCAACAATTGGACAACTTAGAAGAAATGGATAAATTCCTAGAAACACACAGTCTTCCAAGACTGAATCAGGAATAAGTAGAAAATCTGAACAGACTGTGCTTCTCATTTCTCCTTCAAACTGAATGATAGCCTTGCTGGGTAGAGTATCCTTGGTTGTAAGTTTTTTCCTTTTAGCAGTTTAAATTTATCTTGCCACTCCCTTCTGACCTGAAAAATTTCTACAGAAAAAAATCACTTGATAGCCTTATGGGGGTTCCCTTATATGTGACTCTTTGTTTTTCTCTTGCTGCCTTTAGAATTCTCACTTTATTTTTAACTTTTGCCACTTTAATTATGATATGTCTTGGTATGGGTCTCTTTGGGTTCATCTTGTTTGGGACTCTCTGTGATTCCTGTACCTGGATATCTATTTCCGTCTTCAGATTAAGAATGTTTTCAGTCATAATTTCATCAAATACATTTTTCTGGCCCTTTCTCTCTCTCTTGTCCTTCTGGGACCCCTATAATTTGAATGTTAGTATGCTTGATGTTGTCCCAGAGGTCCCTTAAACTATCCTTATTACTTTTTTAGTGTTCTGATTGAGTGATTTCCACTAGTCTGTCTTACAGGTAGCTTATGCATTCTTCCATGTCACCTAATCTGCTGTTAATTCCTTCCAGTGTATTCTTCATTTCAGCTATTATATTCTCAGCTCTGATTGGTTCTTTTTTTATATTTTCTAGCTCTTTGCTGAAGTTCTCACCGTGTCCCTCTATTCTTCTTTCAGGGCGTGCTGGTGGATGTCACCTTGTTGGAAGATAGGGCTGGAGTCAGAGAGGCTAGAACTGGAGCTTGGTACAAGCCAGGGCTTCTCCCAGGCAAGATGATAGTTGCTACCTTGTTGGGGGCATGGATGGGGCCTGAGGGGCTATATCAGGAGCCCTTGGGGAGTTGGCCTTCTTTCCAGGGTGGTGGTGATCTCTATGTTGGTTGGGGGTGGGGCCAGGGCCCATGGGGCTGGAGCCACAGTTCTGAGCTAGTTTTGCTTCTCCCTTGTGTATGCCATGGTGTTCTCCACCTGGCTGGGAGTAGAGTGGAGCAAAAGTGCAAGAGCAGGAGCCCAGTGCAGGCTGAGGAGGTGAGGGAGGGATGTTGGGGTGGTCCTGGAAGCTGGTCAGGGCACTAGGCAGTTTTCAATCTGCTGCCTCTGCACTGGGACTGAGAGCAAGCAATTCTGTGTGTGTGCTTTTGAAGACCAGAGTCTCAATTTCCCATAGCCCTCTGATAAGCTCCACTGGTTTTCGAATCAGCAAAGGGGGCTAATCTTCCCAGTGCTGGATTCCATGACCGAGGTACCCAATATGGGGCTTGAGCCCCTCACCCCTAGGGAGGATCCCAGAGACTGTGGTATCCCCCTCCTTTTCTGGGTCACCCACCAGGGTTGTGTCTTGATTAGATCACTCCTCCTCTCCTACCAGACTCCATGTGGTTCTTTCTTTATAATCTTGGTTGTAGAGCTGTTCTGCTAGTCTTCCTGTCATTCTCAGAGAGAACTGCTCTCTATATAGTTTGATGCGTTTGTGGGGGAAGGTGAACTCAGGGTTTTCCTACTCCACCATCTTGATTCCACCTTCCTCCCAACAAAACCTCCACAATTTTCTGTTTGTTTCATCTCAGTTTCACTTCACTTGAAGCTGTACCTCTTCTTCAATTTCATCAGTGTCTTATAGTTTTCAGTGTACAAGTCTTTCATATCATTGGTTAAATTTATTTCTAGGCATTTTATTCTTTCTGATGCAATTGTAAATGGGATGATTTTCTTAATTTTTCTTTTGGATAGTTCATTGTTAGTGTACAAAAATGCAACAAATTTTTGTATATTGATTTTGTATCCTGCAACATTCCTGAACTTGTTTATTAGTTCTAACAGTTTTTTGGTGGAGTCTTTAGAGTATTCTATATAAAGTATCTTGTCATTTGCAAATAGTGACAGTTTTACTTCTTTCTTTCCAATTTCACTATGTTTCTTTTTCCTAATTGCTGTGCCAATACAATGTTTAATAAAAGTGACAATACTGGGCATCCTGTTTTGTGCCTAATCTCAGAGGAAGAGGCTTCAGCTTTTCACATGATGTTACCTGTGGGTTTCTCATATATGGCCTTTATTACCTGAAGTATGTTCCCTGTGTATATACTTTGTTAAGAGTTTTTATCATAGACAGATGCTGAATTTTGTCAAATGCTTTTCTGCATCTATTGAGATAATCAAATGATTTTTATCCTTTATTTTGTTAATGTGGTTTATCATGTTGATTGATTTGTGGATACTGAACCATACTTGCTACCCTGGAATAAATCCCACTTGATCACGATATATGTCCTAATGTATTATTGAATTTGGTAAGTTAATTTTTTGTTGAGGATTTTTGTATCTATGTTCATTATGGATATTGACCTGTGATTTTCTTTTTTTGTGGTGTCACTGTCTGGTTTTAGTATCAGATATACTGGCCTTATAAAAGAAGTTTGGAAGTGTTCCTTCCTCTTTAAACTTTTGGAACAGTTTTTGAAGGATAGGTAGTAAGTCTTCTTGGAGTGTTTGGTAGAATTCAACAGTGAAACCGTCTGGTCCTGGACTTTTGGTTGTTGGAGGGTTTTTGAGTACTGATTCAATCTTTTTACTAGTAGTTAGTCTATTCAGATTTTCTATTTTCTTTTATGATTCAGTCTTGGAAGATTGTATGTTTCAAGAAATTTATCGATTTTTATTCTAGGTTGTCCAATTTGTTGGCATAAGATTGTTCACAGTAGTCTCATGATCCTTCATTTTTCTTTGGTATCAGTTGTAACTTCTCTTTCCTTTCTTATTTTGTTTACTTGAGCCCTCTTTTTATTTTGGTCAGTATCGCTAAAGGTTGGTCACTTTGGTTTATCTTTTCAAAGAACCAGTATAGTTTCATTGATCTTTTCTCTTCCTTTTTTAGTCTCTATTTCATTTTTCCTACTCTGATCTTTAGCATTTCCTTTCTTCCACTAATTTTGGACTTCATTTGTTCTTCTTTTTCTAGTACCTCTAGGTGTGAAGTTAGATTGTTTGAGATTTTTCTTGTTTCTTGAGTTAGGCCTGTATTGATATACACTTGCTTTTTAGAACCACTTTTCCTGCATCCCATCAACTTTGGTATATTTTATTTCTGTCTTCATTTGTCTATCTGTATTTTAAAATTTCTTTTTGGATTCTTTAATGATACATTGCTTATTTAGTAGCATGTTGTTTAATCTCCACACATTTGTGATTTTTCCAGTTTTATTTTTGTAATTGATATCTAGTTTCATACCATTGTGGTTTAGAGGTGATGCTTGATAGAATTTCAGTCTTTTAAATTTATTGAGGGACTTCCCTGGTGGTACAGTGGATAAGATTCCATGCTCCCAATACAGGGGGCCTGGGTTCAATCCCTGGTCAGGGAACTAGATCCCACATGCATGCAACAACTAACAGTTCGCATGCCACGACTAAGGAGCCTGCATGCCGCAACTAAGGAGCTGGTGAGCCACAACTAAGGAGCCCGCAAGCCACAACTAAGGAGCCTGCCTGCCACAACTAAGACCTGGTGCAACCAAATAAATATTTAAAAAATAAAATAAAATTTATTGAGACTTTTGTGGCCTATCTTATGCTCTATCCCAGAGAATGTTCCATGTACATTTGAGAAGAATGTGTATTCTGCCGCTTTTGGATGAAATATTCTGTATATATCTCTTAAGTTTATTTGGTCTAACATGTCATTTAAGGTGCTCTCAGTTAAGGCTGATGTGTCCTTATTGATTTTCTGTCTGGATGATCCAGCCATTGATGTAAGTGGGGTGTACAAGTCCCCAGCAATATTGTATTGTTGTCAATTTCTCCCTTTAGGTCTTTTAATATTTGTTTTATATTTTTTGGTGTTCCTAAGTTGGGTGCACATATATTTATAAATGTTACATCTTGATGGATTGACTCCTTTATCATTAGGTAACACCCTTCTTTGTTTTTCATTATAATCTTTGTTTTAAGGTCTATTTTGCCTGATATGAGATGACTAAACCAGCTTTCTTTTTGTTTCCATTTGCACAGAGTATCTTTTTCCATCCCTTCATTTTTCAGTCTCTATGTGTCCTTACTTCTGAAGTGAGTCTTTTGTAGGCAGCATATAGCTGGGCCCTGTTTTTTAATCCACTCATCCACTCTGTATCTTTTGATTTCATAGTGCCCACAACCTCCTTTTTTTCATAGGAGAAATTGAAAGCCCCTCCTTATGGTTTTCAAATCAGTTTGTGCACTAGGGATTTCAGCCTTTAATCTATCACATAAGATAAAATATTTCCTTTAGTTTTTTTTGTGGTAAATATACATAAAATTTACCATGTTCACCATGTTTAAGTGTTTAATTCATTGGCATTAATTATATTCAGAACGTTGTGCAACCATCACTACTACCTAGTTCCAAAAGTTTTTCATCATCCCAAACATAAACTTTGTACCCATTAAGAAACAAGTCCCCCTTCTTTCCTTCTCTAGTCCCTGGTAACCTCTAATCTACTTTCTGTCTCTATGAATTTACCTATTCCAGACACTTCTATATATGCAAGGAATCAAACAATATTTGCCTTTTGGTGTCTGGCTTATTTTCACTAAGCATGTTTCTAAGATACATTCATGTTCTAGCATGTATCAGAACATCATTCCTTTTTTCTTTTTTTTCTATTTATGTACCACATCTTCTTTATCCATCCCTCTGTCGATGGGCATCTAGGTTGCTTCCATATCCTGGCTATTGTAAATAGTGCTGCAATGAACATTGGGGTGCATGTATCATTTTGAATTATGGTTTTCTCTGGATATATGCCCAGGAGTAGGATTGCTGCGTCGTATGGTATTTCTATTTTTAGTTGTTTAAGTAACCTCCATACTGTTCTCTATAGAGGCTGTACCAATTTACATTCCCACCAACAGTGTAGGAGGGCTCCCTTTTCTCCACACCCTCTCCAGCATTTATTGTTTGTGGATTTTTTTATGATGGCCATTCTGACTGGTGTGAGGTGATACCTCATTGTAGTTTTGATTTGCATTTCTCTACTGATTAATGATGTTGAGCATTCTTTCATGTGTTTGTTGGCAGTCTGTATATCTTCTTTGGAGAAATGTCTATTTAGGATTTCTGCCCATTTTTGTATTGGGTTGTTTGTTTTTTTGTTATTGAGCTGCATGAGCTGCTTATAAATTTTGGAGATTAATCCTTTGTCAGTTGCTTCATTTGCAAATATTTTCTCCCATTCTGAGGGCTGTCTTTCGGTCTTGTTTATGGTTTCCTTTGCTGTGCAAAAGCTTTGAAGTTTCATTAGGTCCCATTTGTCTATTTTTGTTTTTATCTCCATTTCTCTAGGAGGTGGGTCAAAAACGATCTTGCTGTGATTTATGTCATAGACTGTTCTACCTATGTTTTCCTCTAAGAGTTTGATAGTTTCTGGCCTTACATTTAGGTCTTTAATCCACTTGGAGCTTATTTTTGTGTATGGTGTTAGGGAGTGATCTAATCTCATACTTTTATTACATGTACCTGTCCACTTTTCCCAGCACCACTTACTGAAGAGGCTGTCCTTTCTCCACTGTACATTCCTGCCTCCTTTATCAAACATAAGGTGACCATATGTGCGTGGGTTTATCTCTGGGCTTTCTATCCTGTTCCATTGATCTATATTTCTGTTTTTGTGCCAGTACCATACTGTCTTGATTACTGTGGCTTTGTAGTGTTGTCTGAAGTCAGGGAGCCTGATTCCACGAGCTCCGTTTTTCTTTCTCAAGATTGCTTTGGCTATTCTGCGTCTTCTGTGTTTCCACACAAATTGTGTAATTTTTTCTTCTAGTTCTGTGAAAAATACCAGTGGTAGTTTCATAGGGATTGCATTGAATCTGTAGATTGCTTTGGGTAGTAGAGTCATTTTCACAATGTTGATTCCTCCAATCCAAGAACATGGTATATCTCTCCATCTATTTGTATCATGTTCAATTTCTTTCATCATCATCTTATAATTTTCTCCATACAGGTCTTTTGTCTCCTTAGGTAGGTTTATTCCTATTTTATTCTTTTTGTTGCAATGGTAAATGGGAGTGTTTTCTTGATTTCACTTTCAGACTTTTCGTCATTAGTGTATAGGAATGCCAGAGGTTTCTGTGCATTAATTTTGTATCCTGCTACTTTACCAAATTCATTGGTTAGCTCTAGTAGTTTTCTGGTAGCATCCTTGGGATTCTCTATGTACAGTATCATGTCATCTGCAAACAGTGACAGCTTTACTTCTTCTTTTCTGATTTGGATTCCTTTTATTTCCTTTTCTTCTCTGATTGCTGTGGCTAAGACTTCCAAAACTATGTTGAATAAGAATGGTGAGAGTGGGCAACCTTGTCTTGTTCCTGATCTTAGTGGAAATGGTTTCAGTTTTTCACCATTGAGGACGATGTTGGCTGTGGGTTTGTCATATATGGCCTTTATTATGTTGAGGAAAGTTTCCTCTGTGCCTACTTTCTGCAGGGTTTTTATCATAAATGGGTGTTGAATTTTGTCGAAAGCTTTCTCTGCATCTATTGAGTATATCATATGGTTTTTCTCCTTCAATTTATTAATATGGTGTATCACATTGATTGATTTGCGTATATTGAAGAATCCTTGCATTCCTGGAATAAACCCCACTTGATCATGATGTATGATCCGTTTAATGTGCTACTGGATTCTGTTTGCTAGAATTTTGTTGAGGAGTTTTGCATCTATGTTCATCAGTGATATTGGCCTGTAGTTTTCTTTCTTTGTGACATCCTTGTCTGTTTTTTGTATCAGGGTGATGGTGGCCTCATAGAATGAGTTTGGGAGTGTTCCTCCCTCTGCTATATTTTGGAAGAGTTTGAGAAGGATAGGTGTTAGCTCTTCTCTAAATGTTTGATAGAATTCACCTGTGAAGCCATCTGGTCCTGGGCTTTTGTTGTTGGAAGATATTTAATCACATTTCTAATTTCAATGCTTGTGATTGGTCTGTTCATATTTTCTGTTTCTTCCTGATTCAGTCTTGGCAGGTTGTGCATTTCTAAGAATTTGTCCATTTCTTCCAGGTTGTCCAATTTATTGGCATAGAGTTGCTTGTAGTAATCTCTCATGATCTTTTGTATTTCTGCAGTGTCATTTGTTACTTCTTTTTCATTTCTAATTCTATTGATTTGAGTCTTCTCCCTTTTTTTCTTGATGAGTCGGGCTAATGGTTTATCAATTTTGTTTATGTTCTCAAGGAACCAGCTTTTAGTTTTATTGATCTTTGCTATCGTTTCCTTCATTTCTTTTTCATTTATTTCTGATCTGATCTTTATGATTTCTTTCCTGCTAACTTTGGGGTTTTTTTGTTCTTCTTTCTCTAATTGCTTTAGGTGCAAGGTTAGGATGTTTATTCGAGATGTTTCCTGTTTCTTAAGGTAGGATTGTATTGCTATAAACTTCCCTCTTAGAACTGCTTTTGCTGCATCCCATAGGTTTTGGGTCGTCGTGTCTCCACTGTCATTTGTTTCTAGGTATTTTTTGATTTCCTCTTTGATTTCTTCAGTGATCACTTCGTTATTAAGTAGTGTATTGTTTAGTCTCCACGTGTTTGTATTTTTTACAGATCTTTTCCTGTAATTGATATCTAGTCTCATAGTGTGTGGTCGGAAAAGATACTTGATACAATTTCAATTTTCTTAAATGTACCAAGGCTTGATTTGTGACCCAGGATATGCTCTATCCTGGGGAATGTTCCATGAGCACTTGAGAAAAAGGTGTATCCTGTTGTTTATGGATGGAATGTCCTATAAATATCAATTAAGTCCATCTTGTTTAATGTATCATTTAAAGCTTGTGTTTCCTTATGTATTTTCATTTTGGATTATCTGTCCACTGGTGAAAGTGGGGTGTTAAAGTCCCCTACTATGAATGTGTTACTGTCGATTTCCCCTTGTATGGCTGTTAGTATTTGCCTTATGTATTGAGGTGCTCCTATGTTGGGTGCATAAATATTTACAATTGTTATATCTTCTTCTTGGATAGATCCCTTGATCATTATGTAGTGTCATTCTTTGTCTCTTCTAATAGTCTTTGTTTTAAAGTCTATTTTGTCTGATATGAGAATTGCTACTCCAGCTTTCTTTTGGTTTCCATTTGCATGGAATATCTTTTTCCATCCCCTCACTTTCAGTCTGTATGTGCCTCTAGGTCTGAAGTGGGTCTCTTGTAGACAGCATATATATGGGTCTTGTTTTTGTATCCATTCAGCCAGTCTGTGTCTTTTGGTGGGAGCAATTAATCCATTTACATTTAAGGTAATTATCGATATGTATGTTCCTATTCCCATTTTCTTAATTTTTGGTTTGTTATTATAGGTCTTTTAAAGTTAAAAAGTGAACATTTCCCCATTTTCCTTACCAAATGCTTAACTATGCTACCCAACATTCTCAGCCCAAAAGTAGCATTATTATAACATGGACACAAACATCAAAACAAAAGGATTTTAAGACATAGACCCATGTTAATATTTGAAATAACTGGAAATGGTTATATTATTCTTTAAATACAATAATTGTTGAACACAATGAAATTAATGAAGTCTCCTGTGCCCAGGACAGATTATGTGAATTGTGGAGGGACAATGTTTTTATTCTTTTTGAAAAATGAACTATGTTACAAACTTCCAAAATTAACTGCTTTTTTATATTTTATTGATATAAATACAACTAATTTCAATAAGCATCAGCTACCATTCTACCATTACACCAAAGGCAAAATGGTTAAATACTAATGTGAAGTATAATTACAGAAATGCTTTCACTTCTACTAAAGTTGTCTCTAACACCATCGTATATACTTTGTACCGTTTGCTTGTAATTGATGAGATGTTTGAAATGAAGCAAAGTTGAACTTTAATCAAACTTTCATTTCTCAGTGGAAAATGCTCTCTTCATCAGAGGTGGTTGAGCCTTCCCGACATCAAACATCATTTCCAAAGGTGGGTTATTAAGAGAACACCGATCAGGTATATGGCCAGTCTGGTTATAATACTCCTTTGAGAGTGAACGGTTCCCAAGTATGTCTTGCAGTGCTCCAAAAATAGCTCCTCCCAACCAGGCTACACAATTAGTCTTTGCAGGTGGAGTATGCATTCAGAATGTCTTGGTGCTAAGTGTTTTTTATATTTTGGTTTTTCTACCAAATACCTTATTTCTGCAAGTAGTCTGTGGAGGAATCCTGGCAACACAGACGTGCCACCTATGACTACCAAATTCTCTGCTAGTTGCTTCCTAGTGTCTATTGGGCACTGCATAAGGGAATCCAATATTAAAGTGGCAACTGATTTCTCTTCATTATATTGCTCAAAAAGGATTTCCACAACCGAATCTCTGATTGATCCAAGGACATGTAAAATCTTCTCTCCATCTAATGGGTAGTCAACATTTGGGGGTGGTGAGGGACGCTCAGTATTCCCATCAATATTAAATTTTGCTGCTTGGATTTTTAGTCCACGCTTCAGATCACTAACAAAGCAAGTGTGCACTTTAATGTCCTCCAAGATACCTTCTTGAATTGAACCCATCACAGAGGGAAGGCTCTGTTCTTTAGCAGCCCCGTGTCAACAGTACATTGTTCCAATAGTTGGGTTTCCAACTCCTTGTGAAGAGCTTTTCCTCCTAGGGGGAGTGCTCCCCAACAATTTAGTACTGGGATTCCTTCATATATAGGTAACACCAAGCTTTCTCTATATCCACAATCCAGGACCATGGCAGAGTTTATCCCAAGTTTAAGAAGAGCCATTAGATGACTTGGAGCAAGCAAGACAGATGGAACCTCAAAATACTTGAAAAGAACATGAGTGAGTGTCTCTCTGAAGTGGGAAGGACATAATACCGACTCAATAACCACAACTCTGCGGTCTCTGGGATTCACCAATAGATGCCTGAAATACAGTATGTGGATGAATTCCTTTAGGTAGGAATATAATTCTTCTGTATTGATATTATATTGTACAACTTTGATAGGTTTACGCATGCCAGCTTTTTTTTTTTTTTTATCACACTAGGAATTATGCATCTTGGACCAGTTTCTCCAGCAAATCCACACTTGGTAAAAGCCTCTCCCAGGTCTATCATGACCGCCATTTTCTCTCTGCCACTCCCCAGGCCCTCGTACAGCGGCATGGTAGTAAACAAGCCAGTAAGGAGACAGGCGCTGACAGACCTTGGCTGCCAACAGCACTCGGCTCTCGGGGGGCCCATCATTCCTTTTTTATGGCTAAATAATACTCCATTATTTGTATATGCCACGTTTTGTTTATCCGTTCATCTGTTGATGGATACTTGGATTTTTCCCACCTTTTGTCTATTGTGAATAATGCTGTTATGAACTTTTGCATACAAGTATTTTTTTGAATCGCTGTTTTCAGTTCTTTTGGATATATATCCAGGAGGGGAACTGCTGGGTCATATAGCAATTCTATGTTTAACATTTTGAGAAACCACCAAACTGCTGTTATTCTGTATGCCTTATATGCCTTATAAATGCCACTAGCATCTGAAAGCAGAAGCTCTATGCTTTCTTTGTGTGACTGGCAGGTTCATACCGTCCATCTTCCTTTTTATTTATTTTTTATTTATTTATTTTTTTGCGGTACGCGGGCCTCTCACTGTGTGGCCTCTCCCGTTGCCGAGCACAGGCTCCGGACGCGCAGGCTCAGCTGCCATGGCTCACAGGCCCAGCTGCTCCGCGGCATGTGGGATCTTCCCGGACCGGGGCACGAACCCGTTTCCCCTGCATCGGCAGGCGGACTCTCAACCACTGCGCCACCAGGGAAGCCCCATCTTCCTTTTTAACAGAGGAAATCAGAACAGTCTCCTCAGTCTCTTTATTGAAATGTTCGATGAGTAGATCACAATTCTGTTACTACAGCGTTGTCTTGCTGTACTGTAGGCCTAAATAGAGGTTCTATCATGATTGAACCTTTGAACTTAAACAAATCTTAGAGGCTACTGACCATTTATTTATTTGACTAAATTATTTTGTCTGATGACAAAGAGATGCTGCATTTTATTTCTGGTATTGTAAGAAAGGTTTCATTTTGGTGAAGCATAAATATTTGAATACTAGCCTTGGTACTCAGTCGTCATGGAATATGTCTCAATGTGCCAACACAGACCAGTATGAAGTTGGTTCTTAAAGGAATTTATTTGCACCTGAGGATATTTTTAAAATTTTTCTCTTCTTGACTGGCCAGAAATTTTGACATAAAAAAATCCATTTTTAAATCAACCAACCTTTGAGAGTGAATCATTAATGTGGACTTGAAGCATTAAGAAAGTTTAAGTTGAAGAGAAATCTAGATCTACAACCTTACTGAAGTAAAACTGTTCCTTCATCTTACTAAAATCTAAGATGATTTCTAAAAAAAGTTGTACAGCTCTCAACAGTAACCTCATTTACTCTGGTCAACATATCAAATGCTGGGGCTACTGGGACTAAAGACCAAGTGAGAAACTGATGTCCTACTAAAAGACTGAACATTAAGTGCCCCTTGGGACATTGAGAATAATTCTGGTTCAATTCTATTAATGTAAAGCCCAGGAAACCCAACAGAACAGAAGAAGAAACAGAGGAAGAAAGTAGATGTAGTCCAATTCAGAATGATACAATATCTTTTTTTTACTTGTGTAATAAAGAGAACACCCAATATGGCTTCAGAAGACCTGTCTGAGCTTGAATTCCATCTCCATCACATACTACTTGTGAGACTTTAGGCAAGTAACTTTACTTTTCTGAGCCTCGGCTTCCTCTTTTGTAAAATAAGGATTAAGAAAATCTCTAACAGAATTATTGAGAAGATCAAAGTGCTTTTCATATTGGAAAGCTCTATACCAATGGTTCTCAAGTGAAGATAATTTTGCCCCCACAAGACAACTGGCAATGTCTGGAGACATTTTTAATTGTTACAATTGGGAGAGGGTGAACGACTGACATCTATTGGGTAGAGGAACAGGGATGCTGCTGAACATTCCATAATGCACAGATCCGCCCATCACAACAAAGTATGACCCATTCTAAAAAGTCAATAGTTCTGAGGCTGAGAAACCTTGCTGTATATTATTACTTACTTTTATGCAGTGAGCTGCCAGTGTTTTGACTTCATTGCTGTATTTTTGTCAGCAGTTCAGGGTCTTACTAAGAGGTTTCTTCTTCAATCAAACCCCAAGTAATGTAATCACAATAACTGCCACTTTAAGTACATGGTTTTATCTAGTTTATCACTATTCTCTAATCAACATGCACCAGTCACATGTCTATAGAGAAAGAGTAATAACCTATGACTTGGAAATGCTAAACCCTAGACACCTGACTTCTTTAACTGTATCATTTAAGAGCTTTACATAGATGATGAACTCTACACGAAATGACGAAGAGTTGTAGGTACCAACAGGGGGACAGTAGCCTGGTATTCAAGCAATAACTGGCAAAATAACTCTGTGGGATTAGGTTGAATACCCGTGCATCTGCTCTGTGAGCAGTCATTAACAAGGTCAGAGAATACCTTAGGAACCCACAGAAGCAAAACAGCTATTTGACTAAGTTCTTTGACTTATTAGTATAGTTGTCTCAGTTTCTCCCTCTGAAAAATGAGACTTGGAAAGGGGAGTCACAATCATGAATGAGGATGGAAACTCTCTGATACCAGCTCTCATCAATGCTGTGGCTACTGAGGGGACAGGACAGTATGTCACCCTTTCCTATCCAGGTGAAGAACCATGAAAAAATAAAAGTACATGCATTTTTCATATGCTCTGGATGTATGGTGTCTTTGCACAGGATTATACATGAAACAGAAAATATACCGTCTCCAGATTACCACTGAAAAGTCCAGTTAGTTTAGTCAGTTAATACAATGGTTTGAAAAAAAAAATCAAACCTATTCACAGTAGCTGTTTGACTCAGACTGTGTCTGAACATATAAACTGATCTGACTGGCTAAGTCAGTCAATGGTTAATGAAGCTGGTGAATAGAGATCATTTGAAGCATCATTTGATGATGCTCTTTTAGTCTCACAGAGATGTAACTTTAACCTGACTCTAAGTGAATCACAAAATTTGTATCTCTCAAAAATTATACAGGCAATTATGAATACCCCAATTAATAAAAAGAGAAATGCCTTTATTTGCTCAGTGGACAGGGATATGAAAAAAGGAAAAGTGCACATGCTATTCAATAGACATATGATTAGATGATTCAGTCAGAAGTCCTATTCAAAGAGAAAGCTATTTATCCCAAAGAAATCACCCTTTGTGTTTGGTTGATGCAGAAGGTACCTTAATTTCTCTGACATATAGAGGAGGTAGGTCTTGATGTCCAAATATGCTAACAGAATGCAGGCATTTTTATACATGGTTGTCAGGTAAGGACTCAGAGCACATTTTTAAAGACTCTTGGTAGGCCACTGAACTTGGATCATTCTTAGCTAAGGTATCGAAAACACTTCAAATACTTTAAAATAAAACTAATCCATGCACTGGTATGTTGAAAACTTTTCCTATCCCCAGGGCACTAAAATAATATGCTGAACAGTAGGTGAACACCTTCTGAACAGTAGGTGAAGTATTTTTAGGCGATAGCTCCCTAGTTATAACAAGGCAAGTCAATTTTTAGGAATTAGGGATGCTAATCACAGTGTCTCAAGATGTGCATTGCTGGGCAGTGAAAAATAAGACCACAAACTGACATGACTGCAATGTGCTACGCTCCCTCGAAGGAGATGTAAACAGGAGGGAGACTTGGCTTCCTGATCCCGCCACGGCTGGATCCATCATAAAGGTCAAGATAATAGGCCACATACAGCAAAATCAACACCACTCGCTCTCCCCTAGCCTAGTAGATAAGCGTAGAAACTCAGCTTCCTGCAGCGATAAGTGGTGGCTAGCCCAGGTGGAGGAGGAGAAGGTCTGAAAATATGCATGTAAGAACACAAGGCACTGTAACGATGCCATCAAATTTAGCATTAAATATATTTTACAATCAATTGAGATACCATAGATTGCCCCCAAACATGCATGAGATACTTCCAGGGTTTTACCAGACTGCATACTCTTTCATGTTTATGCCTCTCTAGTGTTTTTGGACTTTAAAAGCTCTCAACACTACAAATGTACTTGTGTTAACAAATGAAACTGCAATAAATGCAATTTCTGGTTTAATGCCATCATTAAAGTATGACTATTTGAGATTTCAATTTCCCTGAAATGTCCAAATTAGTCTTACAACCCAAAGCTAAGGTAGGCATTGACTAAAATAAAGGGTGTCAGAAAATTCACATAAAAGTAAAATAACTGAGTTACTAAAAGTTGCCAAATAGATTAAGAGTTTCATATCTAATAGGAACTTATTGCAGAGATGATCAAAAGCATGTATTTATTTTACTTTTTTGAATTTTGTTTATTTTTTATACAGCATGTTCTTATTAGTTATCTATTTTATACATATCAGTGTATATATGTCAATCCCAATCTCCCAATTCATCACACCACTGCCCCACCCCCCGCCACTTTCTCCCCTTGGTTTCCATACGTTTGTTCTCTACATCTGTGTCTCTATTTCTTCCTTGCAAATAGGTTCACCTGTACCATTTTTCTAGATTCCATATATATGCGTTAATATACAATATTTGTTTTTTTCTTTCTGACTTACTTCACTCTGTATGACAGTCTCTAGATCCATCCACATCTCTACAAATGACTCAGTTTTGTTCCTTTTTATGGGTGAGTAATATTCCATTGTATATATGTACCACTTCTTTATCCATATGTCTGTCGATGGGTATTTATGTTGCTTCCATGACCTGGCTATTGTAAACAGTGCTGCAATGAACATTGGGTGCATGTGTCTTCTGAATTATGGTTTTCTCTGGGTATATGCCCAGTAGTGGGATTGCTGGGTCATATTGTAATTCTAATTTTAGTTTTTTAAGGAACCTCTAAACTGTTCTCCATAGTGGCTGTATCAATCTACATTCCCACCAACAGTGCAAGAGGGTTCCCTTTTCTCCACGCCCTCTCCAGCATTTGTTGTTTATAGATTTTCTGCTGATGTCCATTCTAACCGGTGTGAGGTGATACCTCATTGTAGTTTTGATTTGCATTTCTCTAATAATTAGTGATGGTGAGCAGCTTTTCATGTGCTTCTTGGCCACCTGTATGTCTTCTTTGGAGAAATGTATATTAAGGCCTTCTGCCCAATTTTTCACTGGGTTGTTTTTTTAATATTGAGCTGCATGAGCTGTTTATATATTTTGGAGATTAATCCTTTGTCCATTGATTCGTTTGCAAATATTTTCTCCTATTCTAAGGGTTGTCTTTTCATCTTGTTTGTAGTTTCTTTTGCTTTGCAAAAGCTTTTAAGTTTAATTAGGTCACATTTGTTTATTTTTGTTTCTATTTCTATTACTCTAGGAGGTGGATCAAAAAAGATCTTGCTGTGATTTATGTCCAAGAGTGTTCTTCCTATGTTTTCCTCTAAGAGTTTTATAGTGTCTGCTCTTACATTTAGGTCTCTAATCCATTTTGAGTTTACTTTTGCGTATGGTGTTAGGAAGTGTTCTAATTTCATTCTTTTACATTTAGCTGTCCAGTTTTCCCAGCACTACTTATTGAAGAGACTGTCTTTTCTCCATTGTATATCCTTGCCTCCTTTGTCATAGATTAGTTGACCATAGGCACATGGGTTTATCTCTGGGCTTTCTATGTTCCATTGATCTATCTTTCTGTTTTTGTGCCAGTACCATACTGTCTTGATTACTGTAGCTTTGTAGTATAGTCTGAAGTCAGGGAGTCTGATTCGTCCAGCTCCACTTTTTTCGCTCAAGACTGCTTTGGCTATTTGGGGTCGTTTGTGTCTCTATACAAATTTTAAGAGTTTTTGTTCTAGTTCTGTAAAAAATGTCACTGGTAATTTGATAGGGCTTGTGTTGAATCCATTGATTGCTATGGGTAGTATAGTCATTTTCACAATATTGATTCTTCCAATCCAAGAACATGATATATCTCTCCATCTGTTTGTGTCATCTTTGATTTCTTTCAACAGTGTCTTATAGTTTTCTGAGTACAGATTTTTACCTCTTTAGGTAGGTTTATTCCTAGGTATTTTATTCTTTTTGTTGCGATGGTGAATGCGATTGTTTCCTTAATTTCTCTTTCTGATATTTCATTGTTAGTGTATAAGGATGCAAGAGATTTCTGTTCATTAGTTTTGTATCCTGCAACTTTACCAAATTCACTGATTAGCTCTAGTAGTTTTCTGGTGGCATCTTCAGGCTTCTCTATGTATAGTATCATGTCATCTGCAAACAGTGACAGTTTTACTTCTTTTCCAATTTGTATTCATTTATTTCTTTTTCTTCTCTGATTGCCGTGGCTATGATTTTCAAATCTATGTTGAATAACAGTGCTGACAGTGAACATCCTTGTCTTTTTCCTGATCTTAGAAGAAATGCTTTCAGTTTTTCACCATTGAGAATGATGTTTGCTGTGGGTTTGGCATATATGGCCTTCATTATATTGAGGTAGATTCCCTCTATGCCCACTTTCTGGAGAGTTTTTATCATAAATTGGTGTTGAATTATGTCAAAAGGTTTTTCTGCATCTATTGAGATGATCATATGGTTTTTCTCCTTCAATCTGTTAATATGGTGTATCACATTGATTTGCATATACTGAAGAATCCTTGCATCCCTGGCATAAATCCAATTTGATCATGGTGTTTGATCCTTTTAATGTGTTGTTGGATTCTGCTTGCTAGTATTTTGTTAAGAATTTTTGCATCTATATTCATCAGTGATATTGGTCTTTAATTTTCTTTTCTTGTAATATCTTTGTCTGGTTTTGGTATCAGGGTGATGGTGGCCTCGTAGAATGAGTTTGGGAGTGTTCTTTCCGCTGCAATTTTTGGAAGAGTTTGAGAAGGATGGGTGTTAGCTCTTCTCTAAATATTTGATAGAATTCACCTGTGAAGCCAGCCGGTCCTGGACTTTTGTTTGTTGGAAGATTTTTAATCACAGTTTCAATTTCAGTACTTGTGATTGGTCTGTTCATGCTTTTTATTTCTTTCTGGTTCAGTCTTAGAAGGTTATACTTTTCTAAGAATTTGTCCATTTCTTCCAGGTTGTCCATTGTATTGGCATAGAGTTGCCTGTAGTAGTCTTAGGATGCTTTGTATTTCTGTGGTGTCCATTGAAACTTCTCCTTTTTCATTTCTAATTTTATTGATTTGAGTCTTCTCCCTCTTTTTCTTGATGAGTCTGGCTAAAGGTTTATCAATTTTGTTTATCTTCTCAAAGAACCAGCTTTTAGTTTTATTGATCTTTGCTATTGTTTTCTTTGTTTCTGTTTCATTAATTTCTGCTCTGATCTTTATGATTTCTTTCCTTCTACTAACTTTGGGGTTTTGTTTGTTCCTCTTTCTGTAGTTCCTTTAGGTGTAAGGTTAGATGGCTTATTTGAGATTTTTTCTTGTTTCTTGAGGTAGGCGTGTATTGCTATAAACTTCCCTCTTAGAACTGCTTTTGCTGCATCCATAGGTATTGGATTGTCGTGTTTTCATTGTCATTTGTCTCTAGGAATTTTTTGATTTCTTCAGTGATCTTTTGTTTATTTAGGAACGTCTTGTTTAGCCTCCATGTGTTTGTGTTTTTTACGTTTTTTCCCCTGTAGTTTATTTCTAATCTCATAGTGCTGTGGTTTGAGAAGATGCTTGATATGATTTCAATTTCTTGATTTGCGACCCAAGATGTGATCTATCCTGGAGAATGTTCCATGTGCACTTGAGAAGAAAGTGTAATCTGCTGTTTTTTGGATGGAATGCCCTATAAATATCAATTAAATCTATCTGGTCTATTGTATCATTTAAAGCTTGTGTTTCCTTATTAATTTTTCTGTGTGGATGATCTGCCCTTTGGTGTGAGGTGTTAAAATCCCTCACTATTATTGTGTTACTGTCAATTTCCTCTTTTATAGATCTTAGCAGTTGCCTTATGTACTGAGGTGCTCCTATGTTGGGTGCATATATAATTGTTATATCTTCTTCTTGGATTGATCCCTTGATCATTATGTAGTGCCCTTCCTTGTCTCTTGTAACATTCTTTATTTTAAAGTCTATTTTATCTGATATAAGTATTGCTACTCCAGCTTTCTTCTGATTTATATTTTCATGGAATATTTTTTTCCATCCTCTCACTTTCAGTCTGTACGTGTCCCTAGGTCTGAAATGGGTCTCCTGTAAGCAGCATGTATATGGGTCTTGTTTTTGTATCCATTCAGCGAGCCTGTGTCTTTTGGTTGGAGCATTTAATCCATTCACACTTAAGGTAATTATCAATATGTATGTTCCTTTTACCATTTTGTTAATTGTTTTGCATTTGTTTTTGTAGGTCCTTTTCTTCTCTTGTGTTTCCCACTTAGAGAGGTTCCTTTAGTATTTGTTGTAGAGTTGGTTTGGTGGTGTTGAATTCTCTTAGCTTTTGCTTGTCTGTAAAGCTTTTGATTTCTCCGTTGAATCTGAATGAGCCGGGTAGAATAATCTTGGTTGTAGGTTCTTCCCTTTCATCACTTTAAATATATTGTGCAATTCCCTTCTGGCTTGTAGAGTTTCTGCTGAGACATCAGCTGTTTACCTTATGGGAGTTCCCTTGTATGTTATTTGTCATTTTTCCCTTGTTGCTTTTAATAATTTTTCTTTGTCTTTAATTTTTGTCAATTTGATTACTATGTGTCTTAGCGTGTTTCTCCTTGGGTTTAGCCTGCCTGGGAGTCTCTGCACTTACTGGACTTGGGTGGCTATTTCCTTTCCCACGTTCGGGAAATTTTCGACTATAATCTCTTCAAATATTTTCTTGGGTCCTTTCTCTCTCTCTTCTCCTTTTGGGACCCCTATAATGCAAATGTTGATATGTTTAATGTGGTCCCAGAGGTCTCTTAGGCTATTTTCATTTCTTTTCATTCTTTTTTCTTTATTCTGTTCCACGGCAGTGAATTCCACCATTCTGTCTTCCAGGTGTCTTATCCATTCTTTTGCCTCAGTTATTCTGCTATTGATTCCTTCTAGTGTAGTTTTCATTTCTGTTATTTTATTGTTCATCTCTGTTTGTTTGTTCTTTAATTCTTCTAGGTCTTTGTTAATCATTTCTTGCATATTCTCGATCTTTGTATCTATTGTTTTTCCGAGGTCCTGGATCATCTTCAGTATCATTACTCTGAATTCTTTTTCTGGAAGGTTGCCTATCTCCACTGCATTTAGTTGTTTTTCTGGGTTTTTATCTTGTTCCTTCATCTGGTACATAGTCCTCTGTCTTTTCATTTTGTCTATCTTTCTGTGAATGTGGTCTTTGTTCCACAGGCTGCAGGATTGTAGTTCTTGCTTCTGCTGTCTGCCCTCTGATGGATGAGGCTATCTAAGAGGCTTGTGCAAGCTTCCTGATGGGAGGGACTGGTGGTGGGTACAGCTGGGTGTTGCTCTGGTGGGCAGAGCTCAGTAAAACTTTATTCTGCTTGTCTGCTGATGGGTGAGCTGAGTTTCCTCCCTGTTGGTTGTTTGGCCTGAGGCAACCCAGCATAGGAGCCCACAGGCTCCTTGGTGGGGCTAATGGTGGACTTTGGGAGAGCTCACACCAAGGAGTACTTCCCAGAACTTCTGCTGCCAGTGTCCTTGCCCCCGCAGTGAGCCACAGCCACCACCTGCCTCTGCAGGAGACCCTCCAAAACAAGCAGATAGGTCTGGTTCAGTCTCCCCTGGGGTCACTGTTCCTTCCCCTGGGTCCCAAAGCTCACATTACTTTGCGTGTACCCTCCAAGAGTGGAGTCTCTTTTCCCCCCAGTCCTGTCAAAGTTCTGCAATCAAATCCCAGTAGCCTTCAAAGTCTGATTCTCTGGGAATTCCTCCTCCCGTTGTCAGATCCCCAGGTTGGGAAGCCTGACGTGGGGCTCAGAACCTTCAATCCAGTGAGTGGACTTCTGTGGTATACTGTGTTCTCTAGTTTGTGAGTCACCCATCCAGCGGTTATGGGATTTGATTTTATTGTGAGTGCACCCCTCCTACTATTGCACTGTGGCTTCTCCTTTGTCTTTGGATGTTGGGTATCTTTTTTGGTGAGTTCCAGTGTCTTCCTGTCGATGATTGTTCAGTAGTTAGTTGTGATTCTGGTGCTCTCGCAAGAGGGAGTGAGCACACGTCCTTCTACTCCACCATTCAGACATATGCAAGTCAAGGGAGCTCCTGGGCAAGGGTTCCCACCAGGTCATGTAGACTACTGGACTCTCTGATGTCCTTTTCTTCCTTTGCACTTAGTCTAGTTTCACTTGCTTGTAGGGAGCCATGTGAAGAGGCTTCACAGCTGCTCCTTCAGACCAGGGTTCCTAGTGGGAAATGGCTATGCAAATGCCTCAGCTGGAGGATGTGTGCAGAAGTGCTGCCCCGGACACCTCAATTGGAGATTCATGTATTTATTTTAAAATGTGAAGTTCATGATTAAGATGTAAAGTGAAGAAGACCATCAATTTCTGTCACCACACAATGGTTATATAGAGGACCTCATGGGTGTGTGACCAGTTACATAGGACACTGGTTCAGGAAGGCTCCACATCTGGTTTAATGTTATGTTGTTCTTGTCTTGAAATTCTTAATAGTATTTTATAAACAAAGATTCCTGCATTTTCATTTTGTACTGGGACCCACATATTTTGTAGTCAGTCTCGACCATGTTAACAATTTAAGCCCCACAGATATGTTCCTATCTTCGACTTTCTAGTAAGACTCTTCATAAGGAATATCACCCTCAAAGGATAACCTAAATGGAACAGGAGGTAGAGCCAAGGAGAAGGGAAAGCATTTTGGGGAAGTTGAAAATGTAAAGACAAAAAGTAATTATGGATTTTAAAGAAATGATTGAATCTTTCCACTCCCAGGAAGTTGAGTTAAAATCATAATGCAGAAAAGCAGCTCTTTGATTGCTAACCAGAAGTCACTATGGGAAAAAGGAAATCCAATGTTTGAACCATAGGACATTGAGAAGCAAATTAATTTGAGTTCTTTTCTAAAGTTCATTTAAAAGGACTGACTGGAACTGTTTAAAAAAGAACAGTTAAAGGGCTGCTGACGTATGTTCAGGTTGGTCCTAATTAGCACTTGGAGTAGGTTTGTTATAGAGGAAGTAGAAGCATAAAACTATGCCTAAGTATTAGCAGCGATTAAAAGTATGCCAGCGGGTGGGAGTGGGTAAAATTATTTACTTTATCAAGTGGAAGAGCTAAGCATGGAGGAAAGAGCTTACAAGAGAGAAAAGTGGGCACTTTGGAGGGAAGTGTATGGGGAAAATAACTGAAAACAGTATGAAAAGAGTATTACAGCATACAAAACGCTCAAAAGAGTCAGTGAGGACTTACTACATGGGCACTAATGAGCACTAATAAGCTCTCCAGGATTTGAGGCCTAAGGCTATTAGTGTATTAAAAGTTCTCACACTTGTTCACAATAGGTTATATGCAGTCAATCCTCCCTCTAGCAAGATAAATTGTACGCAGATGCAGAATAATAACTAATGTATGTAGAGGGCATCATAATTTACATACATGATCTCTTATGTAAAAGATTTTTTATGCTTATAACATCCCCATAATGTGTGTAGTATAATACCACTTGGGAAAGTGAATTCCCTAAGATTACAAGTCAGAAGGTAATAGTCATCTTATTCCAAAACCTGTGCTTTTCCCACCATAAATGTAGTGAATGGCATGTAATATGTTCTAATGTTAAAACAAGGTTAACAATAATAACAATAACCACAGGACCTCTTCTGAGGCCCTTCTTTCTTTCCTTCCTTTCTTCTTCTCACCATCCATCCATCCATCATCCATCCATCCATCCATCCATCTATCCATCCATCCACTTCTGGGTGAATTGTGGTTTTAAAAAGATGGTCAGTGCACCTCAAGGTTTTTTCTAGATCTGCCATTATTAAACATTGTCTTTTAGGAATGATCCCTGTAATGTGTCTATTCATCAGATTGGTACTTTCAAAACTTATGCTGTCCACAGGATGGCAACTGGGGGTAACTTAGTATGTGACCGAAATGGCTCTCATGTGACTTTCAGTGAGTATGACAGGTATTGCAGTGAGGCTGGAAGGCAGCCGGCACTAAGTAAAAATTGTGAGGTAAACAAAAGTCAGGTTTTGTAGCTATTTGCTTCTGCCCTTGTCCTTTTCTCCTCAGTCTCTATTCCACCTCCCAATCACGCTGATAAAACTTAACTTTTAGTTGAGGTGCTAAGAACTTTCAAAGACCTTGCATTTTAACAGGGAATTTTATAAAGAAAAATAAAAGGAGAACACAAAAGCAGGAAGGAGGGAATGTGAGGAGAGGGGGTGAGTACTTGGAATTTCCCTACTGAGCATTTCTACTCTCCATTCCTAGTCTGGGGTTTCTAAGAACCTAGATTATCAGTCTTCACATCTCTCCACTTCCAGTTTGTTTATAAGAGAATGACTAAGCAAAGGCTTGGCACCTCTACCTCAGAGCGATTGCTAATACTGCTCTAGATTGGAGTACTGAGGTCAGAAATGTGATACTATGAGTTGCTCTGGCCATGTGCATAGGAAACAATATTCTCCTTTCCTACACTGCATTTTTGTCAAAAATTAAGATGAGAAATTTAGGCAAGAAGCCAAAGAATGCAACTCTCCTCATATCCTACTTTCTCATCAGCCCACTGCATTCTGGTTTCTGTCCCCACCACACCCCTGAAATTGACTTCACCAAGGTCACCAACAATCTTGTTACTGCTGCCACCATTAAGCACTCTTTTGTTCTTGAAATACTTTTGTCCTTTTACTTTCTCGACATGCTCTGTTCTTGATATCCACCTACCTATTTGGCTACCCATCTCCTCTTCACACTTGGCTTCCTCTGTCAGTCCCATTAAGGTTGGCATTCCATAGGGATTTATCCTGGCCTTTGATCTCTTCCTCTTCTATACAGTTTCCTTAGGTGTCCTCACATGTTACCAGTTTCAGTTACTCCCTACATGCTAATTCCAAGAATCCCATTTCAGTCTGATTTCTTACCTGAGCTTTAAACCTGCAGCTATACCCACCAAGTGAAAACTAGTACTAGTTTACCTTAAAGATATCTCAATTTAACATGCCTAAACCTGAACTGTCCCCAAACCATTCAGTCTTCTTTCCCCCCTGACCCAATGAATGGAAATACTACCAAGTCAGAAACTTGGGCACAGTTCTTGACTCTGTTGTACCTCCCTTCATCTATTACTGAATCCTGTGAATTCTACCTCCCAAATCTCTCTCCAGTCCATCCACTTCTCTCCATCCCCACTGCTAAAGCACTGATCCAGACCAGCCTTATCTCTTGCCCTACATTACTGTGTGATGGTCTCTAACCAAGCCCCTTTGCCTCTTGTCCTGTTCACCTCCATCTTCACATCACAGACAGACTGATGGTTCTTAAATGCAAATTTGATTATGTTATTCTCCAGCTCTCCATTGTGCTTGCACGCCTCTGGATAATCTGACTACTGCTAACCTCCCCAGCCTAATCTCTCTGACTCAGCCCTGATCCTGATATTTCAGTCACACTGAATTTTCCTTGCACATTCCTCTCTTTCCCTTTTCCCGAGGCCTTTCCACATTCTATTCCTTTTTTCCTGACATTTCTTCCCTGAATAATTCTTCATCATTCTTCCTGTCTCCATTTAGATATCATTTCCTCCCCAAAGTCTTTTCTGATACCCCCACCCCAATGCCTTGCTTAAGGCTTAGCCCCCTTTCCTCTTTGCTCCTGTAACCCCTCTATTGCCCTTATTGCCAAGATGTGTCACCTTGAGATGAAGTTGTCTATTTACTAATCTGTAACCTCACCAGATACTGCTATATGAAGACATAGGCTTGTCTATTACAGTTCACTGTTATGTTCTCAGTACTTAACAGAGAGCCTGCAACAAAGTAGGTACTTACTAAACAGTCCCTGAAGGAATAAGTGAACTTGGTGGTAAATCTATTTTTTTTAAAAAAAAAGCTTTATGTTGTAAAGTCAGATAAGATTTTTTTTAGTGAAACATATATAATAAAAATAAACCAACAACTAAACCCACTGATTCAGAGAACCTCGGTTCTGAGGAACTCAACCTCAAAGCTGAATATGTATATTTATGGGCCACTACTAAAGAACTGTGTTGATATGTTTTGTGATACCTGCCTGAGAGTTCTAGTCACAGGTCAATAGGCCCATTAAAAACCAGAAAGCGTGGGTAGTGCAGACAAGGACACAGAGAGAACCAAGCAGTCTGCATGGTCATGAGTGGCCAAAGTTTCTGTTTCTATGGATACCCTTTGGGTCACTTACCCCCTAACTACCAACCTCACTATTGTACCTTCTCTTTTAGAGCAGGTTTGGGATGTCACATGGACTCAGCCTCTTCTTTTGGTCCCATCCTGCTCCCAACACTGGAGTTGGAAGTGCAGCTCAGCTTCATAATGGGTAGGGTGGCAGGATCTTGGGTATGTCCATCTTGAGATTGCTGAGAACTTTGCTATCTTGGGAGGCATTAGCCATATGAGGCCACTGAGAACTTGAAATGTGGCTAGTGAGACAGAGGAACTGAGTTTTAAATTAAATTTAAATTTAAAAACTAAATTTAATGGAAAACTTTTAAATATGTTTGGAACAATGGATATGTGAGTTTGCTTTTTCAATTGTCAGTTTATGTAATCTAAATCAAGTCTTTCTAATCAAAAGTTAGCTCCCATATTGAGATGTGGTACAAGTGTATAATATACACCAGATTTTGAAGCTTCAGTAGGAAAAAAAGAACATAAGACATCTCATTATTTTTTTATATTGATTACATGTTAATAATAATATTTTAGATATATGTGATTAAAAGAAGTATTAAAATTAATTGCACCTGTTTCTTTTTAGCTTTTTTAATGCTACTACTGAAAATTTTAAATTATACATGCAGCTCTCATTATATTTCTTCTGAACAGTATTAGTTTAAGGGCCAGGCTGGGCCTAAAGACAGATGTGCAAAGGAGACTGGCAGCCTTTAATCCTTTCTGCTTTATCACTTATGAAAATAACAAGACTAAGACTAATGTCAACCCTACAGTATTAGCTAACACTGTTGAACACTTACTAAGTGCCAGACTGTTCTAAATTTCATAACAATTCTCCGATGAAACTATTTTTATTCTCATTTAAAAGATGGAGAAACTGAGGCACACAGTTGAAGTAGTTTATCTCACAGTCTGTAATTGGTAAAACCAGGATATGAACACAGATACATCTAATTTCAGAGCTTTCATATCAGTGAAATGGCAAGATAACACTTCAAATGTGCTACTTAGTACATTTTCTGAACTCTATTTAAGAAGACAGTGTAACAGTCATTATTACATTAAATACTACGTATTGTCATTAAGTCAAATGATTAAGTCAGCTGGGTGCTCTACTTAATACCAAAAAAGAATGAAGCTTACTCTTTTGTAGTTCAAATACACAAATAAATCCACAGCTCTGTTTGCCAGGTATTGTTTAAGTCTGAGAAAGTAAGTGAACTCATGAAGCTATTTTTTAAAAATAATCAAGATAATTGGTTTGCTGCAAACAAAAATGCCAAGGAATCCTAACTTCTCTGTGCTAGAAGTGGAATTCATTTTCTCTGTAGTCAACTTATTAGCAAAATATTTTACACTGACATGCATTTAGTATGCTTCTATCTGTACTTTTGAATGTACTTTCATTCATTCATTCATTCACTCATTCTTCAGTTATTAACTGAGTGTCAATATTCCAAAAACTGGCTGTTAAATGAACATAAGAATGCACAGTCTAAGAAGAGAATTTGTGCCTGGAGAAAATAGCACCAGAGATAGTGTAAGTGAGGACCCACAGTTACATACATCCAAACTCCCTGTGAACTACAGTGTTTTTTAAAGTTTATGATTGTATGACCCCAAATATATGTTTTGATGAAGCTGATGAGTGAAAACAGATGCCAGGAAGAACCATGCTGAGGATAAAGGAAGGAATTGTGGGAAGCACAACTTTATAATAAATTGAGGCATCCCATCTAATGACATTATAATTTGGCTCTCACTTATTGGGTAACGCAACAGACAGCTTCAACTATCATTTGTCTAGCATCCATTAAGTACTGTCTTCTTTATAATAGTTAGCTTTGTGTGTTGGACAATAAGTGAGGTGGGGGAAACCAACTAAGGTATATGAGAAATAAACCTAATGACAACAAACAATTTGTCAGACATTCTTTTTCTTCAGCTTTAACATTTAGGTGCCATATAGTGAATTAAATGATCTAACCCATCTCATTCATCATCCAAACCACAGAACAAACTGCTATAGTCAAGCTTCTCTAGAAGATTACCTGACAGGTGATATATGAATCCATGGAGGGATTGTATGATGAAGGAACATTAAAGATGACAAGTCTTCTAGGCCAGCTACTTTCATTGCATAACAGGCACACACATATTTCTGGCTAAATAGCGGGTACTAACTTAACTAAGTTTGATTTTACATAGTCTGTGGGCTTAAGGGAAGCGATAGAGGACCACAGCACAAATACATGGAAACTAAGTATTAGTATCAGTTTCTGTGACATTTATTCATTCAACAAACATCGACCAAGCATTTACTTTGGGTCAGCACTATCCAAGTACCAGATTTTTCTTTTGGGAGCTCAGGTGGGTCCTATTTAGGATGACCAAGCTAATAAGCATGAGACCAAGGGCTCAAGCAGAATTCTTCTGACTATACACTCAGCAGTCTGAACAGTGTCACATGCTGCTTCTCAGCACCTAGTGATAAATGGTTTGGCTCCTGTCCCATTTAACTTCCATAGTCCTTCCAGTCACCCCCCACAGCAAGGTCTCTTCCATCACTCTATGACCTGGCTGAGCTTATCAACTTTGAATAGAGAATTTGATACACAGTAATCTATATATGAGCTATAAACTTGACCTCTAATTCTCTTTTAATTTGATAAAAGAACATAGAAGGCAGATTAGATGGATAAATTGTTTTAAGCATTTTACAGAAGTGAATATTCCAAACTAATTTTCAAGGCTTGATACTGTAGATTAATTTGATGTTACTATTAGACTCATTGGATTGTTATTCTATTTATATATTTGCTTCCAATTTTGGAATACACAAAGAGCCTGTGTGGTACCAAGGAATAGGTAACTTCTTGGAAAAAAGCAAAGCTCAAGACCTAAAGCAGACAAAATAGACAAAGAAAGAGTGGAGAGAAGTGTTTCCTGAATACCTACTATGTTTTAAATTCTGTCCTAGTCCCTTTTACATATATTATTTTAATTTATTTATAATAAAAATCCTACAGAGTATTATCTTCATGTTACTAAAGAAGAAACTGAGATTTAGTAAGTCTATCTAGTATGTCTCAAGTTACCAGCTAGTTCGTGGTAAAGCTGAAGGTAAAGCCAAAATTTGTTTAATACCAAACCTCTTTCCACATGGCATGCTGTCTCGTGCCTACAATTTGTCTCTAAGTTTGCTGCTTCATCAATTACTTTGCAGGTAGATGGAAACAGAGGTTCTTATCTCTTATTTAAATTCTTCTCTTGCTCAGTCTCTTTATCAAAATGAGATTGTGCTTGCTGGTCTTTTAAGCCAACATTTTTGGAATAATGCTTAATTCTTTACATCCTTCAGTGGCTAAAGACTTCGCAGCCCTTCCTATATGTTACCCTTCATATGGAGAAAACTTCCCTTTCCCTAGACAGACTTTAGAGTAAACTGATCTTATTGATTCTAGTTTTTAAAAGAAGATTATTTAGAAGCTGCCTTATAAGGAGATTTCCGATATTTAAAGGACTAGTATACACTAAAGTGTACTCAATTCTACAATTATACTGAGCACCACGTAATCTTTCATATTTGTATGCTAAAATATCGGCCACCATTTAAAGCTACTTTACCTGCCACTTTTTGAAGTGATCTCGCTATAGAACTTGAGATCCTCCCCCTCTCTTATGGCACATATCACTTTTGTTCACATTTTCAGAGTATGCACTATATGCCAGCCACACCATGGTGAATATAACAACATCATCCTTGCCCTCATGGAGCTTAAAATCTAGCAAGGTAACCCCATATCCACACAACTAATAAAGGGATAATTCCATTTATCATAAGTGCTGTGAAAGAAAATTCTCTGATATTATGCATTGTGTGGAGAAAATTAAAAATTCAATAACTGATGATGTATACTTTTCTTCCTGTTTACAAAATTCTAGATAATCGGCTTCCCTCTCTAACCTAACACATATCTCATACTTACTAGGATATGCAAAGAACCCAACTTTCAAAAAGAAAGTTTATCTTCCTCAAAAGTTTACCATGAACAAAAATGTGTGAAATCTATATGAGGAAAACTACAAAACTCTGATAAATGAAATCAAAGGAGAACTAAATAAATGGAGAGATAGTCCCTGTTCATGGACAGGAAGACTCAATATTGTCAAGATATCAGTTCTTGATCTATAGATACAATGCAACCCCAATGAAAATACCAGCAATTTATTTTTTGGATATTGACAAACTGATTCTAAAGTTTATATGGAGAGGCAAAAGACTCGGAATAGCCAACACAGTATTGAAAGAGAAAAACAAAGTAGAAGGACTGATGTTACCCAACTTTAGGACTTACTATGAAGCTACAGTAATTAAAATATTGTGGTATTGGTGAAAGAATAGACAACTGGATCAATAGAACAGAGAGCCCAGAAATAGACCCCCATAAAGATGGTCAGTTGCTCTTTGACAAAGAAGCAAAGGCAATACAATGGAGCAAGTTAATCTCTTCAGCAAATGGTGCTGGAACAACTGGACATGTACGTGCAAAAAAAAGAAAAAATGCAGCTAAACACAGACCTTACTCCCTTAACAAAAATTAACTCAAACAGATCATAGACCTAAATGTAAAACGCAAAACTATAAAATTCCCAGTAGATAACATAGGAGAAAACTTAGATGACTGGTTATCATGACGCCTTTTTAGATACAACACCAAAGGAATGATCCATGAAAGAAATAATTGATAAGCTGGACTTCATTAAAATTAAAAACTTCTGCTCTGTGAAAGCAGTATCAAGAGAATTAGAAGACAAGCCACAGACTGGGAGAAAATATTTACAAAAACACATCTGATAAAGGACTGTTATCCAAAATATACAATGAACTCTTAAAACTCAACAATAAGAAAACAATCCAACTAAAAAACAGGCCAAGATCTTAACAGATACTTCACCAGAGCAGACGTATAGATGGCAAATAAGCATATGAAAAGATGCTCCACAGCATATGTCATCAGGAAAATGAAATTAAAACAATAAGATATCACTACACACTTTTTAGAATGGTCAAAATCCAAAACACTGACAACACCAAATGCTGGTGGAGGTAGAGCAACAGGAACACTTACACTTTGCTAGTGGGATTGCAAAATGGTACAGCCACCTTGGAAGAGAGTTTGGCAGTTTCTTACAAAGCTCAACATACTCATAGCATACAATTCAGCAATTGCACTCCTTGGTATTTACACAAAAGAGTTGAAAACTTATGTCCACACGAAAACCTGCACGTTTTAGCAGATGTTTATAGCAGATTTATTCATAATTGCCAAAACTTGGAAGCAACTAAGATGTCCTTCAGCAGGTGAATGGATAAATAAATTGTGGTACATGCAGACAATGGAATATCATTCAGTGCTAAAAAGGAACACGCTATCAAGCCATGAAAAGATATGGAGGAAAGTTAAATGCATATTACGAATTGAGAGAAGCCAATCTGAAAAGGCTACATACTGTATGATTCTAACTATATGATGTTCTGGAAATGGTAAAGCTATGGAGACAGTAAAATGATTAGTGGTTGACAGAGGAGGAGGATGAGGAGATAAATAGGCAGAACACAGAGGGTTTTTAGTTTAATGAAAATACTCTGTATAATACGATAGTGATGGATATATGTCATTACACATTTGTTCAAACTCAGAATGTACAACAAAAGTGGGCCCTAAGGTAAAATGTGGACTTTGGGTAATTGTGATATGTCAACGTAGGTTCACCCTTGGTAAAAAATGTCCCCTTCTGGTGAGTGATGCTGATAATGGAGGTGGCTATGCATGTATGGGAAATCTCTGTACCTCCCTCTCAATTTTGTCGTAAACTTAAAACTGCTCTAAAAAAACAAAGTCTTAAAATAAAAGCATTCTATGGCTTCATATTAGTGAAGCAAAGACATTTGTGGACAAAACCTGAAGAAGTGCAGATTTCATTGAGTTTATAAGAGAGCTGCCTCTCTAATCCTTAAACCAAAGAACCACTTAAGGATCTATGGTTTTAGTGAATTCTAATGAGAATAATGGAATGTAAGATTGAAAAATATCCTTAGAATTAACTAATTCAAAAGGTCGAGACTTTTAGCTTTTACAATTTTTAAGGAGGAAGATGTGAGGGTTGCCAGCCTTTTATTTTGCCAAGTGAGGAAGTAACATAAAATGTACCATCTATTTAGCTGTGATCCCATAAACGAACAGGCATTTGGAAACAAAAGAGGAAGAAGAGCATCATCTCAGTATCAAGGACAGCCTCTCCTAAGCAAGGACAGGTATAAATTTATAGCAATATAAAGATAGATATAAGCATAAACATAGATTAAATGTTATAGCTACCTAAAATGTCTTTATTTTTTTCATTTCATCTTAGACTGGTCAAAACTGGAGTTTAGGAAACTCTGATCTCCTCCAAACTCTTCACAGGGGCAATGACCGACCAGTGTTACAAATTAGTGGCCACTGGGGCTGGCACCAGTACCCAAGTCACTGGAGCCCACTTCAGTGTTTTTTCTAATCACCATATGCTTGGACTTTGGGAGCATGACAAAGGGCCCAAGATGGAAGGTGAGGCGAATCCTCCCCTATATATAGGATTGGGGCAACCCTGGGATCAGGGAGATAGAGAAAAAAAGTGGGTGAAACATTCTGAGGAAAGGAAATGAGTGCATTTTTAGTTCCTAAGAACATTCTCCTCTTTCCTCAGTCTTCCCTCTCCATCAGGGAAAAATGATTGTGAAAACAATAAATTGATGGGTAATTTGTCAAAACCTAATATGTTCTCAGAACTGTGTGAGGTGTTTTAGTCCTCATACTCCTTTGAGGTAGCTCTTCTCAGATGAGGAGACTGAGACTCAGTGAGGAGAAGTAATCTGCCTAAAATCAGCAGCTGGAATTCATATCTAACTCAAGTTCAGATACCCATTAACTATATGCCATACTGTCTCATATAGTGCTACCCAGGAGAAAGGAAGTACTATGTGTGTTGAGCTTCTACTGTGTGCCAAGCCCCGGGTTTAGTGTTTTTCATAATTTGTTTTCATGTATTCCCGACCTTAATCCTACTTATCTTCTTTGTTTCACAGATAAGGAAACGTAGGCTGAAGATCACACAGCCAGTAAGTGGAGGAGCCAGAAATTTTAAAAAAAAGAATGATTTCTATTGGGCCCTGAAGTAGAGATTCATCAAGAAGCTAAAAATAAGTATACTTTTGTGTTGAATTCAAATACGTATAATAGCAGATCAATAAGCCATACTCTAGTTACATTAAGACATTTTCATAAATTGATAGGTTGAATCATTCAAAGTTGCCATTTTGTGGGTCAAAAGTGGTTGAATATTATGATTGCTTATGGTTTGATCTAATATACATCATTATTAAGTTTTACTACGCCACAGTTCTCTGCCTCTACCTAACCTCTGCAATAAGTTAAGGACTAGCAAGCTAATAAGAATAGTGATAATGATATAATAAGAAAAATACTAATAATAACATTATGAACTATTTAATTTTTTAAAAAAACTACTTCTACCATTATTTTTATTGTGCTAAAAATACATAACATAAAATTTACCATCTTAACAATTTTCAAGTGCATAGTTCATTTGTGTTAAGTATGTTTACGATGTTGTGAAACAAATCTCCAGTACTTTTTCATCTTGCAAAACTGAAACTCTATACCCATTAAACAACGAGAGACACTATGAGGGACCATGTGGCTGGTGGTATCAGATCAAAGGACTTTTCCAAAAGTGGTTCATCTGGAATTTTGTGTGAAATTTTCTAAGTTTTAATGTTGGCTTAAAAAAATAGCTTTGTTGAGAGAGAATTCAAATATCATAAGTCTACCCAATTAAAGTGTACAATATAATGATTTTTTAGTATATGCACAATATTGTGCAGCCATCATCTCTATCTAGTTCCTAAACATTTTCATCACCCCCCAAAGGAGATCTTGTACCTATTAAGCAGTCACTTTCCATTCTCCCCTCTTCCCAACCCCTAGTAACCACCATTCTACTTTCTGTTTCTATGAATTTGAATGCTTTGGATACCTCAGATTTCTACCATTTTTGAACGCGTAAAATCTGCAAGATGCCTCATGCGCTTTATTTAATTCTAAAAAAATTCTATGAAATACTATTATCTTCATTTATAGCCTAAGAAATTAAAAAGGTAAGGTAGACATCAAGTCACATCTGAAACTAACCCATTATTACATGTGTTCAAATTCGCTATATCCAAATTGATAAGAATAATTTCTACCACAGAGAAGATTTCCCATATTTTTTATTAGTGGGAGGTGGTGGTGATGTGGATTTCCAAACACCCAAATAATGGAGCTCAATAAATACTTGATTAATGACTAAGTGAATGATGTGACAGAATCCCTCCTTAATTAAAAACAATATGAAAGAATGAGAAGAACTTTGAGGGAGAACTTGCAAAAGCTCATGGTAACATTATCCATGTAGCAAAGGCTTTGGGCTGATTTTTCTAAAACAGCAAAACTTATAGAGACCACATACTATGAGCTATGCTATACTAAAAAAAAATGGATAGACTTCTTATATAAACATAAGATACCTAAAAAAAAACTGGGAAAAAAGGACTTAATTTTAAGAACAAAACAGCATTCTATTCTGGAATATTATTGACAAATATAATTGAACTCTGGAGGAAATAGGATGTTTTAAAATGGGTTAAATGTTAGATGAAATATTATTTACTATGTTACTCAGAGTTGGTACATAAACAAGTAAGAGAAAGTGAGTGTGGAAGATCAAATGATGCCCTTGTGTTTGTAGCACTTAAAGGATGAACAATAATTGGTTAGAAGAAAACAGAAGCTTTGTGGTCACACTTCACCTTTTTTCTTTTTAACAGAAAGACAAAATTGGAGAAAACAGTTATATTAAAGACTTTGTCGTTCATAAAACAAACGAAGCAGAACTGGAAGAGAGAGTGGCAAAATATTTGCATGAAACAGCATCCTTATTTTTATATTATTGAAATGGGATTTACTTTCAAACTGAGGTCACATTTTTAAGAAATTTTTTTTAATTTTAAAGAAAAATTACATGATAAATAAATAATTCCCCCTTAAATAAATTAATAAAAAGTAATGAACTTATTAAAATAGGTATATTTTTATAAACATTCATATTCCTAAACTAATAAAAATGACTTTAGATTTACAGAGATATTAAAGATTACATGTGTTTCCACCTGTATTCCCTCCATTCTATGAATAAACACTTTTGTTACTAGTTTTTTTTCCATTGAAACTCTCCCAACAAAAACTTTTCTTTTAATGTGTGAAACTTCAGAAACTTAATATCTCTATGCCCCAATACACTTAAAATTTTCTTCAGATATTTCGCTTAAACTTGAGTTTGAAGACAACAAAATTTTTGCTCTGTGAATTGTAGAAACGCTAATGACCAAATCCTTCTGAGATTTGTCAACTATCCAGATGTTAAATCTTTCTTTTCCCTTTTTTTGAGAAAGAAATTTATTCAGCTCAATTCAATGCAAATCATTCTGTCATCTTTCAAGAACAAAAGACTGAAGGAAGTATAGGTCTTAATTTTTACCTACAACTATCCAAAATAATGTTTTAGAAAATTTGAAGAATTATAGGATTTCAGTGCTGGGTGGACCCTTCAAGATAATCAAATACATTCCCTTAATTTTACAGAGAAAGAAGCTAAGCTCAGACACGACAAAGTTAGGGTTGTAGGCCATATCCAAACACAGTTTCCTAATAACCATCTAAGGAAGGGCCCAAACTGTTAACTTCCTCACTCTCTTGTCCAGATCCTAGATAATATAAGGTTCTATTTGAATAAATTAAATGGTACTATTTTTTGAGGAAGAAAACTCCAGGCTATTGAAGTGAAATAACACTGATTCCTGTACCCTAAGATATCACTCTACATAAACGGTAACTGCCAGTGCTTCGGAGCTGGCACAGTCACAAGAGCACTGGAGTATTCCAGCCCAAATGGGAAGCTGGCTGAATCATTTAACCGCTCTGCGCCTCAGTCTGCAAAATGGGAATAATGTCCATTCCACATAGCTGAGAGGATAGACCTAGATAAGGAGTAAAAGGACTTGAAGGCTCCACACTACACGACACAGGCCCAGCCATGATTTACGCACAGACCTGCTGCAGTAGGTATGTCCTACTTGCCCCAACAATAAAGGACCTTGAGACACAGATTAAGTGACTATCTAGCACAAACCCAAGAAAACTCAGAAAAAAAAAAAAAAAAAAAAAAGGCAAACCCACACTATGAATAAAAGGAAGAAACATACTCTGGCGTATCTGACGCCAGGAAGTAATAATGTCATTTTGAAATTACAGGTAGATGTGTTCCCCTTTTCCCCACTCCCTCACACTCTTTTCTAGCACATTTTGGGGAGCTATGGAAAAAGAATAGAAGAGACAAAAAAGTACTTTGCCCGGCAGGAATACAAAATTGTAAAAGCACAGACAGCACTACAGAGGCGTGCTGCCATTCACTCACAAAGAATTTTGTGCATGTAGATGGCTGATTAATTGCCGGCCTGCCTAGACGAAGCTGCAACAAGCCAGATACTGTCAGCATGCCATCGGTTACCATGGAAATGCACAAGGTTCCTGTTTCTGACAAGCCCTTGAATACTGGATAGATTGTGCCATATGTAAATAAGGCAAATTAGTTTTCCTATATCTTCCAGACAAGGTTAGACGAAAAGAAAATATATCTGTTTAAACATACTCTCTAACCTCTTAGATGTGATGAATGGGAAACAGGGGCTTCTTTCTTAGGAAACTGAACTCAGATCGTTAAAACTGAAAGGCACTTGGGGAAAATGACCAAAAAATGCAAAATGCGTCGCCCATTTATAAGGAAGGACTTCAAAGTCAGCCATGCAAAGGTGTATTTATTAGACTTTTGTTTTGCAACCAGGAGTTGTGCTTTTTGTCCTATTCTTTACAAAATTATAAAATGTCTAGCAGTTATTTTTATGGTATTAGATTAGAAATTTTATATTCTTGTCACAAAATTTTTACTTATTGCACAACCCCTAGACTGCATTAGGCTGAATACTGAGTCACAAACCAGCATAATTTAAAATATTTAACTCCGCTACCAGGAACACTTACTTTTGCATTATATTTGTTGGGGTTTCTTTTAAACAGTTTTTGCCAGCACTGTGAGACTTTGTAACTCCTTTCCATGTTGTAATAATAATTTATAATTAACTGAATCTGATGTGATTTCAAAAAACTTACAATTACCATTAGGATATTTTAAAGTACATAATGACTCAAATCCCTTGTATCTTTCATGACGCAGGACTACTCTGATAGCTATGTAAAATTATATATTTTTAAAATTTAATCTGTTTAAACAGTAAAAATGCCAGAAAGTGCTGGAGTACTTTTTATAACATAGATTCTCTGAACAATGTTTAAATGTGCATTTCTCAAAATAAAATGTTATATCTTTATTATCACCTCAATTTTAAATACACACTTTTTTCTTTATTTTCAGTCAGATTTTCTAAGGATACTTGTATGTAAAATTTCCACATTTAAACCCAAATATTCATATGCTATTCAAGTAAGCTACAACATATACAAACACCAAAGATATCTATAATTATCCAAATTAACCCTTCCCTAAATTTAAATTAATGTTCTCTCTCCTTTCTGGGTAAAGGCAAGAAAATTTATTTTCTATCAAATGATCCATGTATTAGATATGCCCAGAATTCCAACTTGATTATAATAGACTATATGTTGTTCCCATGTTTTAGAATTCAGAGGTGAAATCTAGCTAAAGATCCCCAAACTTTAACATATTCCTATAACTGAATATTATCCAAGAAAAATAAAAAGAAGGCATTATCTTATATGTTCATTTTTATGTAAATAATATGCTACACGGAACTATCAAAAATATTGACTTTTAGTATTGCCCTATTTGACATATTTTTTCCCCTGCAAAAAAATACTCCTTATACTCTTCAATAAGAATTGATGTGTACAGTGAATGGGTTTCACGAAAATTTCTAAACAAATTTTAAAAGCATATTATATTTACGCAAAAGTAAATAAGAAATCAAAGAAAACTACCTGATAATTCTGGCTAGAACAAGTGCCTATGCCTAAAAATAACATGATTTTTCTTTCTGTTCTTTATTTTGTTTTACATATGGACAGCCAAACAAGTTATCACATGTTTTAGGTCGTTCCAGTCCTTATGCAATGAAATACATGACCTAGAGATGATATTTCATTTTGTTCTTTTTTCCCCCTTTAAAGCAGAAAAATTATAATTAAATGCATTAGAACTTCTTGCATGGCCATATGACAATGTCCACTTTTCTTACTAGAAATCTTCCCAAGTTGTTTAATCGTGAGCATGTATATTTTAGGACTTAAATAGTAATCTGTATGCTAGAAGCCAAAAATTTCACAATGGAAAGTGGCCAAATTTCTTTTTCAAGTGTTATTATATGAAAAATACCCATCTTCTAGTTACAAGACACATGTTATATGTGCTAGGAATATGTTAGAAACAATGAGATTGGCTCTGTCCATGTTTTTAACTCTGTACTTTAGCATTCATAATTTCCAAACTGTATGCTTTAAGCTGAAAGATAAATATTGAGAGTATTTTATTTTATTGCTTAAATATGGTAAATATTTAAGCAATAAAGTATTATATTATACTCTGACATATCATAGAATGGTATTAAGCCCAGGATAGTCAATGAGAGAATAGATCTTGTAATCATTGTGAGGAGGATAAATGCTTCCTAGGAGGAACATACACATTTGCTACTTTTAAGAAGCAGTATTGTAGTGTGGAAAGAATAGTCAGTCATTCATTCACTGAGTATTTACTATACGCCACTTATTCTGCATAGTAAGGTCCCTGCCTTCATGGAGCTTATACTCTAGTAGGGGTAGAGATAAACCAGGGAAAAAAACCCATCAGAGTTCTAAACTTTGCTTTGCCTCTCAAATCCTGAATTCCTTTTACTTGCTTCACCCTTATGATATAAATCATATTCTCTTTATAGTTATTTCTGCATATCTTTCTACTTTACTACCATAAAAATTTCTTATGAGTATCAAATATGGTCTAGGTCTTTTTCATCTTTGGATCTTCTACCATCTGGAACATATAGTAGGTTCTCCAATGATATCTGTTGAATAAGTGGATACATAACTCTCCTGGTCACTTGTAGTGTAATTTTAGGCAAGGCACCTGACTCCAGGAGTTTTTGGCTTTTTCACCTATAAACAGAGGTGTTAAAATAAGTCCTCTTTAAGGTTAAATTTTGTAATTCTATAATATTACTTGCTGCTGTAAGTCAGTTAACAACTTTACTCTTCTTATTCTACTGGCTTAGAAAATTTTCATCCTCAAAATTATATTAGTCTAAAATTTGTTTTTACTCTTTTGGCTATCATTTTTCAAGAATGACTTTTAAAATATAATCATTTTATTTTTCATAGAAAATTATGCCTAGATCTGATGTTAAATCCTAATTCAAGATGTTGCTTGTTACTTGTTCGATGTACAAAATAGGCAGGAAAATCATGCACAGGAAAAAAATTCAGTTTTTGAAGTGTTAAATCAAGTGAATGAAGTAAGACAGAAGCAATACTTTCTGCAACAAAAGACAAGAGCCTCCTTCCTCTAAATCCCATACACATATGGCTGCTTGTCCCAAGCTCACGGATAATTTACAAACAGTGGGTGATGTGCTATAAAGAAAATGACTCAATGGCCCATCGGTAATTTAAATATGTGACAAAATGTTTAAATGTTTTAAACAATGGTAAAACACTAGAGACTTAGCAGTTTGAAAGCAAGTGTGGACAATTTTTTTTCTAGTTTATTGGCTTCATTTTGCACCAGCCCAAACAGACATCTAGCATTTGATTCTTCCTGAGGCACAGTATGTAATCTTCCACTAGACAACTCACTGGAAAATAAGGAGGAGAATATCCAGCTTTGAGAATAGCCTGGCCAATGTCTATGTACCAAATGCGAATGTCTATAATTGAAAAAATCAGAAATTCAAGGTCTTACTTAAGGTTTTCATCTATCATGGGAACTACTTCATTCATTTTCTTATCAGCACAATGACAGCCCCAATCTCCATAAATCAGCATTTTGAAATAAAACTTCAAATGATTTTTGTGTTGACATTTATGTAACCTATATCTTTGTGGACACAAAATAAAGAGCTTTTAGTGCACGATGGTTATAAATAAGGACCAACCTCCAGTTAAACACCTATAATTTGACTGATTCTCTCAAAACACAAGCAAAAAGAAAAACAAATGAATGTTAGCTGCTTTTCTATTTGCTCAACACAAAAACTGAGGAGTAAACAAAATGCATTTAGTTAACTGTCTGTTGAGTTTATACAACCTCAACCAAGCAGACCCTTAATAGGGTAGATTTTGGGGGAGGCAGAGATTGATCACTAACAAACAATATAAATGAAACTAATTATTTAACCAAGGTGAAAGAGAAAACAACAATAACTAAAATGAGGGCCTAAAGTATAATAATAAGAAAATAAAATTCTAAGTAAAAATTGGTGCTATTTTCCTATTATAAAGAGAAACTCATTTGCAAATGCACATGCTTACCTCAAATAAATGAAATGTTTGGTGGCTATGTTTAGTTGGATCTTGCAAACTGCTTCAGATTGAAATGTACGTTGAAACCTAAAACTGATTTGTTCCATGTAAATCGCATTTAAAACTTTTTCATTTAAAGATATTGTAAATAAAGCTATTAACTTGAGGATGAGCTCCTTCTTTAGACCTCCGAACCTGTTAAATCTTTGATTATATTAGGAGAGTTTTTCTTTCTCTATGTAAAATATAAAAAACTAGGAACCATGTTTCTTCCATTTGAAAGGGATGGAAGAAATTCCATTCAATTCAACATTTTATTATTATTATTATTAGCAATCTAAACTTAAATGAACCTTCCTCCCCTCCTCTGCTTGTCCGTTGAACCATGTCTCAGAAGCAGCTGACTGGATAGGCAGATTTCCTCCAAGAGTTCCTCAATTGGATATTTTCTCTATATTCTAAATATACTTGGCTATATTTAATGGCAAAGAAACCTAGTAACATGTTAACATTTTGAAACACTTGTCCCTGAAAATATTCTGACAGTGTTAATTTCATATACCAGCCAAATGCTTTGTCTCCTTTCTTACTATATAGAATATATATAACACTGTACCATAAGGTTAGCTTGGTTTAATTTATTACATAAATGTTGTTACTTAATGATTGACATGACATTTGGACTATCAGAATCTGTAATCTGATTTTTTTTCCCCCTTATATAACTGGGAAACCTAAAAACCCCTTCATTTTATTGGCAGGCCAATTGCCCTGCGTATTTTCATCAGTTTGGGCCCACTCACGTCAGCTGGGCTATCCATTCAGCATATGACAGTTATTTGGAAACCTGAAAAAACATACTAGAGAATTCTTTTTTTGCTCAGAGTGTAATATAAATGCATAATTAGTAGGATTTATATTTTGATATATATTGAAAACATTTCAGCATTTCCAGAACATTCATACTCTAGTGTTCTTCCCTCCAAATTATTCACCAGTGATGTCTGCAAAACCAAAAATAACATTTGGACTTGATCGATTCTGTCAACAAAAGAAGTGTGCAATATTTAAGTATTCTGACTTCATTAGAGTTTCCTTTACAAGAAAATTATAGTTGTAAACATACTGACGGAGGACAGGAACACATTCAACCAGATTCTCACTGTAATACAGGGAATTGAGTAGGCATTTCAATATTTTTCTTATCCATATCCTAAGATCTTTGATAAATCCTCAATTTCTGAACTCTGTCTCATGACAGGGTTATGCTGCTGGGCACTTAGCTTGGGTCACGCCCTCATGGCAAGGGTCAAATTTGTAGAAGGCACTTCATAATCATTGATTTATTTACCTCTCAAGACATTTCTCGAGAGGTGACTACATTTCAAGTAATTACAAATCAGCCCATTAAGACACATAACATCTGTGAATATTATAAAATTCACTATATAGATCAGGGAATACTCATACCCTCCGTACTTAAAGCTCCATGCAGACATTTCTGGATATAGTACAGTACAGAGGATATTTCCTTTTCATGAGTTAGATATAAGAGAGTTTTAAGCCAAAAAAAACCACAATAAACTTTCTAGCCTCATTTATTTCAACAGCTTTAATACAAACCTCCTAATACTATCAAGTGCTATTATCCTCCATTCTAGTTTAGTTTCAACCTATGGCATGCTCCCAAAGGCCATACGTGTGATGACGCTCTCCTGAAATCCTGCAAATAGCTTTGTCCCCATTAGTTGATACTGACTTGGCTGACGATTTTTTTTCTGTAATGAAGCATCTCTTTTTTGAACAAAGGTGTCATGTAGTCTGGAAGGCATACAAGTGAGTCACAAAACATGAAAACATCTTACAAGTCAACATTCACCAAACAGCCATTCACCAAAAAGGCACTATATGAACTGGACCCATATATATTTTTAAAATTTTCTCTCTTCTTTCTTCTCTCCCCCCCGCATCCCTCTGTTACTGAGCAAATTGCTCTGCCACAAAGGCCATCAGCATGAGCATCTTCAACTATGAAGAGTAATCACAAGAAGACTCTACCCTGCCCACACGCACACTCCACACTTTTTGGAGTCATCAGAAGACATTCAATTCCAGACTCTACCGATTTGTTGTTATGTGACTTTAGGTAAATTACTTCCTTGAATCTTCTGAGTCTCAGTATTCTCATCCACAGAACAAAGCTAATAATAATATTTGTCCCATCTACTTCACAGAATTGTTAAAGAAGGATTGAAAAATATATATGTGAAAGCTTGTTTTGAAAAGTATAACTGTACAATTATTATAATAGAGACACAATAAAGCAAAAGTTACTCTGAAGTTGAAATACTCAGTAACATTTAGGGTCATATTATATTTAAGAGAAATTATTTTATATTTCATAAAACATTTTATTTTATTAGTAAAAGTCAAACTATATATGATTTCACTCCATCTTATATATGTGTTTGTATGTATATTGATTTACTTAACTGATATGTATTTATTGGTTAAACAATAACTTTACTTGATAATTTAAAACATTTATAGTTTTCAATGAGATAAATTAGAAAACTCTAATAGAAATGTATCCAGAATCTGCTGGGTCATTATTATGGAATTATTTATTATCCTCAGTGTAAAATTACACCAATTGTATATGATTCTCAGGAGATTTATTAACTGTACTGTCAGTTTTCTTATATTCTCTCAGAATATTATTAAATTGAGTACTGATACAATTTATTAATGATCTAGTATTTAACCATATATTGAGTATACTGACATGCCCAACTAAAATGGTACAGGATTTTTTTTATTCATCCTAGCACTATGTTTGAGATTTTAAAATAGGTTCTTTACTTCCACTTACATATTACTGGCCACTTTAGCCCATCTTACTTATCAGGAGCAACCTAATATTAACTTAAATGACAACCAAAATGCTTCATCCACAATTTCACTTCTCCCCTTGGCATTCTTGCCTTCTGCTGACCCTATACTCAGACAATTGTGGTACATTTATTTATTATTAGCAATTTTCCCTCCATAACAGACCACTTAATTACCAATCTGACACTCTGAACACTTCTACCCAGCTGCAATGAAGTGCTTTGGAACAACTAGAGGCAAAGGCATCAGCTGCTGCTTTCGACAAACACAGGAAATTTTAGATAATTTCACGTACTTGACCCTTTTTACCCTGGCTAGGTATGTGTGCACGTGTGTACATGTGTGCATGTCTGTGTGTGCATTACACGTTGGCTATGGAAGTATGCACTACAAAATAGACTCCAAGACTTTGTGTGGCCTTTCAGAGGAAAGTATGGAATTTCACACATGGGTCAATTACTAGGTAAAGAACATTCCATTACCTAATAGGTAACATATAATGGCAACTATCTTTTAAAAATCTGTAGATTCCTTTTTGTTGACAACCATGTTGTTCTTATTGAAAGCAGCTTTCATTACTTTATTAAAACGAATATTTACCTCATGAGAATATATCCTATCATTTAGTCTCCATTCCTGTGAGCCTAAAATTTTTTAAAAAACAGCAAATAGTAAAAATACTTTTCATTCCAAGCTTTAACTAAAAGATAAATCTATCTGACCGTTTTTCCAGCTTTTACTTATATGCCACTATGCTCAATATTTTTCTTTTAAGAATCAATGATCCAGTTGAGTCTTGATTTCAACTTAAGGCCATCCATTAGAGAAAGTTAAGAGCCTGAAAAGGGTCAGCCCTTTCTGTCTGTATTAGTCTAGGTAGCTTTCGTCTCTAATGGAATCCTTTCGATAATTACTTCATACTTCCGGCAAATCTTGATGGACTCCATTCACCTCAATGCTACCTCTGCAGATCATTCAAAAGCTTCTATTAGGACATCTTAGAGAAGCCTCCTTTTTGCTTTATACTCAAATAAAGGAAGTAAAAAACTAAACTTCAAGAGGGGCTATGCTTTTTAGTGTAATCACAATACTTTCCAGTCTGAACAATAGGCATCAGCTATTCTTTCTCTTTTAAAAGCGTTTTGATCAGGTGGAAGAATTTTAAACATATACATAGTACACACATATACTGATCTCATTCAAAACCACAGAAAATATTTTCATACTTATATGCATATGGCTTTTTTCACTCTTAAAGTTTAGGGAATGTGAGTGCTCTCTCTTTTCCAATGACAGTGCTTTTCAGCGGGAAGAAACAGCTGACCAATAATTGTAACAATTTATTACCATCAACTGCTAAGATGGAACAAAAAAGCCAGGTTACAATCTGGGACACTTATTTTTGAAATGCATCATATACTTCCTTTAAAGTACAGATTTCCTTCCTGATTGTATTTTGCTTAGTTACTCACAAACATCAACTTTAATTCCCTAAGCAGAAAACAGCTAGATGACAGGTGAAAGATGGTTGAGGATTAAGAATTTGCTGTGAACTTTACACAGAACAGCTAATAGTCACTTGAGGAATCAAGTGCTGAATGTATTAGATGATTCTGGCTGCCACTTCCTTACTAGGCAACTCTGGGTTTACTTAGAGCAGGGTGGGCTTTCAATAACCCAGAAAGACCCATCCACTGCAGAGAGGGAGGGAGAGGTCTCTTCGGGTGTCTGGTCATGGTGGAGGGAAAAGGAACCAGCCAACACTTCTTCAGGACCTTCCACCTGACACCTTTCACAAAGGATTTAAGGTGGCTCCAAACAAAAATATAATGTGAGAGATACAGCATTTACCAGAGAAAGGAAAGCAAAGGGAAAATAAAGACTGAATAAGACCAAGGGTGAGATGCACACACAGAAATTCATAACCCATTTTACCAGAGTTGCCAGGGGTGCTGGTCCAGGACACAAGCAAAGGGGGAAGCATAGTCAGGTACAAGATTCACAATATTCATAAGTTTAAGAGGAAAGGTGGAGAAGCCCTTTAATAAAGTGCCTACTATGTAGCAAGTACTTTTATATGGGCAGATATCATTATTTTCATTTCACAGAAAAGGACACAGGCTCTGAGTAGCTGAGTGACTTTCACTCAAGGAGATATGGCTGGTAAGAGTCAGAGATAGGATTCAAACTGGTTCTGACACAAAACTCATGCTCATTTCATTTCAAGAAAAGGGCCGGGGACAAAGCATCCTTCTCAAAACTCTTTTCTAGACCTGCATACATTCTTACTGAAAAAAGGTAGAAAAGGCATCTTTCTTAGTTCTTAGGAAATGCAGTGGATGTGTTTGTAAGTCAGTATATAGAATAGTTCAAATAAATAAGGTTTTATCTAATCTGCTATACATCATATTTAAATTATATTATGTTGTTTTGTTTCTTGCTTTTATTACTTTCATATTCCTATGTTAATGCAGAGTTTCATAAATTCTTTTTGTAATGCCTACATGCCAATGAAATCAGTATCTATATCCCACAGTATAAACATGAAATTTGGGTATTGAGGACACACAAAAGGGAATATTCTGGGGCTACTTTAAAAAATATTAATATTTCATTTATTAAAGTCACATATTCATAAACCCAGTTTTTCCTTAAGCTTTTAAAAGTTTGACTTCAAATCTTCAAAGTGTTTAGTCACTTAAATAAAATTTCCTTAAGTTTTATAGCATTTATAAATTTACTATATGTTACGTGTTGAAGATGAAATTAATATTTTAAATACTGCAACTATTTAACAAATCTTCCCTAACACTTAACTTTTGTAAATCTATTATATTAAACCTTTAAATATGATGAACCTTGTTTTCTTAAACTTCCAGTAATATTTATAATCTTGATAAAATTCTTTTACTTTCAACCAGAAGCTAAAATTTTAAATCATTGATATATTTTAAATAGAAATGTAAGCTAATCTGTTCGATACACTAGAGTGGTCAATAAACTTCTAATATTCCAAATATTAAATATTATATGAAAGTAAACTATCAAATATTTACAGCTGATTTTCAAGTGTGTAGAAAAACACTAACACTGTGGGTAACATTTATGTTACATTAAAATTTATCTCTATATTTAATAAAATTTATATCTAAATCCTGATTAAATTAATTTTAGTCAAGTATAAATCTAAATTAAAAGATACTTTGCCCTTGGCACACAGTGATATCTCAGATGATTTTGGTAGTTCCTCGTTAACTTTTATATTGATTAGCAACTATAATTAGGACTTGAAATTTTAAGTTGTAGATATCAATTTTAGATTATATATATATGGTTGCATTATACATATTGCTTTGCAGACTTTTAAAATTTTGAAATAATTATAAACTACAGGAAGTTGCAAAAATAGTACAAAGAGTTCAGCATATCCTTCCCCCAGCTTCCCCCAGTGATATCTTACATAAATGTAGTATCTAAAGTAGGAAATTGACATTTGTACAATACTGCTGACTATATCCTGCCTTATTCAGAATTCAGTTTTACTTGCACATACACACACACACCTGTGTGTAATTCCATGCAATTTGATCCCATGTATAGATTTGTGTAACCACCACCATAATCTATATATAGAACTATTCCATTACACAAACTTCTCTGTGGAAATCCTTTATTGTCTACCCCTTCATTACCTCCTTCCTCATCCTTATCCCTTGGCAACTACTAATTCGTTCTCTTTCTATCTATCTGCTATTATGAGAATTATATACAGTTGATTCATGTTATTTATAGTAGTTATGTTCCATAAAGTCACTGCAAACACTAAATTAGCGAATATTAAATCATTTCTCCTAGGGGGAATTTAAGGTTAAGTTCCTGTGAGCCTCTGGTAACATTTTCATGAACCAACTAATACACCGCCTCCTATAAATGGAATCATACAGTATGTAACTGAGATGGGATTTTTTTTTCACTCAGTATAATGTCGTTGAGATCCATCCAAGTTATCACATGTAGAAACTTAGTTGTTGTTTTTTTTTTACTTTTTATTTTAAAATAATTATAGATTCACAGGATGTTTGAAAAATAGTACACAGAGGTATCATGTACCTTTTATCCCGTTTTCCCCAGTGATAACATCTTAGATAACTATAGTACAATATCAAAACCAGTAAACTGATATTGGTACAATCCACAGATCTTATTCAGATTTCACCAGTCTTACATGAACTCATTTGCACTACTGTAGTTTAATGTAATTATAACACATGTGTAGATTCATGTAATCAACACCACAGTCAAGATTCAGAATTATCCCATCATCATGAAGATCCCTGTGTTAACCCTTTACAGTCACATCCATTCCCCTTCCTTATTCTACCCCATCTCTAACCCCGACAACATTTGCAAATGTAAAATAAAATCATGCATGTGTAATCTTTTGATATTGGCTTTTATCATTCAGCATAATTCCCTTGAGATTCATCCAAATTGTTGCATACATCAATAGTTCATTCCTGTTAGTTCATTTATGTAGCTGAGTAGTATTACAGAATGGATATACCACAATTTGTTTTATCACTCATCCACTAAAGGATATTTGGGTTGTTTCCAGCTTTTGACTATTACAAATAAAGCTGCTATGAACAATCAGGTACAGGTTTTTGTGTGGCCATAAGTTTTCATTTCTCTGGGATAAATGCCCAGAGATGTGATTGCTTTTTTAGTAAGAACATGTTTAGTTTCGCTTTTTTTTTTTTAAAGAAACTGCTGAACTAGATTTGCGAATAACTGTACCATTTCACATTTCAGCTAGCAATGTACCAGTGATTCAGTTTTTTCAAGTCCTCACCAGCACTTGGTATTATCATCAGTTTTCATTTGTCCATTCTGATGGGTGTGAAGTAACATCTCGTGGTTTTCATTTGCATTTCCTACATGGCTAATGATATCGAACAGTTTCTCATGTGTTTATTTCGCATCTATATCTCCTCTTTGATGAAATGTTTATTCATGTCTTTTACCCATTTTCTAATTGAATTTTTGGTCTTTTTATTCTTTATTTTGTGCTGAGTTTTGAGAATTCTTTATATATTCTAGATTCAAGTCCTTTGTTGGATATGTGGTTTGCAGTACTTTCTCCTGGCTTTTAGGTTATCCTTTCAGCCTTTTCATAGGGTCTTTTATGGAGCAAAAGTTTTTAATTTTGATGAAATCCAAACTATCATTTTTTTCTTTTATGGATCATCCTTAGAGTTTCATATATAAGAACACTATGCCCATCCCTAAGTCCCAAATACTTTCTCCTATGTTTTCTTCTATATGTTTTCCAGTTTTACACTTTACATTTAAATCTATGATCCATTACAAAATAATTTTTTATAAAGTGTGAGGTTTACATCAAGATTTATCTTTTTTTTTTTCATGTTTTTGCCTGTGGATGTTCAATTGCTCCAGCATCATTTGTTGAAAAGACTATTCTTCCTCCATTGAATTGTTTTTACACCTTTGTCAAAAATCAGTTGGTCATATTTGTGCGGGACTATTTCTGCGTTCTCTATTCCTTCATACATATTTTGTTCAGTTAAAAATATGTCATGAACCTGTTTCCACAAATATTTTCAGTATCATTTTACCTAAAGCATGCTATGGGTAGGACATACTATGTTTTATTTAATCACTACTATTTTGGATACTTAGGTTATTTTGGAATTTTTTGCTAACATAAACCACCCTGCAATGAACATTCTTGTATAATAATCTTTGTATCTATGAAAATTTCTCAGGATTTCTAGAAGTAAGATGTCACATTAAAGGGTGTACATATCTTTAGAAATTGAACTCCTTTGGACAACGGTTAGAGCTCAAACTATTTTTTAAATATATGCTTAAAAACACATGTATGTATGTAAAATAAACATGGGGGAATAGGTGAATGGGGTAGGATAGCCATGAAGCTATTCACTGCTATTCATGCAAGATACATGGCTTTTCATGTTTGTTGAAAATCAACGACTGAGTCAGATTTCTCAGAGAAATCTACTACAGGGTGAAGGGGGAACTTCTACCCCCTCTCCTAACGTACTATCATATAATTGCTTAAATGCCAGATACTCCACAGAGAAAGCTGGATAAAGCTGCCTCAGGAAGTCAAGTTTGAAAGTAGATTAAGTAGAATTCATTACTTATGGTCAATATTTTATTCAAAGAACATTTAACTAGACTTGTAAAGGGCACATGCCTGCTATTAATACAAGGTATCTCTATGAGACAGCCACAAAGTTGAACAGGAAAAGAGAGGAGAGAAAGATGAATCTTGACTCTGTGCATGTAAAAATGTCTCTTGAGAATATAGTATCTACATGGGGGCTGAGTGGTCTCAGACAGATGAAATATGGGAAATGGCATTCTAGAGAGAGGCAAAAGCATGACTGCCTAAAATGGGCATGCAGCTGGGTCACTCCATGAGTGCACACGTGTTGGGGAAGATGGTTGGAAATAATTTTAGAAAGGCAGGATCTAAGCAGTAACTGGAATCTCAAATTGAGGCAGGTGGATTACATTCAAATGGGGAAGCTTTTGAGGTTTTGACATGGGAACAGGTGATCAGAGCTGCCCTTTAGAAAGATAATTCTGGTTATAGTAGTTGAACAGCCTTGAGTGGGAGAAAGACCACAACCAACTCAGCTGAGGAAGCTACTACCTAAGTCTAAGGAGAAGAAATTCAGCTCAGAACTCTGACAGAGGCAGTGGGGGAAGATTAAAGTTTGTGAAGCTACCCTACTAGATTCACTTCTAGATGATCTCGAGGAAGTTTAGGGGCAAAATAGTTGCCTGGAGGGAAGAAGCAGGTGCATCATGGCTTGCATCATGTGTTTCAGTTCAACTGTGATTTTGGAGAAGTGGTGGAAAGAAGCTGGAATCAATGGTGGTTGAGAGCAAGGGCTCTAGAGCCAAAATGCCTGGGTTGTTATCCCAGAAACTGCACTTACTGTATAACCCTTAGTAAGTAACTCACCTTCTTCGTGCCTTGGTTTACTCAATTGTAAAATGGGGATGATAATAGTATCCATTTCTAGTTCTGTTGTGGGTATTAAACAAATTAATACATGTCAAGTGCTTAGAACAGTGCACGCACCTGTTGTTCACCATTGCTCTTTTTGTTATTTTCATTATTTTTGAGCTGCTTAAAGAAGTTTGTGACTGCATTTGCCTGACAAGGTCCTCTTGTCTGGGGTCAAAAAGGAAGGAATTAGAGGAGCAGAGGAAGAGGAGATATCATCTAACAACAATGCTTCTCCCATTCTAACGTGCAAATGGTCACCTGGGGATCCTGTTAAAATGCAGATTCTGATTCAGTAGGTATAGGGTGGGACCTAAGATTCCCCATTTCTAACAAGATCTCTGGCTGCTGTGCAAGGATCAGCTCCTTCACTGCTTTACCCACCTCTGTTTCCTTCTTACCTCCGGGCTCATCTTGAACTTTGGATGTTAGGGGTATTTCTAGCACTTAATGTCACAACACTGCTTTCAGGGAAACTTTCCTTCATACAACAATAATTATAAAATGATTCCTATAATATATGCCAAGTGCTTTACATTCCTTATCTCAAATTCTCATAACGAATCTTGTAAGGATAAGGTGCTAAGAATCTCATCTTACTGATGAAGAAACGTAAAGAGGTTAAGTAACATGCTTGAGGTCATACAGCTCAAAAGAGCAGAGCTAGGATTCAAACCCAGGATGTGTGACACCCAATCCTGGGCCCTTCTCAGAGGTTATGCTATTTTCCAGGGGATATGCCTTCCACGGAGACTCCAGAGAAGAGACAAAGAAGTCGGAAAGGAAAGAGCAGGAGGGTGTGTGCCCTGCATCAGGCTGTGAAGTCACTCAGGTCTCCAGCCCACCTGTTTTATGGAGATCTCTTGTAGGATCTTGTAATTCCTGAGTTCCTAGGATTTATAGGTATCCCCACCCCATACACAGAACCCTATTTTGCCAGACCTTGATTATTCTTAAATAGGATCTGTTTTGGGTAAGGTATTTCCCAAGACCTTTAGTTCATTTGTCAGGAAACGTTATAACAAAAGAATGCATTCTGATTACTAATTAAGAGATACTAAGATCATAAACCTGGTAGTAACTAAAGTTATTGTGGTGATCATTTTGTAATGTATAGAAATATCAAATCACTGTGCTGTGTACCTGGAACTAACACAGAGTTGGAGGTCAATTACACTTTAAAAAGAAGATTATAAATCTGGGAAGTGGTAAGATGACAAGTCTGAAATACGCATACATTTCTATTTTATCTGCTAGATCCATGACAAACAATACCTTTCCTTAGATATTAGCTTTAGGAACAACAATTAGTTCACGCTGTGCACTAGTGTGTGGAGGGACGATGATGCAGAGTGAATCCTTCCCTCTCAGGGCCACCTTATGTAACTTCTAAGGAGACAAGATATGCACCCAAACCTGATCAGATGTGGGGTGGGGGGAGTCCCATGAGCAGTACACAAGTTAATTTGGCTCTGATGCTCCATCCCTGGCAACTGATACCTCTGGTAGGATCCTACAGACGTATTTTTATTACATTATCACAGGATTTATCAAGTTGCATTACCATTTGTCTATCTCCAGGTGTGTTTGTCCCTAAAACAACTTTCTAAATTTTCATTTTTCACTTATTCCCTTAACAATTCTCCTCAAGCCTATAAATGCTAAGTACCTAATTCATGGCTTTTTGCTTTTGTTTTCTTTTCTATATCTATGTATTGCCTGTGTTATAATTTAAATAAGCCTTCCATTAACTCTACTTGTTTCTTTTTTAAATACATTTATTATTTTTAGAAAACTTTCATTATCACTCCATGATTGAGAAACCAGGATCAGTTAGTAAATGTAATTAGACAGTAAATGTAAAAGTAAATAAGAAAGCTGCCCTGGAGGACATGACCAAAGGGCAAATACCCATGTTTATTTCTCTATTTTCACCATATTTCTAAATTCCTAGTCTTCATTAAATGATGAATTAATGAAGGCATAAATATGCACTGCAGGCATTAATATGGGTAGGCAGTGCTTTGGACTGGGGCAGTCAGGGATGATTTTTATGGGGAATATAACATTTGAGCCAGACCTTTGATTTTGAGAAGCAATTGGACAAGGGGCAAAGGGGTGTAAGAACATTCCAAATATCTGCCTAGGTATGGAGGTGGGAAAATTTATGACAAGTCCAGAGACATCTTAAATGTATCAATTTTACAGTGGCAAATTTAATGCATCTTAATGGGCCACTTTTTCCAGGGACAGATGATGGGAATTCGCAGCCCAGGGGGAAAGTCTATGGGTAGTATATTCTTGGGTGGGGATTTGAGAGAGGGTTTTGTTTTTTTTTTTTTTTTTGCAGTACAGGGGCCTCTCACTGTTGTGGCCTCTCCCATTGCGGAGCACAGGCTCTGGACGTGCAGGCTCAGCGGCCATGGCTCACGGGCCCAGCCGCTCCGCGGCACGTGGGATCTTCCTGGACCGGGGCACGAACCTGTGTCCCCTGTATCGGCAGGCGGACTCTCAACCACTGCGCCACCAGGGAATCCCTTGAGAGAGGTTTTAAGCACCTCAGAAATCACATTTCTAGACAGCTGCCTCAGAAAGGTGCTTCTTGTGGCAGCTATCAAATGAAAAGGGAATAAACCAGTGAACTGGACACTTAGGAAGACATTAATATGCATTCTGAAATCCTAACGTACAATGTAATCCAGGATGTTCTCAGGAATGCAATTTTAGATTGAATCCAAATGTCTACATTAGCCATAAGAACACACTCTTCCCAGGAGAAAAACAATTTAAAATCTATGAAATTGTCTCCAATTAGACTTAACTGATCATTTGTCCCCATGTGGCCAAGCTGCTGCTTAGGCTATGACTCCCTAGAAGGTTTATGATGATGAAATCTGTGCAATAAATAGGTTTAATAAGTGTTATTTTGTCTTAGCTGTGGGCACATGTTCTTGCAAGACATTCACGTAAAACAAAGCAGCAATCATTCTGATAGCCGTGGTTATCCCTTGAATGAAGCAACTATCTACCCCACTGCATCCTCACCACACGAACTTAGGGTTTTTCCATACACAGCCCTTGATATAAACAGTTAGACAAGGCCTTGTGTGCCTTCAGCACAATGTGGAACAGCCAATAAGATCTGTTATTATAATGCTGCCTAATAATGGTGGGGGGTAGGGATAGAGATTTGGTTTAGATAAGAATTTCCCCCCCCCCAAAATTCACAGGGCACAATTAATAAGAAAAGAATGAAACGTTGCTAGGAAAAAACTGAACGAGGGAGATGTATTTGATTAACACATAGGAGCTATTACTGGAAAGAGTACAAAGAAGCCTACCTGTGCTGGAAGGGGGCCTGAGAGTACGACACAGTGAGTATGGGTTGCTTTTAGTTCCTCTAATTCAGGGGTAACATCCATACAACTTCAGAAGAAGCCTGGGTACCCAAAGAGTCAAGTGTTTGCAGATGCATCAGAATTAGCCACCATTTAAGAAACCCACCATCTTTCAGAATGAATTCCCTACATGTCACAGTAAGTTCAACTGGAAAGAAAAGAAACAGATTTTCTGTTACTTTGCTATACATATCCTCCCACCTGTATGTTAGATGTTTCAAACTACCAAATGCTGCAGGAATTTACCCAGGCGTATTATTAATGCCAGCCCACCACTGCATGAACAAAAATCGGCAAGATTTGGAGTACTTCAAAATTGACTGCATAATTTAAAATTGTTTGAGTGTAGTTAATCAATATTTATTTGCTTTTTCTAAGAGATGAAGAGAGTATATTATGGTGTTGATTTCATCATTTATATGTTAAGAAAGAGTACAAAAGCAGTGTAGCAGTTCCAACGATAGGCTTTGGAGGCAGAAATATCTGGATTATAAACACTCATGAACTGTATGTAGCCTTGGACAAGTTACCTAACATGTAAACCAAAGTCTCCTCACATATAAAATGGTGATAAGACTAGTTCCTGATCCACAGAGCACACAGTGAGGATATATAAAATAGCACAGTCTACACACATGGCTAAAGCTCAGTAAGTATTGTTAATACTATTACCTTCTTAAAATTTCTCTCCTTCAGTGTGGGGTAGGGGGCTGTGACACTGACTAAAGCCAGAGTTGTAAACTCTAACACCTAGTGGGGCCAAGCAAGTCGTATAAGCAAGAAGTGTGAGTGGGGATTTTTAAGAGTTTGCACATGACATAGATGGCAATTGACTATTGTCTATGTCAGTAACTGTTACTATGGCACATAGGACAGTGTCTGCCTTATCAAAAGGGAATGGGAATATGATCCCACTGCTGCTGAGCTTTTTCAGAAAAATCTGGATTCTTTTAAAATGTGACATCTCCCAGTTTTTAAACATTGGCAAAGAATTCAATATAATGTGAATTCTTTGTTTATTTAACAGTGGGCCAATACGGAAAGGGCAAACAAAATAGGTGCTTAGGTTGAATTTAACCCTGGGGCACTAGTTGGTAATCTCTGGATTAAAAGATGCTAAAATATAATGAACCCAAGCTATCTCTGAAAAGTCTCTCTAAAATGTGCTTGAACTCTGGTAGCTGAGGAGTAAGTTGTTATGCTTTTCTTCCTTACTCCCTCTGGGTTTCTATCAGTATTTATTCCCTTTTTTATCTATTCATTTATCCATTATCACAAAGCCTCTATAATGCATTACAGGGTGTTAAGGAAGATTCAAAGATGTAGATGACAGAATCCCTCATCCCAAACAACTCCCAGTGTCTGAGGGGTATTAATGGTGGTAGGTACATATGAGTACCCTACAGAATTGGGTAGAGGGAAAGGAGGATGAAAATAGTCAGTATAAGACAGTAGGAGTGGCATTAAGAAGTGCAAACAAACCCCCTCAGCTTGAGGATGCCTGCCCCCACCTCTGCTTTCTCTCCACTCCAGTCCCAGGTGTCTGAGCTCACTTGCTTGCTCTACATCACTCACTATCCACACCCTCCTCTTCTCAAGATGAGGCAGGCTCAAAGCTGCAGAGACTGCTGTTCCATGCAGAAGGAAGAAAACAAGAGAAAAACAGTGCTAAATTCTAGTAGCCATTATTTCTAGTTCTTCTCCTGTGTTTAAGAAAACTTTCCATGGGGCTTCACTGGTGGCCCAGTGGTTAAGAATCCGCTTGCCAATGCAGGGGACACGGGTTCGAGCCCAGGTCCGAGAAGATCCCACATGCCGCAGAGTGACTAAGCCCGTGCGCCACAACTACTGAGCCTGTGCTCTAGAGTCCACGAACCACAACTGCTGAGCCCGCGAGCCACAGCTACTGAAGCCCGCACGCCTAGAGCCCGTGCTCCGTAACAAGAGAAGCCACCGCAATGAGAAGCCTGTGCACCGCAAGAAGAGTAGTCCCCACTCGCTGCAACTAGAGAAAGTCCATGCGCAGCAGCGAAGACCCAACGCAGCCAAAAATAAATAAATAAATTTATTTAAAAAAAAAAAGAAAGAAAATTTTCCATGAATTGCCTCAACTGGGTTACTAAGGTTTTGGTTAAGTTAAAACTAATAACATTTAAACATATATATTTTTTCATTTATGAGATCTTAATATGGGGAGTCAGCTAAGAATGATGGGAAGAAAAACCTGAAAAATTGGATACAGATCTGAGTTCAGCTGCTAAATCTCTTTATGACCCTGGGTATGACTTTAGGTGTTAGTGAGATGGGGCATCAAAGCAAACAATCTCTGAAATTTCTTCAAACTCTAGAATCACATAACAGCGATGCTCCATAAGTCTTTGGACTCATATACAAAATTTTGCTCAAATATTCAGTTTGTACAGCAGTACACTGAGTGTACTTATCTACACCGAGTGCAAGGCCCTGAAGGGAATAAGAGATAAATAAAAACCCTGCCAACATGCTCCTGTTGCCATCTTACATTTATATTGCCTGCCTAGTCTGCAAAGCATTTTCTTATCCATTGTGTCATTTGATAGTTTTATTGGAAAGGAAAACAAGGTTCAGAAAGGTCAAGAGAACTTGTTCAAGGCTTCACAGCTTGTATGTGGCAGAGCCTGGCATATAAACTTTCTCCCCAGGCCCCACTTTCCCAGCTAATAGAACAAATAAAACCTATGACCATCACCTCAGCAGTAGCTACCACCTCCACCACCACAACTGACATATGAGGAGCATTTATGTTGTGCTGGAAACCGTGCTAAATGTGTCACATGACATTTATGATATCATTTAATCTTCCCTATGCTCTGTGGGAATGGGTAATATTATCTCCATTTACAGGCAGATGAGGCTTAGAAGAGTAAAGTAACTTGTCCAACGTCATGGAAATAGTGCTGAAATGAGGAATGACCACCTACAGCGGTGAGATAGGGAGGGTGGGAGGGAGACGCAAGAGGGAGGAGATATGGGGATATATGTATACGTATAGCTGATTTACTTTGTTATAAAGCAGAAACTAACACACCATTGTAAAGCAATTATACTCCAATAAAGATGTTAAAAAAAATTACTCTGTCCGATTCTGACCTATCTCAGTATACGCACTTAGCAAATGTAATTAGAGTGATACCAGGAGAGAGGAAAAGGGTTGGGGAAACCAGGAAAGACTTCCAGGATAAGGGGTATTAATGAGTGGGCAAGACTTGCTAGGCAAAGATGGTCCAAAGATGCAGAGGCTGAAAGGGCCTTTCTGAGAATAGGCTTTGGCTACAGGAGAGAACAGGGTTACACAGCCAGGTACTGCACACTTCCAGGGAGCACCAGTCACACTGTGGTGTATGGTTACATACTACTGGAGGCGTAGTCTACATATGCATTCTGCCGTGTAAATGGTGCCCTCAGAATTGTGTAACGCGGCAGCCTTGAGAGAACAAAGCTAGGAAAGTAGATTGGCTCTAAATTACAGAGAGCTTTGAATGCTACATCTGATTTAACCCAGTTGGTAATGAGAAATGTACTGAAATTTTTTTAGTGTCCTGGGGAGTTGCATGGCCATTCAAGACACACTCATATAGTAGTGGGATCAGATAGGGAACAAGAATAGAGGAAGACAGACTAATCAGGAGACTTTCGAAATAGTGGTAAAATCTAAACAAGCATGGAGACAAGGAAAAGCAAAGAGAAGAGTTTTGATCTGAGAAGCATTATCTAAACTGACTGGCTGTACTAACTTCATACATGTATACGAATGAGAGAGGGAAAACATTAATTTTCTAATTGGGGAGTTTAAGTGACTTAGAAAGCAGGTACTTATGTGAGAAACATGGAAGTCAGGAGAGGAATCAGCTGGGGCCATTTTAGGTGTATTGAGTTTTGAAGAAAACAGATCATGTCAGTAGAAATATATCTAGAAGTCTGTGATTGGACCTTGTGAAAGTCCTAATGGCTGAGACAGAGATTTTGGAGGTCTTCTTACCTGCAGGAAGAGTTGAAGTTACCGGGAAATTATCATGAGTCTTGCTCCAGTGATTTTCTTTGAGGATGTGTCTGGGCCTGGGATATCCCTCTCTAAAATGCAGCTCTTTAAATGGAATATGTAAATCCGTCCTGGTGAAGGACATCCCCACTGTCATAAGGAATTCTTCTCGATATAAATTGACCCACGCAAAAGGCAATAATTATCAATGATTTTCACAAAATGCATGAGTGCCAGTGATATTCACAAAGTCATTTAATTAAAAAATTCTATAAGGTACAGTGACTCATAAAACCCCTGTGAAGTATATTCATAAATATTGATTAAAGAGATGGCATAAACCAGATGGTGGAACACCATGATTCCTGGATTCTGTAAAGTAACAGCAGTTACTACAAGGGGTCAGCTTCAGGTAGAGAATTAAATTAAAAGCCAGCATCAAAATTACTTCTGTAATACTACATTTTTATGGTATTATAGATATAATTTATTTTTATTTTAAAATTTCTATTTGGGGAGCTTCCGGGAAGATGGCGGAAGAGTAAGACGCGGAGATCACGTTCCTCCCCACAGATACACCAGAAATACATCTACGCGTGGAACAACTCCTACAGAACACCTACTGAACGCTGGCAGAAGACCTCAGACCTCCCAAAAGGCAAGAAACTCCCCACGTACCTGGGTAGGGCAAAAGAAAAAACTAAACAGAGACAAAAGGATAGGGACGGGTCCTGCACCAGCGGGAGAGAGCTGTGAAGGAGGAAAAGTGTCCACACACTAGGAAGCCCCTTCGCGGGTGGAGACTTCGGGAGGCGGAGTGGGGGAGCTTGGGAGCCGCGGAGGAGAGCACAGCAACAGGGGTGCGGAGGGCAAAGCGGAGAGATTCCCGCACAGAGGATCAGGGCCGACCGGCACTCACCAGCCCGAGAGGCTTGTCTGCTCACCTGCCGGGGCGGGCGGGACTGGGAGCTGAGGCTCCGGCTTTTGTCGGAGCGCCGGGAGAGGACTGAGGTTGGCAGCGTGAACACAGCCTGCAGGGCGTTAGTGCACCGCGGCTGGCCGGGAGAGAGTCCGGGGAGAAGTCTGGAACTGCCGAAGAGGCAAGAGACTTTTACGTCCCTCTTTGTTTCCTGGTGCGCAAGGAGAGGGGATTAAGAACGCTGCTTGAGAGAGCTCCAGCTCCAGGGACGGGCGCGAGCCGCGGCTAAAAGTGCGGAGCCCAGAGACAGACATGAGACGCTAGGGCCGCTGCTGCCGCCACCGGGAGGCCTGTGTGCGAACACAGGTCACTAGCCACACGCCCTTCCGGGGAGTCTGTGCAGCCCGCCACGGCCAGGGTCCCGGGATCCAGGGACAACTCCCCCGGGAGAACGCACAGGCGCGCCTCAGGCTGCAACGTCTCGCCGGCCTCTGCCGCCGTAGGCCCGCCCCACACTCCGTGCCCCTCCCTACCCCCGGGCCTGAGTGAGCCAGAGCCTCCGAATCAGCGGCTCCTTTAACCCCGTCCTGTCTGAGCAAAGAACAGACGCCCTCCGGCGACCTACACGCACAGGCGGGGCTAAATCCAAAGCTGAGCCCCTGGGAGCTGTGAGAACAAAGACGAGAAAGGGAAATCTCTCCCAGCAGCCTCAGAAGCAGCGGATTAAAGCTCCACAATCAACTTGATATACCCTGCATCTGTGGAATACCTGAATAGACAACCAATCATCCCAAATTAAGGAGCCCTGTGGATGAAAGGCTCTTGGTGCTGCAGCCAGGAGTCAGTGCTGTGCCTCTGAGGTGGGAGAGCCAACTTCAGGACACTGATCCACAAGAGACCTCCCAGCTGCACATAATATCAAACAGCAAAAATTTCCGAGAGATCTCCATCTCAACGCCAGCACCCAGCTTCACTCAACGACCAGCAAGCTACAGTGCTGGACATCCTATGCCAAACAACTAGCAAGACAGGAACACAACCCCACCCATTAGCAGAGAGGCGGCCCAAAATCATAATAAGTCTACAGACACCCCAAAACACACCACCAGACGTGGACCTGCCCACCAGAAAGACAAGATCTAGCCTCATCCACCAGAACACAGGCACTAGTACCCTCCACCAGGAAGCCTACACAACCCACTGAACCAACCTTAGCCACTGGGGACAGACACAAAAAACAACAGGAACTACGAACCTTCAGCCTGCAAAAAAGGAGACCCCAAACACAGTAAGATAAGCAAAATGAAAAGACAGAAAAACACACCGCAGATGAAGGAGCAAGATAAAAACCCATCAGACCTAACAAATGAAGAGGAAATAGGCAGTCTACCTGAAAAAGAATTCAGAATAATGATAGTAAGGTTGATCCGAAATCTTGGAGATAGAATGGACAATAGAATGGACAAAATGCAAGAATCAGTTAACAAGGACCTAGAAGAACTAAAGATGAAACAAGCAACGATGAACAACACAATAAATGAAATTAAAAGTACTCTAGATGGGATCAATAGCAGAATAACTGAGGCAGAAGAACGGATAAGTGACCTGGAAGATAAAATAGTGGAAATAACTACTGCAGAGCAGAATAAAGAAAAAAGAATGAAAAGAACTGAGGACAGTCTCAGAGACCTCTGGGACAACATTAAACGTACCAACATTCGAATTATAGGGGTTCCAGAAGAAGAAGAGAAAAAGAAAGGGACTGAGAAAATATTTGAAGAGATTATAGTTGAAAACTTCCCTAATATGGGAAAGGAAATAGTTAATCAAGTCCAGGAAGCACAGAGAGTCCCATACAGGATAAATCCAAGGAGAAATACGCCAAGACACATATTAATCAAACTGTCAAAAATTAAATACAAAGAAAACATATTAAAAGCAGCAAGGGAAAAACAACAAATAACACACAAGGGAATCCCCATAAGGTTAACAGCTGATCTTTCAGCAGAAACTCTGCAAGCCAGAAGGGAGTGGCAGGACATATTGAAAGTGTTGAAGGAGAAAAACCTGCAACCAAGATTACTCTACCCAGCAAGGATCTCATTCAGATTTGATGGAGAAATTAAAACCTTTAGAGACAAGCAAAAGCTGAGAGAGTTCAGCACCACCAAACCAGCTCTACAACAACTGCTAAAGGAACTTCTCTAGGCAAGAAACACAAAAGAAGGAAAAGACCTACAATAACAAAACTGGTCGTGGAACCCTCAACTCTAAGCCCCCAGGTCTATATAATTATAGAGATAGAAAGGAAGGCATAATCTTTGGAATCTTGGCCTGTAGGATGTACTTGCTTGAGGTGAAAGACTTTTTGCTTCCCATGAAGTCAAGTGAAGGGACCCTGAGAGACTCCCTTGTGGAGACTGGGGATGCTTGCAAGGAGGGGATGTGGGGCATTTTGTACCAGCAGACATTCCACTCCCCTGTGGTACTGATGGAGTGGATTGGACTTGGAGGGCTTGACATGTCCTCTGGAGTTTGAGGCAATGAAGATATACAGCCTGGTGCCTACTTTGAGTCTAGAAATTTTGACAGGCAGGAGGCTTAATGGAGTAGCCCATGCTAGCAGGGAAACATGCATGGCAGTAAAGTGCCAAGGGAAGAAAAGAACCTTTTTCTAGCCCATTCATTGAGGGCTTTGGAAGGTACAGAAGGCTCCACGGGAGGAAGCATAAAGCTTAGGGGAGGGGCAGGGACACACTGGCTGATCCGCTTGGGGCTCCCAGTGTTTACTCCTAATCCCCAGCTTCTGTCTGGCCAGCAGCAGATGGAATCCTCTGTGGGCTGCTCAGCCAAGATGCTCCATTGTTTTAGGATAAGGTGGGGTCCAAAATAAAATGCTGGTACAGAGCATATCTTTGCAAGGAGCAAAGGGTTGGCATTTCTAGGGGAGGAAGAGTTTCCCGATGGTAAGAGCTATCTTTTTCATCATAAATCTTTTCTTAATCTCAGGGAAAGATTCAATGGCTAAAGTGGATGTGGAAAGAAGGTAAGATGTACCTAAGGTAGTCAGTCATTTGAGATGTGAGTACAAAGCTATGGTGAGCAATTCATTTGTTCTCATGTTTAAGTCTGGGCTGCTTGGTGAGCTGCCTGAATTTAACAAATGACAAATCCCACTTCTGGCTCTGGTTGTTATGAACATATTCAGTAATACACATAAGGTGACTTATTCCAAAATTTGTGTTAGCAAGGAAATTTGAAATTACCCAAATCTATTGGTGAAATTAGTGACTATTTAAGTTTGTCATCAGGTGGTTGGTTTCCTCATGCTTACTAATTTTTTTTCTGATTTGAAAAGTAGTACTTGTTATTGAATAAGATTTGGAAAATAATAAAACTTATAAATGATAAAAAAAAAAAAGAAACACATCATTCTGAAATAAATTCTTCCTACTGCTTGAAAAAAAAATAAATAAAATAAAATAAATAAAAAAAAATAATATGGGATTTTCTGGTGCTTCCTCCCTCCCTCCCCCTCTCCCTCTCTCCTTCCCTCTTCCTTCCTTCCTTCCTTCCTTCCTTTCTACCTTCCTTCCTTCCTTCTTTCCTTCCTGCCTGCCTTCCTTTCCTTCTTTAAAGCTCAGGCACTCTCCCTCCTTATTCAAAAGCATCAATGGCTTTCTTAAGGTGCAGTAAGCACTGATTACCTGCCCTGGTACAGTTTGAAACTCTGTACAACTAGAAAAATGAAATTGTCAATAGTCCTCTCCTATCATCCTTCTCCGTGACTTTGCCCAGGGCTGATTACACTAGTCTTATGAGTAAGGAAAGCTCTCAGGAACTTTAGCAGTAATAAGTATAAAAGTGAAAACTGTACTATCTTTACTGTATCTAGAGATACAACAGATACAATAGTGTGAAAATTCCATTAGTTGTTAGTCCAGGAGTCTGAAGACCTGGGTGTGAGTCCAGGTTTTGGTACTCAGAGATTGTAGAAACTAGGACAATACCCCTTGTACTAATTCCATGGCATTAAGCCACCTTTCCTAAGAGATACCAAGTCTACTGCACCCTAGGTGTCAGCCTGGCCATCAGCCTGTCTCAAGGTTTCAAGGTCTCAAACCATTTAAAGTTTGCCTAATGTTACACAGTCTACAAAATATAGTCACTATTTCATTTGATTCTAAAATAATTCATCCTAAAAGGCAGATGAAGCATGAAATATTGCCCCCCCCCAAAAAAAATAAAATTTCTATTTAAATGATAAAAATAATGTTACAAGATTATAGAAAATCTGGTGTGGGGGGAGGAAGAAAATGATCCATAATTCCCTATAATTATTTTCACATTTACATTTTTATATTGTTGTCATCTTTGGATGCATACAATTACTAGGTATCCTTACTTTTTTCTCTCAATATTTGCTCTTCTGTATTTTTCATGACAGACTTCATAGGTATTAAATGGCCACATGACATTTCACTGAATGGACGCACCAAAAGTGATGAAGCCAAGCTCCTAGTGATAAGAATCTAACTTATTTACACTTTTTAAAACAAATAATGCCATGCTTAATATTCCTGTGCCCATTTTCCTATATTGTGAATTATTTCTATGAGTTAGGCTGTCAGAAATGGAATTACTGGATCAAAGGAAACCTATTATTTTTTTATGGCTCTTAATACATGCACCAGGATTCATCTCTCAAATTCCACTCTGATTTTCCCTGTATGAGTGCTACTCTACAGCACCTTTGCTAGCTCTGGATATTATAATTTTAAACTTGCTACCTAAGTAGTGAAAGAATTTGGCTCATTTTTATTAAAACTAAATCTCTTTTTAAGCTAAGACATTTTCTGCAGTAGCAGAAATGTAAGTGTATAGTTGCATAAAAACCATTATTTTCTTTCACAAAAGCAGCAACATGGATGCATTTCTATCTAAAATTCCAGTCAGAACAATGGTGAATTTAGTGTACACCTTTGGAGGTTTTGTGGCATATTTTGACATTTTAAGTGTATTCATGCAGACTTTATTGAACACTTAGTATATGCCAGCCTCCACTGCATTCACTGGGATACAAAGGGTAATAGACAAGGGGGAAGGGCATTACAAGCACAAGAAACGGCATTTGCAAAGGAATAGGTGTGTCACAAAAAAGAATGTTTTCATAGAACTGTAGTTACTCATTATTTTGGAGATAAAAGGCACTGTATCAGTTATCTATTGCTGTGTAATGAACTATTCGGAAACATGGCTTTAAACAACAATGCTTAAAATTCTTCACAATCGTGTGGGTTGGCTGGCTGGTTTTTCTGCTACCTTTGGCTGGGTGCACTCATGTAGCTGCATTCCTCTGGAAGGCTGGCTTGGCTAGGCTCAGCTGGAACATCTGGGATGGCTCAGCATCTCTCTCCAAGAAGTCATTTATTCTCAAGAGACTGGACCAGGCTATACTTCTTCAAGTGGGGCCAGCAGAGTTTCAAGAGGGGAAGCCCCAGCTATAAACACTTATCAAGCTTCTACTTGAGTCACACGTGCTGATGTTCTAGTAGTCAAAGCAAGTCACACGGCCAAGCCCAGTCTCAACATGGGAGGCACTATTACGTGGACCCTTGGAGGTGTGATTCTTTGGGATTCCTCAGAGAAACAATCTCTCACAGTTACAAGGAGGGGAACAACGGGTAATGAGACTGGATACAGATGCCAGATTGCTGCAGCCCTCCTGTGCTAGACTGGGTTAAGATTTTTTTTTTCTTATAGATCCCCAAGAATGAGTGGAAAGTTTTTAAAAGTTTTAGAGGTGTGGAAGGGGCTTCTGTGAAGATGCCATGCTCTGATCTCTAGTTTTAGAAAGATGACTTAGGAGAGACTGCGTGATATTAGACATGAGATCATTAGGACACAACCAAGATCATCATAGTGGAAAGATCATGGAGAGGAGAAAAATAATTGAGAAATATTTACTAGTAATAACAATAGTAAGATTTACTGAATACCAGCTCTGTGACTTGACAATCATATCTCCTCCATTCATATAACAATCACTTTACAGATGTACTTAACTCTATTTCACATGATGAGGAAACAGGCTAAATGGTTAACATTCTGAGGTATTTAAGGCAAGTTTGTGGGAGAACTAGGATTAGATCCTCCATCTGTTTGAAGCCAAAGTCATTTTCTCAATCTTGCTGAAGAATGAAAGGCTAGAAATTGCCTGTGTGGTGAAGAGGTCAAAGTGACTGATAAACCAGGAGAGAAAAACCGCATGCTCGTCTCTCCTATTTAGTACTCATGGGGTCAAACATAAGGGAATAGCGGGGTCCTGGCTGGTGGATGCTAGTGGGGTAGAGTGAGGAAGGAGAAATGGGAAGGGGAGAGAGAAGGATTGAACATAGTGGCTTGGCATTTGGGGCGCAAACACTGAGGTGTCAGATCACTGCTCCAGTAGCAGCAAGCTTTGAGCAATCAGGACTCCTCCTGGGGACAGATACCAAGTCAAGGGAGTTATTGGTATGATGCAGAGAAGATGGATAATGAAATGCAATTTAAATTCTGCATTCATTTGGGAAATTTTTTTTAACCGAATTCCCTCCTCCCCTCTTCATTTCTCCCTTTCAACTGGCTCTTTGTGGGTGGGTTACTCTTCTGAAATGCCTACTTCCTTCCTCTTTTGTCTTTCTGTCTTGGTCCCTGGGGAGAATGGAAATTAGCTAAGTGTGATGGGTGTTCAGAAGGCAGGCTTTGGTCCTCGGCCAGGAGAGAACTAATTCCCCCAAGAGTAGCCAAAAGTAGCAGCTTCACAACTGCCCTTCTTCCAGCTGAAAGGGTTTCTTTGTTTCTTCAACATTCCAAATCAGGTCAGTTGCAATCTGTTTTAAGAAATCCATGATCCACCCAAACAAATCTCTCAAGTCAATTCAAATATCAATTAACATGTATTGAGCTGTAGACAGGAGAGTCAGATTGGAGATACATAAAACAGAATAAAAGAATGTAGAGCCTTTATGCGGGGGCGGGGGGGAGGTCAGTGAATCTTGCAGCAGAAAGTTATATCTTGTAAACAGTAATCATAATGTAAAGCAGACTGAAATAAATACTAAGTAGAGGTAGGTATCAGATGCTGTGGGGCGGCTGAGAAAGGAAAATTTTGAGCAAAGGAAGACATATGAGCTGCTCTTTGAAAGATGAGGAGAAGAGGCTAAGAAGAGTGCTCAAGGCAGAGAGCACAGCCTGACCAAGAGTGCAAGCCTAGGAAACGCCCGATGTGGTTAGAAGGGGCTAGACTGTAGGGGTTAAGAATTACAGTTTTGTCCAATGTAAGAAATCTCAGGATTTTCTGAAATAGTCCATTTTTTTCTCCAATAAATGGTCCTCTGAAACAATGCCATTCAGTCAAAAATATGTCAAAACGTCACTAATCTGAGATTATTTTTCTCTTGATTAGTTCTATTAAAGCAGTGAACACTTCAAGCTTTATTACTCATCTACTCCTGAGGGATTTAGCAAAGAGGTGTAAGAGGGTAACGTATCAAACCGCACTCAGCAATTATTTATCCCCACGTACCCTGCCTGGCACATACTGCATACTTAATAAATCTTTGTTGCCTGGACAAAAGAAGACATGTGATCCATAATGATGCCCTACTCTACACCATATTCCATTATTCAGAGACCTAGTGGAACTCTTAAGTTACTTAGTGTCACTGGATGTGTCTGTCTGGATAGGCTGGGTTATGGTGTGCTAACAAACAGCTCCAAAAATCTCAGTGGCTTAACATAATACAGGTTTATTTCTTGCTCATGCTACATGTCCAGTGCAGGTCAGCAGGAAGGGCTCATAATAATGACTCAAGGACTGAAGGGGGTTGGCTCCGTCTTGACTCATGCTTCCAGAGTCATCAAGACAGGGAAACAAGGATGTGGCAAATCCTCCACCAGCTCTTAAAGCTTCCATCCACATGTGACGCAGCTTACTCTGTCTCCTGTTTCATTGCCCAAAGCCAATCATATGGTCAGATCTGACTTCAGGAAAGAGGAAGAGAATCACAATATTTGTGAACAGCTTTAATTACCCACACGCTGGATCACTCACATGATTGGTCCTTTTAACTTAGCTTTCATTGTAGAAGGAAACTTAATAAATGCAGTTGTGTGAATGAACATTGTGAAAATACTATTGCTTTTGTGTGCATAAGCAAGAAGATAACCCCTTTACCAGATTTTGTGTATAAATAAAATTATTCACAAATTTTCTTAACAGAATTCTCTGCTAGTTGAGCAAATCACAGTATTTTGCCTTAAATCATTTTAAATCTCAGCACTGTTTCCATGTCAATGGCAGTCCACTGGGTACTTCTTGCCTCTTATGAGATGATAGCATTTGCTCTAAAAACCTTGTTCAGTCATTGAACATCTTGCAGAAATTTAGCTAGTGTGGATATATGCCTAGCACTTGTACTAACATTTTCTATCTTCTATTCTGACACTTATTAGATGATTGCTTTAAAGCTATTTTTGAAGAGAGGGCTTGAAAGAGGAGAATGGATCAATCACTGTTTAGCCTGCTAGACCCTCTTTGATGTACGGTAACCAAAAGTCATTCTCATCACATCACAGAAGGTTTAGGTGAGGCAAGCTTGTGATCTCAGCTGAATTCTTAATACACGATAGGCTGTCTAGTGTCCCCACACAGGGGATGTAATTCAGTTTATAATAAAAGCTCAGTGCCCTTATTGCTGTTACTATACACAGCAGACTTACTATATACCATCCATTGTATTTTTTTGGATGAAAGAAAAAGTATTAAATTATTTCCTGACTGCCTTTCAAAGTCTACTTAACCAATTCACTGCTGCTAATTAGCATCTGGGTGCCCTAACAGAGCAACACCCTGGGCAATTCCTAGTCTCCCTCATGAATCAGACCTCCATAAGACTACTGTCCCCTTGTGGTGATGAACAAATTATGCCTATTTCATGGTAAACTTGAGGCTATTTTCGAAGGACTTGGAACATGCTGGCCATCTCGTTGTATTATCCATCAACTGGAATCAAAGAATAAGGTAAAATGTGGTCCAAAGATAGCTTTGTATATTGACCCTTGCTGGAAAAAATGTTCAGTGGCTGAGAGAGTTCATAGATAACCTAGTTTCTTATCCTCTTGGCCTCCTGCAACAATAATGCAGTTGCCACCTCAGCAGACATATTATATAATCAATACTTAGATGGCCATTATTGCTGTTGGGCATTAAAAAATGCATTCAAAAGGCAGGAGAATCTTCTGGAGACACTCATTCTGTCAACCAGGGCAGTCCTTAGGGAGGGTTTCCCTCCAAAAGCAGCCAGCCAGAGGAAATGTCGACACTGTCAAATGTCAGGCAGTTTCTAGGGCGGCAATGCACCATGGGTCTCTTCCCTCCCCCAGCAGGTTCCTGGACATAGGACTGACTCTTGCTGATGAATCGATGGAGCCATTTAGGGTGTCCAAATATTTCCTTTACTTTTTGATTCAGAATTTTCCTCCAAACTCCAAATGTTATGAAGAGCCTTTCTATCATTGTAACCACACTAATGAATACTAATTGGACATAAGGAAGTTGAAAATACCAAATCCAAAAACAAAACAAAACAAAACAAAGCAACGACAACAACAAAAAAACCAAAAACCTTTGGCACTGAATGTGAAGGAATAGTTTTCATTGTAAACATGAGTAAAAGAATTTGATATTGCTCAGCTAATCTCACTCAAGGGCTATAAGCTACACTGCCAAATGCAATGGAGTGAGCAAAACTTTCATTAAAAGATTTATGCTTTGAGTCTCAATAAGACATTCTCTGAATCTGACTTTTTTATTTGAGAAAGTAGAGCTATAGTTGATTTTTTTCCCAGAGTTTATGTTTATTTTCTAGAGATTCTGAATAGTTTTGTACAAAGCCAGAATTAGGTCATGTTTTCCATGATGATTAAAGATCTGTACTAAAAACTTTAGTAATATATATTGCTAAAATGTATCTCATTTATTTTGTGAAAACCACAGCCACGAGGGAATATGCAATGAGAACAGGCATGTTAAAATGCTAACAAAGAAATCTCCTCTCAATGCCCCCACACCCCCAAAAAATATTCAAGCAAGCATGTAGGATTTGCAATCATGCTGCAGCAGAGGGGGGGGTCAGAGATCAAAAATAAATGGTGGGCCACAACATGCAGAGCTTTTAAAAAATAATGTCACATTCTTTCATTCTCAGCATAAGAAATGGGCAACTTGTTCAGGGCAAATAATTGTTTGAACTGAGGATTTTATTATTAATCTCTGAAGACTGCTGAATTTAGGGTCACAGTAAGGGTTGATTAGGTACAAGGTGCATAAAGCTCTCCTCTGTCGATGCTATTGAAAGAAGCAAGTAATTTAGATTCAGAATTGGTCTTGGATTGAAGCTCACTCCATTACCGACCATTTTCAATTTCAGCTATACAATAAACATCAAGCTCGGCAAGGAAATTAGTACATTTGGTAATGTATTGGAAGAGATGGGTGGGTCTTTGACAAGATGACACTTATCACCAAAGCTTCAGTTAATGAAACCCTTGAGTGGTATCTGCGTTTGACATATTTTGACATTTTTTGAAATCACATCCAGCGTTTTTTCCCCCACAATGTTCTTCTTTATGAGAGAAAAAAAATCCATCTATCTTTAAAATGAGTACTGAAGTACTGCAATATTATTGGAAAAAAAATTAAAGAGATGCTGCCTGCCACTGACAGGAAGAACAGGGTACTTTCTCAAAATCCGTAAGAAGCAACAGATTCATAGGATAAATTTTATTCAAACGAAGCCCACAATGTATTTCCAGGAGAAGCTTCAGATTTAAATGGAGCATGTTTTATCATACCTTCCGTAAAAGTACTTTCACTATAAAATGTGATCTCATTAATGTGACTACAATTTACATTTCTGCAAAAAAATTTGCCAATTTTGGGTAATTACTTCCTGGACAAAATAATTTTCTTTCCTTTTTTTTTCCTGCAAGGAGACTGCTCGTACCTTGGTAAAGGTGGGACTTTTAAAAGAGAAAGTAATGAAAAGGAGCAGAAAATGAAGACCGTATACCAAAAACAACAACAACAAAAAAGTCGAGAAAGAAAACTGCAGGGGAAAATAAAGGTACAAAATAAATAGGGGAAAAGCAGATAAGAATGAAGGCATGAAGAATGAACAATTTCTGGCCCCTAACTAGTTCTGACTAGATCACAATCCATATTCTCTCACCAGAGTTCTCACGTTTATGTATAATTAAATGCTGCTTTATTGCCAACTGGCCCAGATAATGAAAAACCAGAAAAAGAAGAAAATGCTTCCAAAGTGACTGAAAATTTAGGCTCACACATTCCGAAGAGTGGTTTTTGTTATTTACTTTTTAGTTTTTTTCTGAAAGCTGGGTAAAATTATTATGTATTCAGATATTTTAAATCTCACACAGCTCTATTGTTCATGCCATGTTTTTTATTCAGGGCTGGGAGAACAATGCAACAAAAAATACAAAGCGTTCTAAATGGGGCGGTGGGGCCCTTCCTGAACCCTACCGGACCGGGGTGGCACTCGCAGCGTGGTAGGCCCAGCCGGGTGGTCTCCCTCATACCTCATTTACCCACCACGAGAAGGAGGTCACCCTTAAGTGTGGAAGGGGGGATAGGAGACAGAAAGAGTGTGAGGGAGGCAGAAAGAGCAGAGTAAAGAAAGAAAAAAGGCTGCTTTGCACAAGATAGATGCTCTGGAAGAATTCAAAACACATCAAGAGGACTCTTTTTTAACCTCCACTCTGTAGGTGATTTCTTAAACCCTTTAGACTCCTACCCTTTTTGACTTCCATAATCCAAATTTAAGACCCCAGATCCTGTAGGTAAGGGAAGGGATAAAACTAACCTCTGTATTAGCTCCAGGTCATCATACTGTCATCTCAAAAAGCTGCATTCGATATTTCCCTGACCGCCAACTCTCATTCCTAGTCCCTAAAATATTATAATAATAATAATTTTAACATGTAAAAATACAATGAGCACTCTGGAGTTTGGTCATCTAATAATCCAGGGTTTTATGATTATTTTTTACAGTTCCTCACTTGTCCTGTAAGTATGGAAAATCAGTTAATTGTGTTTAAATAGAACGATATGTCACCTGACCTCAAGAATGGCATTACAGTTTAACTGTTTTTACTACCTCAGGTGGGACCTTTAGACAAGTCTAAAGACTCTTCCTTTTATTTTACCAATTTTAATAATAAATATGGAATAACCAAACTTTGGGTGAGAGGCTATTTCTTCCTATATTCAGTGATGTTGTTTGGTTGGGGGGCACTGGAAATGTTCACCACTGATGTTTAGTCTGATTAGTTGGTACCTGTGCCATAGCAGTTAAATATTTTTTATGTACAAAATATTTACCAGAATGGTTGTTGGTCCCCAATGAAACATTTTCTATAATTGTAATTGGTTAATAATTTGTGTAAGTATTTATTTAATGTCTTGTCATCTCCTCCAAAAGTCACCTCTTGAGAGAGCGCAGGACAATTTCTTTCTTGTATCTCTTGTTTAAGGCAGTTCTTGCCACATAGTGGCAACTCAAGAAATATTATTTGAACAACTGAATTGAGGATTCCCCACATATCCACATTTTAGGAGTTGTAGCAGCCCTAGAAGAATGATCACTTTAATCTCTTTGTAGCATTAACTGCTTATTCTTTCACAGTAATTCTGGCAAGATTGTAAATACTGTAAAAACTGGAGGAACATTTTTCACTGTGGATTCTTATTTGATCTCTCTTTTTTTTAGAAAGATATTTTTGTGATCAGCTTTGCCTGACATCCTGGAGTTCAACGTCTTTAGAATTAAACCTTCTGTCAACTCAGCTGCTTGTGATGCAGGAGCAGATCTGAGGGTCTAATTGCAAATTATAGCATTTTAAGGCAACTCTCCTGTTTCCACCATTAACTGAACACCCTTCTTCAGAGGTACACTGTGCCTACAGTTCCTGAACTTTTCGGGAGTAATCTGATTTGAATCATCTTGAGTCTAGGCTTCTCAAGCTGCTAGTCTAGGTTTCAGCTTTCTCTGATCTGCTAAGTCAAAATTTTGTTGCTGTTTCTCCTCTCCCATTGTCCTCGTCTTTGTGCTGTTTTGGTCCTTCTGCTGTCATTTTAGTATGGTTTTGTGAAGAAGCACAGGTTAAAGCATGTGTTCAGTTTATTATTTCATAGGTTTAATATACTTTCCCCATTTTATAATTATGAAATGTTTGATACAAACGATTGAATATAAAATTATTATTTGTATAAAGACTATACATATGCATGTGTATATATTTATATACATGCCTATGTACTATATAACACGCTCTGTTGCTCAACTGATAGTATTTGCAAGGTAAAAGAATGATAAAACGAACACCCACATGTACACACCTAAATACCTATGTGCTCCTCCCTGTATCCTCCTGCCTCCCCACTAAAGGTAACCATTATCTCAAATTTTGTGGTTAAAATTCTTTCATTTTTCCTTCCAATTTTCCTCACATATATGTGTGTGTGTGTGTGTGTGTATATATATATATATTCTGTATTAATCTGTGTTGCTAAGTTACACTTCAGTGGTGACTTACAAAAAGAAATATTGATTTTTTTGCTCAAGTACACATTTGATACAGGCTGGCTGTGTGTCTGTGAGTCAGCCTTGACTTTGTTCTGGGACTTCTTCATTCCAGGACTCAGGCTAAAGGAGTAGCCCCATCTCAGTCTCATTGCAAAGGGAAAAGGGCAGTGGCAACACCATGCAATGGCTCTTAAAACTTCTGCTGGAAGTGACTCATATCAGTTCCATCATGTTTCATGGACCAAACCTGCTATAAGCGAGGAGGATATATCACAGGGACGGACACTGCAAGATACATGGCAAAAGAAAGAAATGTACCCCCTTTCCAGGAAATGATAGTGAATAGTGGGAAACAATAATAAAATTGACCAAAGTTTGTTCTCCTGGTCACAAATATTCATTTCTCACTCTTCCATGTAATAATATACTCCCCTCCCATCCCCAAGGAAAACAGCTTAAATGATGTACCCATTAAAGCATCCGATTCTAGGTCCAGGATTCTGTGATCACTTTAACATCAGGTCCAGATATAGCTCCTCTTCATTTGTAGACAGATGAACTAAAACTAAAACTCTCTGCTAAACATAGCAATTCTGAAATTTCACTGGGCAAGTGTTGTGAGGGCCCTCTAACATGGCGGGAAGAGATGGCTCTTGATTAAGGTCATTCTGCTCTCTGCATCTAGCTCCAGTTCATGGTTATAGACAGCTCTTGACCCCAGCCTCTGAGCGGTTCTTCCTTTTCCATTACTCTCCTTGGACCACATCTGAAAAGGGCGTTGGAGAACATGCTCCCTTGGGAGCTAAGATTTTCTTGCTTCCTGCTCTTGGACCTGGGGCAGACGCAGGCTCTTTTAGCAGAGGCTGATGCTTATTTCGGCAGACTGTAATTCTCCTGACAGCTTCATCTGCTTTTTGTACGAACAGCCGCACTGGCAATTCTTTTCAAGACACGCCTCTCTTTCTCCAGACTTACACACAGGTATTTTGGAGCTTATCAGACTTCCATGAGGGCACTATACCCTTAGGCTCTTTTAAGCCCGTTTGTTCCCCTGAAAATGTTCACCATCTATCACCATAATCAATTCAACCTGAGGCACCTTTAACATCTTTAATTCAGTCTATGATTCTCCAAAGCTGAATTTTTAATCAGATTTTGTCACTCAGAGGCATTCTCAGTTTTACTATAGGATATGAGAATAAGTTGCATCCTCTAATCCTCTAAATGCCCAGCTTTCTGATTTCCTATCATATCTTCTCATCTTTGCTTACAAACTGGCCAATCCCTTTGTGAGCTCATTTCTTTTTCTTTACCACCATGTCAAATGCAGCCAACAGCAACCAGGACATGCTAGTAATCTTCTGTTTCCTAATCTCTTTGTGTAAGGTCACAAAGTCACTCAGTATGTTATTCCCTTTTTATGTTATTGCAGCTTTGCTTCACCACTGCATAGTGGGTTGCCATCCTTCCAGCCTCTAATAACAGGTTCCTTGTTACCCACCACTCTGCCACAAAGTCAGTGGGACGTATTTTAAGGGTTTTGTTATGGCAGCATCTGCTTTGAGGTAACAATCTCTAAATCTCTGTGACTGACAAAAACAATTATTTTTTGTTCATGTTACATAGTTCTATATTGGCTGTGGGTTGGCTGAAGCCTTATTCCCTGTGTCCTCTTCCAGGATGAAGAGAGTAGCCCCTATCTGGGACATGCCATGCTGTGGAAGATGGAGAAGGGTGATGGCAAAACCATGTGATGATTCTTCAAGTTTCCTCTCAAAAATGGAATACATCACTTCTGCTCACATTCAATTGGCCAAAGTAAGGCACATGGCTGAAACTGACACTGGTGTTGTAGGAAGTACAATCCACAACAAAGACAGAAGGGATAGTGAGTATTTTGAATAAATAATACAGTGTACCACAACCCCTGAATATATATTGCTTTGTTTTGCACACTTTTGAAATTTATATAAAGAAAATCATTAAATATGTATTCTTTTGTGACTTAAATTTTTTGGAGTTCCAGATTTTATTAGTGGGTTTTATCGATGTTAATGTGTATAGTGTTTTTCACTCAACAGTGCTGTATACTATTCCATTGTATTAATATACCAAAAGTTATCTGTCCATTACAGCTGTTTCCAGGTGTTTTTTGTTTGGTTGGTTTTGTTCTATTTGCTATTTTACACAATGCTGCTAAAAACTCTTATAAAAGTCTTCCAATACACACATAAAAATGTTTTTTGTAATATATGCAAAGAGTAAAATTTGGGGGTCATAGGCTATATACATCTTCAAATGCATTAATTAATGCTGGATTTGTTTTCTAATAATTATAGTACTTTATATTTCAGCTAGGAATACTTGAGTTCTCATTGTTCCACACCCTTGAAACACTTGGTATTGTCAGACTTTTTTTTTTAACACAATTGCCAATCAGGTGGGTATCTTAGGTTTGTATTTATATTTCTCTGTTTACATATTGCATGTGTCTGTGTGCCATTCATATGTCCTCCTCTGTGAAATATCTAAATATCTCTTTGGGACATTTTTCTATTGGATTATTTGTAATTTTTATATTGATTTTTAGGAGGCATTTACAAATATTCATACATTTTCAATGTTATTCCATTATTGGTTATATGTGTTTCAAATATATTCTCCCGTGGTCTGTCTTTTCACTTTTGAAATGGTGTCTTTGACAAACAGAAGTTTTAAATTTTAATGTAGACAGGTCCTTCAACATTTTCCTTTATGGGTAGTGCTTTTTCTATCTTGCATAAATAATCCTTGTCTATACCAAAATCATGAATATATTATTAAATTATCTCATGAGAATTTTAAAGTTTTGTTTTTTGTAATGAAGTCTTTAATCCACCTGGAATTTATTTCTGTGTCTGGTGTGATTAGCCTATAATTTACCCTCCTTGTACTGTTCTTCTCCTCACATTTTTTTTATATCAAATCTATACAGATTCATCAAATTTGTTAAGGAATGTTTCCTCTTTTTCCGTTCTCTGGAAAACTTTCTGTAAAATTGGAATTGTATGTTCCTTGCAAGTTCATTAAAAGGTCTGTTTCTTTTCTTTTTCTTTTAAAAAAGTCTTTATTGTTGATTTAATTTCTTACAATCATAGAATTATTTAGTTCTTCTAGTCCTTTTGAGTCAGTTTTGATAAAAAAATTCCATTTTTTCCAATTTTAAGTTTTCAAATTTAGTGGAATAAAGAAATTCATGATATTCTCTTATTTACTTTCAAATTTCATTTCCACCTATAGTTATATCCTCTTTTCAATCCTAATATTGTATTATCTTCCCATTTTGTTTTTTCTTGATCAATCTTCCTAGAGATATATCTCTTTTATTAGTCTTTTCAAATAATCAACTGTTGGCTTTGTTGGTCATCTGTTTTTGCTTTCTGTTTGTTATTTCCTATGATACAACTTGTATAAATTTTTTAAATATTAAAATTATTCATATGCCACTGGGATGAGCAAGGCTTTGATGCAACCATTTCCAAAGGTGGCAGTGAATAAGGTAACAGGAGGTACATCTAGAAAAACAACTTGGTTGCATCAAAACAAAGAGCATCATTTAGGAGCAGAATTCTTACCCTTGTTTTTCAAATGGTTTGAATATCTTTGGTACTTTTCTTACTGACTCCTCTTTCAATCCTGAGTTTAATATAGAAGTTGATTATGAACCCTATGTACATCTCTAATCAAGATTAAGGAATGGGTCTCTTCATCTAAATTTTCTAACATCAATATTTCTAGGGGAGAGTGGCCAACATGGCAGAGTAGAAAGACCCTGAGCTCACATCTTCTCATGAGCACACCAAAATCACAACTATCTACAGAACAACCATCAAGGAAAAAGACTAGAACCTACCAGAAAAGATCTTCTACAACTAAAGACATAAAGAAGGAACCACAGTGAGATGGGTAGGAGGGGCAGACTCATGACATAATCAAATCCCATACCCCACAGGTGGAGGATCCACAAACTGGAGAATAATTATATTATAGATATTCTCTCACAGGAGTGAGAGTTCTGAGACCCACGTCAGGCTCCCCAGCCCGGGGGTCCAGCACCAGGAAGATGAAGCCCCAGAGCATATGGCTTTGAAAGCCAGCGGGGCTTAACTGTAGGAGCCCCACAGGACTGGGGGAAATAGAAACTTCATACTTAAAGGGTGCACACAAAATCCCACATGCACCAGGACCCAGGACAAAAGCAGTAATTTGATAGGAGACTGGGCCAGACCTACCTGCTGGTCTCAGAGAATCTCCTAGAGAGGCAGGGGGCAGCTGAGGCTCAGGGACATACACACTGGTGGCAGACATTATGAGGAATATTCAGATGCAGGAACAGTCCTGGCAACCAACACACTGGCTCATTAACGCCAAGACCTGGCCCCACCCAACAGCCTGTAGGCCCCAGTGCTGGAACGCCTCAGGCCAAACAACTAAGTGGGTGGGGAAACAGCTCCACCCATCAGTAGACAGGCTGCCTAAATACTTCCTCAGCCCACAGCCACCTCTAGACATGATCCTAGACTGAGCCCTGCCCACGAGAGGGCGAAGACCCAGCTCCACCCACCAGTGGACAGGCACCGGCCCCTCCCACCAGGAAGTTTGTACAAGTCTCTAGACCAGCATCACACACTAGGGGGCAGACCCCAGAAGCAAGAAAACTATTATCCTACAATGCAGGCCAGACCCTAGTCTGGGACCAGCTGGGCCCTGGCCCTGCCCACAGGCCAATACCCAGACCCCATACCTTCAGGATACCCCAGACCCCATACCCAACTCTGTCAGGAACTTCCCCACCATCAGTGATCTGAAAAGAGCTCTGGGATCTCTGGGTACTGCAGTCAGACTACAGGAACCAGCTCTCCCTGACAGTAGTCCAGCACTAACCCCAGGATCTGGCTTCACCTGCCAGTGGGGGAGCAATAGCCCCAGTGTCTTCAGAACCCTGACTCCGCACTCCAGTGAGCAAACATTAGCCCCAGGGTCCCCTAGGGTTCCACAACCGGCCACCTCATGACCAGGTCCTGCTGAACAGCAGCCAGCCGCACCTGTACAAGGCAGGGCCTGGCAACCAACCAGACTAGGGGCTAACCAAGCCTAACCGACCTCCCACATAGCCCATCACAATAGAAGGCCCCATGTGGCCCTCTTAGGGGAAATCCCTAGAGCAAATAGCTGGGGTGATGAGAGGGGAGTGAACTGCTGGGGCACAAAGGACATCTCCTACAGAAGGCCACTTCTCCAAGGTCAAGAAGCATAATTAGGGCTTCCCTGGTGGCGCAGTGGTTGGGAGTCCGCCTGCCGATGCAGGGGACATGGGTTCGTGCTCCGGTCTGGGAGGATCCCACATGCCGCGGAGCAGCTGGGCCCACGAGCCATGGCCGCTGAGCCTGCGCGTCCGGAGCCTGTGCTCCGCAACGGAAAGGGCCACAACAGTGAGAGGCCCGCATACGGCAAAAAAAAAAAAAAAAAAGAAGCATAATTAACCTACCACAGACATAAAAATACAAACAGCAACTTAGACAAAATGAGGCAGCAGAGGAATATGTTCCAGATGAAGGAACAAGATAAAACCCAGAAGAAGAACAAAGTGAAGTGGAAATAGGCAGTCAACCTGAGAAAGAGTTCAGAGGAATGATTGTAAAGATGATCAAAGAACTCAGGAGAATGGATGCATAGAGCGAGAAGTTAGAAGTTTTTAACAAAGAGAAAATACAAAGAACAACCAGAGATGAAGAAAAAAATAACAGAAATGAAAAATATACTAAAAGGAATAAATAATAGGCTAAATGATACAGAAGAATGGATCAGTAAGCTGGAAGACAGAGTAGTGGAAATCACTGTCACTGAATAGGAAAGAAAAAAAAAGAATGAAAAGAAATGATGACAATTTAAGAGACTTCTGGGACAACATCAAGCACAGTAATATTTACATTATAGGGGTCCCAGAAGGAGAAGGGAGAAAGGGCCTGAGAAAATATTTGAAGATATCATAGCTAAAATCTTCCCTAATCTGAAGAAGGAGACAGTCACTCAAGTCCAGGAAGTGCAGAGTCCCATGCAGGATTAACCCAAAGAGGAAAACACCAAGACACATTGTAATCAAAATGACAAATATTAAAGATAAAGAGAGAATACTAAAAGTAGCAAGAGAAAAGCAACAGAGAACATACAAGGGGACACCCATAAGGCTATCAGTTGATTTTTCAGCAGAAACTCTGCAGGGAAGAAGGAAGTGGCACAATATATTTAAAGTGATGAAACAGAAAATGCTACAACAAAGAATACTCTATCTAGCAAGGCTCTCATTCAGATTTTATGGAGAAATCAAAAGCTTTACAGACAAGCAAAAGCTAAAAGGATTCAGCACCACCAAACCAGCTTTGCAACAAATGTTAAAGGAACTTCTCTAGGTGAAGAGAAAAGGTCACAACTAGAAACAAGAAAATTATGAAATGAAAAAGCTCACTGGTAAAGGCAAACATACAGTAAAGGCAGGAAATCATCCACAAACAAAACTAATAGAGAGGTTAAAAGACAAAAGTAGTAAAATCACCTGTATCCACAATAAGCAGTTACGGGATACACAAAAAAATTAGATGTAAAATATGATATTGAAAACAGTAAATATGAGGGGAGGCGAGTACGAATGCAGGGTATTTCAAATGCATTTGAAATTAAGAGATTAATTAATAACTTAATAGCAATCAGTTTATATATAGCAATCAGTTTATATATGTTATACAAAAACCTCACAGTAACCACAAACAAAAAATCTAAAATACATATACACAAGGAAAAGGAATTCAAACACAACACTAAAGATAGTCATCAAATCACAAGAGAAGGGGACAAAAGGAAAGGGGGAAAATGTCCTACAAAATCAAATCCAAAATGATTAACAATATGGAAAAAAACATACATATCGATAATTATCTTAAATGTAAACAGACTAAATGTTCCAACTGAAACAGACTGGCTGAATGGATATGAAAATAAGACTGTATATATACTGCCTACGAGAGACTCACTTCAGATCTAGGAACACATACAGACTGAAAGTGAGGGGATGGAAAAAGGTATTCCACACAAATGGAAATCAAAAGAAAGCTGGAGTAGCAATACTTATATCAGACAAAAAAGACTTTAAAATAAAGATTATTACATGAGACAAAGAAGGACACTGCATAATGATCAAGGGATCAATCCAAGAAGAAGATATAACAATTGTAAATAATAGAAGCAACCAACATAGGAGCACCTCAATATATAAAGCAAATATTAATAGACATAAAAGGAAAAATTGACAGTAACACAATAATAGTAGGGGACTTTAACACCCCACTTACATCAATGGACAGATCATCCAGACAGAAAATCAATAAGGAAACAAAGGCCTTAAATAACATATTAGACCAAATAGACTTATTGATACTTATAGAGCATTGCATCCAAAAGCAGCAGAATACATATTCTTTTCAAGTGCACGTGGAACATTCTCCAGGACAGATAACATGCTAGGCCACAAAATCAAGCCTCAACAAATTTAAGAGAATTAAAATCCTATCAAGCATCTTTTATGACCACAATGCTATGAGACTAGAAATCAACTACAAGGAAAAAACTGCAAAACCTAAAATTACATGGAGACTAAATAATATGCTACTGAACAACCAATGGATGACTCAAGAAATCAAAGAGGAAATTTACAAAAAATACCTAGAGACAAACGAGCACAAGACAATCCAAAACCTATGGATGCAGCAAAAGCAGTTCTAAGAAGGAAGCTTATAGTGATAAAATCTTACCTCAGGAAACAAGAAAAATCACAAATAAACAACCTAACATTACACCTAAAGCAACTAGAGAAAGAAGAACAAACAAAATCCAAATTTAGCAGAAGGAAAGAAATCATAAAGATCAGAGCAGAAATAAATGAAATAGAGACTAAAAAACAATAGAAAAGATCAATGAAACTAAAAGCTGGTTCTTTGAAAAGATAAACAAAATTGATAAACCGCTAGCCAGACTCATCAAGAAGAAAAGGGAGAGGGCCCAAATCAATAAAAACAAAAATGAGAAATGAAAAAGAAGTTACAACTGACACCAGAGAAATACAAAGGATCACAAGCCAATAAAAGGAATAATCTAGAAGAAATGGGCAAATCTCTAAGAGAAAGGTACAATCTCTCAAGACTGAACCAGGAAGAAATAGAAAATATGAACAGACCAATTACCAGTACTGAAATTTAATCAGTAATTTTAAAACTCCCAACAAGCAAAAATCCAGGACCAGATGGCTTCATAGGTGAATTCTACAAAACATTTACAGAAGAGTTAATACCTGTCCTTCTGAAACTATTCCAAAAATTGCAGAAGAAGGAGCACTCCCAAACCCATTCTATGAAGCTGCCATCACCGATAAAACCAGGCAAAGATATCACAAAAAAGAAAATTACAATATTACTGATGAAGATAGATACAAAAATTCTTGACAAAATACTAGCAAGCTGAATCCAACAATACATTAAAAGGATCATACAAAATGATCAAGTGGGTTTATCCCAGGGATGCAAGGATTTTTCAATATCTGCAAATCAATCAATGTGATATACACATTTACAAACTGAAGAATAAAACCCATATGATCATCTAGGTGCAAGAAAAGCTTTTGATAAAATTCAACATCGATTTATGATAAAAATTCTCCAGCAAGTGGGCATCGAGGGAACATATGTCAACATAATAAAGGCTATATATGACAAACCCACAGCTAACATCATACTCAACAGTGAAAAGCTGAAAGCATTCCCTCTAAGATCAGAAACAAGACAGAGATGCTCACTCTTACCACTTTTATTCATCATAGCTTTGGAAGTCCAAGCCACAATAATTAGAGAAGAAGAACAAATTAAAGTAATCTAAATTGGAAAGGAAGAAGTAAAACTGTCATTGTTTGTAGATGACATGATATTATACATAGAAAATCCTAAAGGTGCCACCAGAAAACTACTAAAGCTCATCAATGAATTCAGTAAAGCTGCAGGATACAAAATTAATACACAGAAATTGCTTCCATTTCTATACACTAACAATGAAATATCAGGAAGACAAATTAAGGAAATAATTTCATTTACCATAGCAACAAAAAGAATAAAATACCTAGGAATAAACCTACCTGGGAGGCAAAATACCTGTACTCCAAAAACTGTAAAATGCTGCTGAAAGAAACTGAAGATGACACAAAGAGATGGAAAGATACATGGTGTTCTTGCATTGGAATAACCAATATTGTTAAAATGACCATACTTCCCAAGGTAATTTACAGATTTAATACAATCCCTATCAAATTACCAATGGCATTTTTCACAGAACTAGAAGAAATAATTTAAAAATTTGTATGGAAACACAAGAGACCCCAAATATCCAAAACAATCTTGAGAACAGAGCTAGAAGAATCAGGCTCCCTGACTTCAGACTATATTACAAACTACAGTAACAAAAACAGTATGGTATTAGCACAAAAACAGACACATAGACTAATGGATCTGGATAGAAAGTCCAGAAATAAACCCACACACTTATGGTCAATTAATCTACAACCAAGGAGGCAAGAATATACAGTGGAGAAAAGACAGTCTCTTCAGTAAGTGGTCTGGGAAAACTGGACAACTACATGTAAAAGAATGAAAATAGAACATTCTCTAACACCATACACAGAAATAAACTCAAAACGGATTAAAGACCTAAATGTAAGGCCGGATACTATAAAACTCCTAGAGGAAAACATAGGCAGAACATTTTTTGACATAAATCGCAGCAATATTTTTTGGGATCTATCTCCTAGAGTAATGGAAACAAAAGCCAAAATAAACAGATGGGACCTAATTAAACTTAAAATCTTTTGCACAGCAAATGAAACCATAAACAAAACGAAAAGACAACTTACTGAATGGGAGAAAATATTTGCAAATGATGTGACCGACAAGGGATTAATTTCCAAAATATTCAAACAGCTCATACAACTCTATAACAAAAAAACAAACAGCCCAATCAAAAAATGGGCAGAACTAAATAAACATTTCTCCAGAAAAGACATACAGATGGTCAAGAGGCACATGAAAAGATACTTAACATCATTAATTATTAGAGAAATGCAAGTCAAAACTACAATGAGGTATCACCTCACATTGGTCAGAATGGCCATCATCAAAAAGTCTACAAATAAATGCTGGAGAGGGTGTGGAGAAAAGAGAACGCTCCCACACTGTTGGTGGGAATGTAAATTGGTGCAGCTACTATGGAGAAGAGTCTGGAGATTCCTTAAAAAACTAAAAATAGAGTTACCATATGCTCCAGCAATCCTACTCTTGGGCATATATCCAGAAAAGATGAAAACTCTAACTCGAAAAGATACATGCACACTAATTTTCATAGCTGCACTATTCACAATATCAAAGACATGGAAGCAACCTAAATGTCCATCGACAAATGAATAAAGAAAATGTGGTGTGTGTGTATACATACATACAATGGAATATTACTCAGCCATTAAAAAAGAATGAAATAATGCCATTTGCAGCAACACGTATGGATCTAGAGATTATCATACTAAGTGAATTAAGTCAGACAAAGAATGACAAATATCATATCACTCATATGTGGAATCTAAAAAAGTGATACAAATGAACTTACTCACAAAACAGAAATAGACTCACAGACATGGAAAATAAACATGGTTACCGCAGGTGGGGGAGGGATAAATTAGGAGTTTGGGATTAACAGATACACACTACTATACATAAAATAGATAAATAGCAAGGGCTTACTGTATAGCACAGGGGACTATATTCAATATCTTATAAAACCTATAATGGAAAGGAATCTGAAAAAGAATATATATATGTACATATAACTGAGTCACTTTGCTGTTCACCTGAAACTAACACAACACTGTAAATCAACTATACTTCAATGAAAAAAAAAAAAAGAATACTAGTGAACGTAGCAAAACAGATAGCTTAGGGGGTGAAAATTACATATTGTTTTCCTGGCTTTAAGAAAAAATGTGTAGTCAAAAGTAAAATGCAAAGGATTTTAGTACTATATGTATATTAAAGCACTAGATATATACCTGGCAAAAAATAATTGGAAACAGTTAAAGTTTGGTGACAGATTTGCAACTTTCTTATACCCATAATAAAAAGAGGACTCCACTGGGGTCTTGGTGGCACTTTGTGGCCAATCACAACACCAATAATCTAAGATAAAGATGCCAGTGATAAAAAAAAGTTTAACTTTTTATTATACAGTATTAGCGTAGATTCAAATAAAGAGGTACTTAATTTTCAGCACAATGCACACAAAATTCTGAACCCAATGTTACAGAAAGCCTTTTTCCAGTGAGGAACGAATTAGGGCCACGGTGGATTTCCTGGAAGAAAATATCAGTAGAGGCTGAATAATTCCAAGAAGGTTTGCAACTCTTTAAGACCAAACACATTTTGGTTTGCACAACTTTTGAATTAATTGAGATCATTACCAGTAACACTGAAAGTAATTTAAGAAACTGACATTTCTCTTCTGTTATTTATATACCTGATATATTAAAATGACATAGGACTTACTGAAAACTTTCAATCAATTTAGTCTTTGTCAAACTTGCAATCAATAAATCACTAGAATATGGGTCTGAACCTGGAATCTTAGATACAGGGTCTCAATAAAATATGGGAAAATATTAAGATCAAAAGAAATTCCACATAGATGGCACTTAAACCGTCATGCCCTTCCATATGTTTTGGTGTTGTTTTCAATGACTATCTATTACTGAACTTGGGAATAAATAGATGTGGCCAAGTTTTTCCCATCAGTAAAATGGCAAGATGTTAATTAGCTTCAGGCATGAGATATGGATATTATTCAAGGGCCACTTGTAGTTAGTAATCTGCCCTTAATCACTCCCTAGATTAGTAACCTGCCCTTAATCACTCACTAGGAAAAACTAGTTACTCTTTGTTGTCACTCTTTAGAATGTTATCACTCCCCATGCATCATTGTCTCTGGACAACTCTCTAGGTTCTACCTTATAATTATGCTACAGTAGTTTCCCATAAATAATTTCATCCTAATTTCATAGTTTTTGCCATCATTACCTATTGTTTCCTGAATATTCTTCAAACTGGCAGATTAATTTTTTTTTTTTTTTCGGTACGTGGGCCTCTCACTGTTGTGGCCTCTCCTGTTGAGGAGCACAGGCTCCGGACGCGCAGGCTCAGCAGCCATGGCTCACAGGCCCAGCCACTCCACGACATGTGGGATCTTCCTGGACCAGGGCACGAACCCAGGTCCCCTGCATCGGCAGGCGGACTCTCAACCACTGGGCCACCAGGGAAGCCCTGGCAGATTAATTTTTTTATTCATCCTAAGCAATTATATCTATGAAATAATAGTTTGGATATGCTAATAATCTTTCTGGTATAAATTTACATAAATTAACTACTAAAATTGTAAAAATACTCATTCTACCAGCTTCCACTTCTAGTAATGTCAGAGTATATAACTTGGTCCAATATCTCACAAAAGACAAAAAGAAAATCAGGCAAAATGTTTTTAAAAAATTTATCTTGAAGGTAATGTAGAGCCAACAAGATAATAAAGAACTACTGGTCCAGGATCTAGGAGAGGAAGATAGCCGGAGGTGAGACTGAAATTTAGGGCTACATTTCCCCTGGTATAATTTTCTAATTTTGGAATAAGCAACTGAGAGGCTGAGTGAACCCTTGACATTTTCATGAGGCTCTAGGAAGAAGATTTTAGTCCAGAGCCCCCCAAGGTGATGGATAGACACAGTGAATACTCCTGTTTTGGGATGAGTCCACAAAGGGATATATCCTAAGGAGTAGGGTAAGCCAGAAATAGACAAATTGTTGTAGCTCAGCCTTGAATTATCTTTATCCTTGAAATAGAATTAAAGTAATATCAATTTATTAGAGTCTTTAGGCATCCAAGAATGCTTGTGCCCTGAGATATCTTGCAGAAGTTCTCAGATGCCTTTCTAAATGAACTAATATATCTTAGGTATCACATTATTTCTATAAACAATTCAAGGCTATAACTTCTAGTACATGATAAAAAAAAGCTCCATGAGGAGAAAGAGAATATGAGAAAAATTTAGTAGAAACCACAGCAATAGAAATTAACCTTTAAGGGCTTCAGAAATAGTCATAACTAGATAAAGGCTTTAAAATAAATCACTTCTCATGTTCAAGAATATAAAAGACAGGTAAGAAGTTTGTCAGAGGAAGAAAAAACTGAATGAAATCTCTGAAACTGAAAATAAGAACTGAAATTAAGAATTCAGTGGATGGGTCTGATAGAATATACACAATCTAAGAGAGATTTAATAACCTGGAATATCCTCAGTCAACCCTGTAAAAATGAAATGATAGAAAATACAGAAAAGATGGTAAGAGATATAGAGGATACAGTGAGAAGGTGTAACATTTAAATGGAGTCGTAAAAATAGAGGAGAGAAATAATAGGTCTGAAGTACAAAGAGAGGAGAGATATAATCAGACTGAAGCAAATTTTTAAGCGCTAATAGCTGAGAACTTTCTAAAACTGGAGAAAGACATCAAGCTATCTATTCAAGAATTACTACAAATCCCAGGAAGAAAAACTGGAAAAAAAAAAAACCACACTGAGGCACTAAATAATAAAACTGCTAAAACCCCCAAATGGGGAAACAAAACAAAACTAAACTAAACTAAAAGTCAGTTATAGAAACTATTACCTTTAAAAGAGTAATAATCAGACTTAAGCTGACTCCTCAGCAGAAACAATGAACATCACCTAAAAATGGAATGTTATCTTTAAAGTGTTAAAACACCTGTCAACCTCATGTCTTCTGAATTTGATGGTGAAAAAAAGTCTTTTCAGATTGACAAAATGAGATAATTTCCCAGAAGCAGACACACTAAAATAAATATTAAAGGATGTTCTTCAGGCAGAATGAAAAAGATCTCAGATGGAAGCTTAGAAATGTAGGTCATTAAGAGCAATGGAAAGGCTAAGGTAATAAGGAGTCTGGCTCCATGTTTTGATATTTTGACCGCTAAAAGCTTTTAAGCTACACCCCCTCCCTCTTCCCTTTCTGCTCCATATCTGAACAGGCTAAGAAGAAAGCCTGGTTACTCCCTCCTTTGGTACCAGTAGGAAATTTAAACTGTTTAAGCCCCTTTACACACACAGGAACCCTCATTTTAGCCCACCCTCTAACCACCATAAAACCCCAAGCTAGTCTCCTTTTCCTACTCTCCCAAGCTTTTGAGACCAGCTTAGGAGATCTTCCCTGCTCTCCCCAGGCAGCTTTATTAAGTAAGTAATAAACATTTTCATACCCTCTTTAAATGTGTGTGGTATCATCAGTATTGACAACTAAACAATATTTTTGGTGAGGGGTTATTCTATTCTTGAAACCTGGCTATAAGAGCTAAATAAGTGAGTAAATAAGATTATTGGCTATGCATGAGAGTCATAATAGGGTTTTATTGGTCTTATAATATGTATATAAATAAAATTCACCAAATAATGGTATGTACGCTTAAAGGGAAGATAAATGAAATTAAATCAATCTAATTAAAATGAGGGCAAGTGATATTAAATTATTTTAATGTCTTTGATCTACTTGCATTGGGTAGAATCTGAAAGAAGCAATTAATACTAGATTTTGATAAGCCGAGAATATATGCTATAGTCTGTAAGATAACTACTGAAAGAACAGTAAGAGCGTATAAACTTTGGGGGAAATAGAAGGAAAATGGAATAATTAAACTTTATCAATATAAATGAAGGTGAGAAAGAAGAGGAAAAGGACAAAGCAGACAGAACAAATAGAAAGCTCATAATAGAATGGTAGATTTAAATTCAAATAGAGCAGTAATTATATTAAATATAAATAGACTAAATATTCCAATTAAAAGATAAACATTATCAGACTGCATTAAAAACTATATTCTTTTTACGAGGGAGATAGCTAAAAATCTACTGATGAAAAATGATTGAAAGTAAAAAAAATTAAAAGTTTCTATTAAATAAAATTTGTGTAACCATAATATCAGATAAAATAGAACTTAAGGCAAAAAGTAAGAAAAATATTTTATGAAAATTCTGTATTTGTTTGTATCTAATAACATAGCCTTAAAATAAAAGCTACATAAAATTGACAGTAAAAAGGGACAGACAAACCAAAAGTTATAGTGTAAGATTATAACACATTTCTCTTTATAATAAAAGCAAACAGAAAATCAGTTAGGATACAGTGGAATAACAGGAGGAGTAAACTTGACCTAATTAACATGCATAAAATAATACACACAAAAACTGAATAATGCACATTCTTTTTAAGTACACCTGGAACATTTCAAAAATTTACCATGTTATGGACCACAAAGTAAGGTTCTACAAATTTCAAGCAACTAAAATCATACAAAGTATATTCTAGGGTCACAGTGCAATTAATTTAGAAACCAGTATCAAATATTCTACTGGAATATCCCTGTTAATTTAGAAATTAAGAAAATACATGCTTAAGTAAATCGGGATTCAATGAAGAGAACATATTGAAGATTATAAAATAGTTTTAACTGAAGGCTAATAAAATTACCAAGTATGAAAATATGTAGGATACAGTTAGAGTCATGCTTAGAGAAAATTTAGAGCATTAAAAAGCACATATTCAAAAAGAAGAAAAGCTAAAAGTCAATGAGTTAGGCATCTGTCTCAAAAAGTTAAAAAACAACAAAATAAAATCCAAAGAAAGTAGAGGGAAGGAAGAAATAAAGTTAGCATAAATTATATAGAAAATAAATAATAGAGAAGATCAATGAAGTTCATATATTATTTCTTTTAGGACATTAGCAAAAATTTTAAAACCTCATATTGATACTAATGAGAAAAAAAGAAAAAGCCATGAAAAAATCATTATCAGCAAGAAAAAGGGGACATGGACATAGATTACATAGATCTGGAAAAGTTTACAATAGGGTAATATGGACAACTTTTTGCCAATTTGAAAATGTTGAAGTAATGGAAATTTCTAACAATATAACTTTCCAAAACTAAAACAAGAAGAAATTAAATCTTGAATGGTCCTATTTTCTTTAATATAATTCTTTAACAGTGAATTCAACCAAAAAATAAACAAATCCAAAGAAATCCAAGAAATAAATCCAAATTCTTCCAGAGAATAGAAAAAAGGAAATATACCCTATCTTCTTTTACAAAACCAGAATAACTTTGATATTAAAACTTGACAAGGATATTAAGATAAAGGAAAATTACAGGCAATCATATTCATATCCATAGATGTAAAAATTTTAAACAAACTCAGCAAACGGAAACCAGTAACACATATTTACTAGTTTATCTAGAATTTGAGTTTGGTATAATATTAAAACAGTGATTAGTATAATTCATTACATTTACATAAAAAAGAAAAAAATAATGTGGCCTAAATAGATGGAGAAAAGGCACTTGATAAGATTCAGCAACCATTCATATATAAGTAAAAACCCTTAGCAAAGTAAAGGAACCCTTAGCAAAGGAAACTTCCATAATTCAATATTGGGCATGTATAAAAACAAATGAACAAAAACAAAATGAATAACAACAAAAAAATCCTATAGCAAAGGCATATTTAATAGTAAAATGCTGACAGCTTTTACTCTGAAATCTGGAATAGAAGAAGAATGACAGCAGTCACTAATTTATTCAACATCGTACTAGAAGACAATGCAGCAAGGCAAGAAGAAGAAATATAAGGCATAAGGAATAAAAATGAAGAAATAAAACTGTCATTTACACACAAAATATGCATACATAGAAAATGAAAAAAAAAGTACAGATAAATTTTAAAATGTATATGTGAGTCAGGGAATGTTGCTGGATACAGGGTTAATATAACCTTTCTAAAAAATGCATTTCTTTATATCAGCAACAAACACTTAAAAAACAAAACAAACTTTTAATTTACATATAAATTTCATATATTTTATATGTAAATATATTTATATATCATCAAAAATATCAAAACTCTAGTAATAAAGTTAAACTAAAGAAGATGAGCAAGATCTCTACAAAACAGAATAGAAAAAAATATTATAAAGTATTATTGAGAGAAATTAAAGAAGAGATGGAGAATATATCATATATATCATGTATATATCAATTAATGGAGAATATATCATTTTCATGGGCTGGACAACTCTATATTATAAATATGTCATTTTTATCAGACTGATGTATAGATTCAATGCAACCCAAACCAAAATAGTTATAGTGGTGTTTGTGGTGGCTTGAAACCAACCATTTTGGGAGTATTTAACCAATGGAAATTGGTAAATACTATAAATCAGAGATTTTTTTCCCCTAGAGAGCCAATTAACCAGGACACCACTGAGCTAACTCTAAAATTGATATAGAAAGAAAGAAAGAAAAAAAAAACCCAACCAAACAGTTAAGACAAACTCGAAGAATAAAAACAAAGTGGAAAGACATGTTTTTCCAGGTATCATGACTTACAACACAACAAGAATTAAGACAGTATAGTATTGGCAAGGGATAAACAAATAGAGCAATGGAACAGAATAGAGATCTCAGGCACAGATCCCTATATATTAGGCATGATTTATGAAAAGATGGCACTACAGAGCTGTGGAGAAAATAGTGTTTTCCATAAGTGGTGATGGAAAACAGTAGAAACTTTTACCGTATCTAACAGCTTATTCAAAAATTAAGTTTCAGGTGGATTATAGATTTAAATATGTCAGGCTAAATAACAAAGTTGCTAGAAAATAATATAGGAGTGTATTTTCATGACCTTAAGATAGGAAATACTTCTTAGAAGACAAAACCCACTTATTTTAACCAATTGAAAAAATGATATTAAAATTAAGAAATTATCTTATTAAGGGACACCAACTAGTATATTACCAAACAAAAGAGTAGCATCCAGAATATATAAAGAAATCAACACGAAAAAGAAAAATGACCAAATAGAAGAAAAATGGGCAAGAGATTTGAACAGATACTTTATAAAAGAGGATATCCAAATGTCAACAAAACATATGAAAAGTTATTTTCATTAAGAATCAGGACCATGCAAATTAAAACTATAATGAAATATCACTACACATAAACACAACCATGACTGAAATTTAAAAGACTGACAAACATTAATTAGGATGTGAAGCAAACATATTACAGAAATTGGTATAACTACTATGCAAGCAGTTTTCATCATCACCAGATTCATTGTCATCATCATCTTGTAAAGTTGAATTAATACATAGCTTATGACTCAACAATTCTATTCTTTTACTACATATCCTACAGAAATGTGTGCATATACATCCCAGGAGACATGTACAAGAATGTTCAAAGCAGTATTACTGTTAATAGTTGAAAACTGGAAGTAGTAAAAACATCTACCAACAATAGAATAAATAAATAAATAATGGTATATTCAGCAATATAATACTGTGCAGCAATGAAAATGAAGAAACTAGAGCTACATGCAACATCATGGATGAATCTCATAAGTAAAAAAACCAAAACAGCCAGGCACAAACAATACACAGTGCATAGTTCCATTTACAAAGAATTAAAATCATCATCAAAACTAACTTGATGGTGTTGATGAGTGCATCTTAATATAGAAAAACTGAGGAAGAGCACACAACCTAGTACAATGACAGTCAAAACAGTGGTTCTTTGTGGGGCAGCAGAGGATAGTGATTGGAAGAGAAACACAGAGTTTCCATGGTGATGACAATGTTCTTTTTCTTGACTTGGTGGTAGTTACACGGGTGTTTGTTTTCTGATAAATCATTAAACTCTATATCTTGTTTTATGCACATTTCTGTATATATGTTTTGTTTCCCAATTTTAAGGAGTAAGGGTAAGCTGGGATGAAGCAAGAGAGTGGGACAGACATGTATACATTACTAAATGTAAAATAGATAGCTAGTGGGAAGCAGCCACATAACACAGGGAGATCAGCTCGGTGGTTTGTGACCACCTAAAGGGGTGGGATAGGGAGTTTGGGAGGGAGACGCAAGAGGGAGGAGATATGGCGACATATGTATATGTATAGCTGATTCACTTTGTTATAAAGCAGAAACTAACACACCACTGTAAAGCAATTATACTCCAATAAAAAATAAATAAATAAATAAAATGGCATAGAACAAGTCAGGAAGAGAGGTCTCACCAGAAATCAGCCCTGATATCACCTTAATCTTGGACTTCAAGTCTCCAGAAACGTAAGAAAATAAATTTGTTATATATATATATATATATAGAAATATTCATCTCTGTAGCACCTAAAATCATCTCGTGCATCATATGAATCCTATTCTTTGAAAGCAGTCAACATTTTTTAGTTGACTCACTCCTTTTTATTTATTTTCCGTAACTGGAATTACTTGTATATAGAAGGTACCCAATAAATACTGAAATAAACATACCACTTTTAAAATTAAAAGCTACTCATTTATGAATCACTTAAAATTATCTCACCTACTACCATTGGTAATTTGGGAAGCCTTACACCAGGGTTAGACTACCTCTGTTTTAAGTTGTCTGTTCTCCCAACTTTATTCTTATCAAGGACCAGACTCATGAAGTGCTGCAACCAAAAATGAGCCTGTTCCTATTGGTCCAGGGCTCTGGCCCCTTGACTTAAGACTCACAGTGAAAGACCATCCTCACTACCTCTAAAGTCTGTCTCTAACTCTGCTCCAAAGACCTCAGCCAGGTCTGTAACCTGTTCCCACAAGTAGAGAGGGGAGATCACAAACAAACCCAACAGGCAGGAGGAAATGATTTAAGACATTGTCTTTGAAAGTTAATTAGCATTACTTTCAGTTTGTTTTCCATAACAAAAGAACCACATTTCTAGCTTTGGGGTAGTTCCAGAGAGCACTGCATAAGGATGCTTTGGAAATTCCAAGTTACTTGGAGAAAACTTTGAAAAACCAACTAAGGTCAAGTTATTGTAATAGCACAAATGCTTATATTCACCCTATATCCCACTGACCTTTACTTGCTTTGTTTCTTTGAATAGCCGTCTAAACCAATTTGCTCAATTTCAAGGTTGAGCCTTGACTTAGTTGCCTTACATGAGTTCTTGAAATAGATTGACACTTAACAGTAGATTTATTCTGCATGCTACCATTCATCTACCACCTCGAAAGGATCTTCTCCTAGTCACCAAAGATAGTTTTTTGGGACAGGTAAATAGCCATTCTTGAACTGATTTTCCCTTTCTCTCTGTCTCTGTCTCTGTGTCTCTGTCTCTCTCCCACACACACACACATACACACAAAGAGACGATCATTTACAACTACAAAACTAACAAGATACTATTTTCTTTAGCATACAAATCAGGTACCTAGAAAACATATCTAAAAGTAACTCAGAAAGTGAGCACCCCAATTGTGTCACTTGTCTAGACAACAATTCAATATTTTTATGCCAACCTATAATTTACTAATTGACTAATATACACCCAGTACCATTAAGTAATTTTGAGGATTAGAAAAATATAAAATGTATTCCATGGCTTCAGTGCATTTACAACCTTCACAAGAGGGAGACACCGACACAAAGATAAGGTCCTATAATTATGTAATACATTTTACAGTGCAGACTACATGTGTTATACTATCATGGTTAATTAAAATATTGGTAATATTTTCCCCATTCCTCAGAAAGAGGCATTATTATTTTCCTTATTCTATAGGCAAGGGTTAGGGAATTTAAGTAACTTGCCAGGTACTAGATAGTGTACAGCAAAGCCAAGACTGAAACCAGATCTTCGGAGGGCAAACATCATGCTTTTTTCCAATGTGCTCTCTTACAAGAGTTGGCACAGTGTTGAACACATAATAGGTACACAGTAACTGGTTGAAGATTTAAAAACACTTAAAACATTCACTTTGAAATAAGAGCAAACAAAATCTATATAGGGCAGGCTGATTTGTGTGATTGACTAGATATAGAGAGTATGTATTACTGTCATAGTTTGGGTTCCCCCCTAAGCAGAGCCTGAGATAAGGACTTGGATGAAGGAGATGAGTTCAGGAAGCAAGAGTTAGGGAACAGGGAGAGTGATAGATGGGAAGGAAGAAAGACCAATATAAAATGCACAGCTGTGGAAACTAGAGACTTGATTTGCCAGACCACCTGAAAATTCTTCCGAATGCCTCAAACATGGGAGGCTGATGCATTCATAGACTTTTTGTCCTCTGGCTGAGGGTCCTCCCAGGCACAGTAAAGGCCTGCACGTCCTGGTTTGCAGGCTAGCTAGAGGGCTCCCAGATGGAGAGCAGCCTGAGGCAGAAGGCAGAAGGCAAGCACTTGAACTGAACAGTCTATTCCAATTGCAGCAGAAATCAGACGTGGGCCAGTGAGATGGGATATGATGTACGAGAGGTATGTGCTACAGTTACCCATACTAAATTACTAAAGATTTTAAGAATATCTTGCAAGAGCATGGAAAAACAATGGTTCTACCTCTTGATATCCAACATAGCATTGACTCATTTTGCTCTGTTTGTCAAAATATTTGACTGATTTTGATGAAATTTACTAAAAGACACTCCACCCTAAGTTTAATTTGTGGCTTAATCTGAAACAAAATGGAAGCCAATCCACTTAACAGTTGGGACTCTTTCTCAAATTTGAATACACTTGAATAAATTTTAATGAAATCTGCTATAAGTGTACACTTATTCATTTAATGTTTATAGAACACTTGTTCTAAGACAGAGAGTATCTACAATGTTAAATCTAACATCAATCCTACGCTCCATTAGTTTAGTGTCATTTGAATTCATCACATCATGAGACACTGTTGGGCATTACTGATTCCATAGAAACTGGCAAAGGTAGAACACAGGATTGGGCCAGATGCTTAGAGGTCAGATCCAGCTGTAGGGTTTGGGGAGGCTACAGAGAAGAGAGTCTCTGGAGAGAATAGTAACAAGTAATAGATGATGGACGTACAATACAAAACATCAGGGATGACATAAGGAGTTAGAAGCCTTGCATCTAATTATGCAGAACAACATGCTAAAAATGGCAGGCAGGCAGCTGTTAGGTATCAGCAGGTAGCAGGTCTGGAGGCTGGGCTGGTTACCAAGACTCAAGCACAAGGATCAAGAACATTTTTAAACCCGTACCAACATTTCAAGTTGTTGGAAGCTGTATCACAGAGACAAAAATCTCAGTGTATTTCTCTGTCAAGCTATATGTCCATGATGGGTTGGCTGGGATCTCCACTCCATGTGGTCCTCACTCTAGGATCAGGGTGAAAGAACAGCCGCCATCTGGGGAACTACTGGATGCCATGATAGGAGGGAAGAGAAGTGGGATGAATTGTACACCAGGCCTTAAACCTTCAGTCTAAAAGTGACTTACACTAGTTCTGCCCACATTCAATGGGCCAAAGTGAGTCATACGGCCAAACCTAACCTCCAAGGGACTGGGGAAATTGTATGTCTTTATGAGTTGTTTATGAAAAGATGGAAGACTACCACACAAGTTTTACTCCTGGAAAAGTAATGGGTGAATGGATATATATACATATGCAATAAATACAAATTTCAATCAACAGAAACATAATGTTGAGATAGGTTCTGAATGTGTTCCAAACCAAAATGTGTTCCTCAGCAGTGTCTTTTATCACAGTCCCCTTTTCTCTCTTTTAAAGACCATACACTTTACAAGTTCACTCTGTATTCAGAAAGTACCAGACCCAACCTAAAACATCATCCTAGAATTTGCCAACTGTAAGTCAGACTATCTGCAAGGAACAGATATGTTCCTGGAATGGAAAGGAACAGGGAGACTTAGTACTTTCAGTACTTAGCTGGTGGGACTGGTGGGAAGGAGCCTAGACAGGTTTGGGGGCTGTACACAAACCAAGTGACCATATTGAAAGGGATAGTCCTAAAAGGTTTTTCTCTTCTGATTCTTCCACTGTTTAGCACTTTCAAATATGTAGTCCTTAATTCTTAGGGCAGAGAAGTCAAGGAAATTTTAAGCCTTAGGCTCATAAAGACTTAGGCCTGGCTCTGATCACAAGAGGAAAAAATATTAAATTCAGAATGTTTCATCTCTTTATTCTCATTCTATTCTACACTCTTATATATTTTAAAATACTTTTAAAACCCCAACTCTAAAGGTAAAATAAAGCAGAATTGGGGCTGCATAAAAACCAATCCATGGCTTCTCGGATGGCTTTTTTCTAGACCTACTGCTTCTTGTTGACTTTGGGCAGCTTTCGCTGCCCTTCCCCTAAAAGATGTAAATGATAAATATGTTTTTTAGAATCTCCAGCTATAGATCCAGAAGGGATTTTTCTGTTTGTTAAAATACTGACATGTTGATCCCTTCCCAGTCCTTACAGAAATGGGACATGAAATGGGTTTATGCCTATCAATGCCTGTGTCTCTCTGTGGTCTTTGTTCTCATCATGCTTTCTGGACCTACAAAATGTCAAGCTCCACAGATTCTTCTCTGTTTATATCCTTCTTAATCTTTTCCCCCCAGCTTTTAGTATGGTTCAACATATCCTTGCTTCTTAAAACTTTCTGTTTATTTGGCTTCTATGGCAATGTGTAATCAGGTTTGTTTTCTCCTTCTCTGTCTTTATCAATGGCTTTTCTTTTCTTATCCCAATTATCTAAAAGGGTAAACATTCTTTGAGGTTATGTTCTAAGTGATCTCTTCTTTGCCTACATTTTCTCTCTGGACGACATCATCTCTCCCAAGGCTTCAAATATGACCTCTATGTAAAAGACATTGAAATTGATATCATTAATCTTGACCTCTCTCCAGAGCATGAGACACATCTACCCACCTTTGAGTATGTCATAATATACTTAGAAAAATACTAGCAAGTTCCCAGGACAAAACCCTCTTTATTGAACAAATTCCAACTCCATTCCTTACCCTAAAATTTAATACCTCTGTGATCCTACCCCAATCGAATTTCCAATCAATTACTGTTTTATTCCACATCAAGAATCCTATACAGGGTACTCCAATGAAACAGAACTCCTCACTGTTCTCCTTAAAATTCCAATTCCCTTTTCTTACACTCTTCACCCATGTTCCCGCTAGTTCCTCTACTGAGCATGCTCAGCTCACTTCCATGCCCTTCTCATACTTTAATGGAAAGGTTTTAAAAGATGATTCACAAACTTCAAAACTAGAAAAAATGCAAATGATATGTCTGCATATCTTGATAAGGAAAGTTACAATAACTTAAAAGGAAGTTACCTGCAGTGGTCAGAAATGTATTTTACTCTGTTCACTTAAGTTCAGAACGCTGGCAAAACGTCAAACCTGTTCATAACAAAACTTTCCCCTCCTTGACACTTATATCTCTTGCACTCTACTTGCTTTTCCAGGGAAGTAATTTTCCTTCTTCATTTTGAAATTCCCTCATATGCTCACCTCCTGCTCAGCCTTTCTATACTATTTCCCAGAAAATAATCAACCTTTCTTTCTCTCTCTCTTTCTGAGGGGCTAGTAGGAGGCTGTTGCTTCTGTCCCCCTCTTCTCGTATGAGAGTTTCTTTCCCTGCTTTCCCCTCTGCCTCCCTCTTCTCCAATCTCTTTCATCATTTGATTCTATACAGAAAACACTGTCACACATCAGTAGCTATCTGTAGCAACAGTTTTCAAAGGTCTGGGATGTGGAAAAGGATTCACTGCAGCAATGTCTCCAAAGAAGAGAATAGAGTGATAATGCCACCTCAATTTTTTATTCTTTTGTTGATTTCCTTTTGGACCTGTCAAATGAGGTGCTGAGATGAGCCCTCTCCTTTCTAGAGCTCAACAATCAAAGTGAAGATGCCAGAAACACCCCCAGGATAAGGGAGATAAAGCCCAATGAGGACAAAGTAAGGAGGAAAGTACTGTAGTACTTATGGAATCCATTACTGGTTATGGCCCAACTTGGACAATGAACTGTAGCTTTATCCCTACAATGGCAGCCTCCTTTTTCTAACCTCTGGGTGATGAAAGGCTTCAGGCCCAGATTTCTGCAAAATGAGTAAACAAGGCTGACTGCACTCACATTGACTTGTTTTACACCCGTGTTTATGAGTTAGAATAGGTGTGCAACAAACCATGAATCACGGGCTCTAATTATAATATAATATTATCGTCCACACCTCCACAAAGTGGAGGACGGGGTTGCTAATACATTAGGGTGTGGCAGAAAACGGGAACTGGAGAGTCAGGCAGTTCTAGATTTTTACCGTACACTTGCCACCTAAGAGCTTAATAACCTTAGACAAGTTAATTTAACATCTCTGATCTTCAGTTTCCTCATTTAGAAAAACCAGAAGTAAGAATACATATTTCATATGATATTCATGAGGTTGAAATGAGGTGACATAAATGCAAACACCTGGTGCAATGCAAGGAACATGGTGTTGCTCACAAGCTGCCTCCCCTCCTCTCTAAACTTGCCCTCTATCGCCCTCCACATTGTACCATTTCTATCACGTGTAGGGAACCAGGGTGGGTAGCCATCCTCCTCACAACGATCTGGTAAGGATTATAGAGATAACATAAGTATCCAGCACAGGGCTTGGCCCTGATCACTCGGTAAATATTTGTTCTTGTTCTCCTTCAAACTGTGAGCTAATTTTGGCCAAGATCCTCTAGGCAAATACATGATAAAGGCCTTTAGAATTTGTCTATACATCCAATTTCTTCTGTCGGAAAGCAGTATGTCATCCTGGAGGCTACTCTCATTCATCCTTCTCATCTAATACCTAATAACTGCCCCAAATTTAGAAAACTAAAAGTTGGTGATGATCCTCTAGTCACTTGCTATTCAAAGTATGTTCTGTGGAACCACAGCATCAGCATAATTTGGGAAGTTGTTAGAAATGCAAGCTCTTGGCCCCACCCCAAACCTGCTGAAATAGAATCTGCATTTTAACAGCATCCTTGAGTATATGCACATTAAAGTTTGAGATGCATCACTCTAGCCAAAACTGTAACACCTGTAAAAAATTTAAAATAAGCCAAATGCTTCTTATGTAACTGTAAAATGAAAAAGTTCATATATTAGAACTGAGTACACAAACCTACTTTCTTGCTTTAATATCTCCTTTGTAACAAGGGTGAATCCTGCTAACACTAATGAATTGTAAAAGTGTTGGTACATTTAGGAGAGGAGGTGATATGGGATGGTGGTGGTTGCTATCACAGGCTTGGCTGTCATGGAGATATGAATTTAAATCCTAGTTCCACTACTGATTAGCTGTGTGAATTGGGGCAGTTCCTCGTCTACCATATGGAATTGACAATATTACCTACAGGTCTTTGTGGAAATTAAACAAAATTATGATTATAAAGTACCTAGCATAAAGTAAGCACTCAGAAAGAGCAGAGGCAGTATCTATGAAACGATGTGAAGGGAAGGGCTTCCAAATATTCAGACTTCAAAACATGGATCTAATTTAACTACTGTGTTGCTCTGCTCCACTGCTGATGTACAGAGGACCTCCATTTAGGGAGAATATGATCAGGACCTTCAGCCTTCATAGGAGAATGAAATTCTTGCACAGGGGTCTCCCCTGATTCAACAGGAGAAAGCACCTACGGTGACAACTCTGCTGTCACACGTCGTTAAAGGAGGAACTAACAACCAGCTTCTGAAAATTCACCCAAACCCTGTTAAAAGACTGAGTTATGTTATTTTCATTTATTCTTCGAAGTATTCTAAATTCTATACTTGATTTAAATTTTATCTTCAGAAAATTGTATAAGTCCTGATTATCTCACCTTCCTGCTTGTACCCCCCAATATATATGCTTAATTATTCTTTTATATCAACTCCCCCCAAGGGTTGATGTAAGAGACAGCCACATGACTAGCATCTATTAAGTTGATCAGTGCTAAAGTTGAACCAATAAATTATTGTCTCTGCATAAAATACACATACTTCTTTTCATCAGGTAATAATAATTACGTAACTAATCATACCTACTTTTTAAAATTGGTTTGCAAAGAATGTTCTGTGTTAAGTAGTTCACAGTAGCATTATTAGCTCAGATGGTTTGTGTATTTGCTGTAAAATTCTACTGACAGACATCCAGTAGATTTGAATAAATAGAGGTACTATATTATTGGATGATAAGACTCAATACTGTAAAAAATAATAGATAATCTTCAAATTATTCTGAAAAGTTAATGATATACAACTAAGTTTCTGGGAGATATTTTTGAAAGTTCGTTTAAAAATAAAGAATGTCCAGGAAAAAAGTTTTTAAAATGATTACAGGGGTTTCTTTTTTTAAAACAATATATTATATAATGATAATACTTGAAAGAGTATGATATTAGTGTCAGAATTTGCTCAATAAAATTCAAGAAACAGATTTTAGTATATTTAAGAAATTAGTATATCAATAAGGTATAATTGCTAATTGATAGATAAGAGGATCACTCAATATCATTTATTTCCATTTAAGAAAAAAATTTATTTTTTCTCTTAAATGGAGAAAAAAATAGTTAGATCCCTACCTCACACCTTACACAAAAGTAACTCCTAGGTGGATTAAAGATTTAAATATTAAATATAAAAATATGCTGGTACTTTAAAACATAGATAATTCCTATATATAGTCTTAAGGTGTGGGAAAATGTTTTAACCATAATACCATTGGGGAAAATATAAAGAAAAATATTGACATGCTTTACTACATTAATATATAAAACTTTCTGACTGAGAAAAAGTACAGTGAAACAGTTAAAAAGCAATTTTAAATTAAGAAAAAAATACTAACCCCCCCCCACATAGACAAAGGATTACTAGCCATATATAAAGTAGTTTAGAAAAAAGATGAACTACCTGATAGAAAAATGTCTAACGAATAATAGGCAATTCACAAAATATAAAATTCCTAATAAACAAATTTTAAAAGGTTCTATCTCACTAACAGTGAAAGAAATATAGATAAAACAAGACCTTAAAAAAAAAAAAACCTTTTCAGACTGTCATTGAGAATTGGGGGAAAAGAAAAAAATATAAAGAATAAAATACAAAGAATTTTAATGAACTAATCCTACTACTAAAAATGCCTACTCATGAATATAGGTTCAAAAATCATAGATTAAAATACCACATTCACTCTTTTTTAGACAATTTAAATAATTTATACTTTCCTTGGACATTATCTTTTCATTAAATATTTAAAATAAAAATTGTATTATATATATTTAAGGTGTACAACATGATGATTTGATATACATATACACAGTGAAACGACTACTCCACTCAAGCTAATTAACATACCATCCCTTCCCCTAGTTACAATTTTTGTGTGTGCTGCGTGTGCCTAAAATCTACTCTTAGCAGTACTGTTCAATACAGCATTATCACATATAGCCATCATGCCTGCATATTCGATTTCTAGACTTATTTGTTTATTCATCCTACATAACTGCAAATTTAAACCCTTTGACCATCATCTCCCATTTCCCCCACCCCCAGCCCCTGGTAACTAACATGCTACTCTCTGCTTCTATGAGTTTGACTCTTTTTTTTTTTTTAAGATTCCACATGTACATACATAGTACTTGTCTTTTTCTGTATGGCTTCTTTCACCTAGCATAATATCCTCTAGGTTCATTTATGTTGTCACAAATGACAGTATTTCCTTCTTTCTCATGGCTGAACAATATTCCAGTGTGTGTGTGTGCATGTCCACGCACATGTGTGCATGTGTATCACATCTTCTTTATCCATTGATGGACACTAGGTTGTTTCCACATCTTGGCATGTGAATAATGCTGCAAAGAACATGTGAGTGCAGATAATTTGTGAATAATGCTGGAAAGAACCTGTGAGTGCAGATAATCTCTTCAAGAGAGTGATTTCATTTCCTTTGGATATATACCCAGCAGTGGGATTGATGGATCATATGGTAGTTCTATTTTTAATTTTTTGAGAGGCCTCCACATTGTTTCCCATAATAGCTGTACAAATTTACATTCCCACCAACAGTGTACAAGGGTTCCCTTTTCCCCACAACCTCATCAACACTTGTTAACATTTGTGTTTATGATAATAGTCATTCTAACAGGTATGAGCTAATATTTCATTGTGGTTTTGGTTTGCATTTCCCTGATGATTGTTATGTTGAACACACATGTACCTGTTGGCCATCTGTATGTCATCTTTTGAGGAATGTCTGTTCAAGTCCCTGAAGTATGTTTTTAAATGGGGTTATTTGTTTTCTTGCTATTGAGTTGTTTGAGTTTCTTATATTTTGGATATTAACCCCTTATCAGATATATGATTTGCAAATATTTTCCCATTCTATAGGTTGTCTCTTCACTCTTGATTGTTTCCTTTTCTGTGCAGAAGCTTTTTAGTTTGATGCAATGCTTTTTGTCTATTTTGCTTTTGTTGCCTGTGCTTTCGTGGTCATATTCAAAAAAGCATTGCACAGACCAATGTCAAGAAGATTTTTCTCTATGTTTTCTCCTAATAGTTTTATGGTTTCAGGTATTACATTGGAATCTTTAATTAATTTTCAATTGATTTTTAAATGTGGAGTGAGATAAGGGTTCAGTTTCATTCTTCTGTGTGTGGAAAACCAGTTTTTCCAACACAATTTATTGAAGAGATTGTCCTTTCCCCACTGTGTATTCTTGGCAATTTTGTCAAGGACCAATTGACCATAAATGCATGAATTTATTTCTGGGCTTTCTTTTTTTGAAAAAAATATTTTAATTTATTTTATTTTTGGCTGTGTTGGGTCTTCATTGCTGCACACGGGCTTTCTCTAGTTGTGGTGAGTGGGGGCTACTCTATGTTGCATTTCACGGGCTTCTCATTGTGGTGGCTTCTCTTGTGGAAGAGCATGGGCTCTAGGTGCACGGGCCTCAGTAGTTGTGGCTCGCAGGCTTGGTTACTCCGTGGCATGTGGGATCTTCCTAGACTAGGGCTCGAATCTGTGTCCCCTGCATTAGCAGGTGGATTCTTAACCACTGCGTCACCAGGGAAGCCCTATTTCTGGGCTTTCTATTCTGTTCTATTGATCAATATGTCTGTTTTTATGCCAGTGCCATGCTACTTTGGTTACTATAGCTTTGTAGTATGTTTTGAAATCAGGTAATGTGATGACTCCAATTTTGTTTTGTTTTTGCTTGTGTTGGCTCAAGATTACTTGAGCTATTTACAGTCTTTTTGGCTCTGTATGAATTGTAGGATTGTTTTATCTATTCCATGACAAATGTCATTGGAATTTTGACAGAGATTGCATTGAATATGTAGACCACTTTGGGTAAAATTTTCATTTTTATTAATACAGAATTGAAGACTATATAATTTTAATTTCCAAATTTTTATTTTATAATTATCACCCCTTTCCCATTTATATATCTATTTATGTTTTATCAATTATTTTTCCTTAACCAGCATAGACTTGTTTGTTTATTTTATTGGCCCTTTCAAAGAATGTACTCCAGGATTATAAACTCAACCAATTTTTTACCTTTCTACTTCAATGATTTCTGTTTTATTCTTCATTAATACCTGTTCTTTTTCATGCTTCTTTGGTTGCTTTTAAAATTCTTCATTCAAATGCTTAATTCATTTATTAATCCTTCTTTAATAAAAAGCACTTAAATTTATGAATTTTCCTCTGTATGAGTTTGTAGCTGCATCTCATAAATTTTGAAATATATTAATTTCATTAATCCTGGAAGTTTTTAGTTTTTCTTTGTCAATTTTTTTTTAAGTAGATTGTTTAGTTTTCTTGTGGTTTGATTTTGCCTCCATTTTTTTCTATTTAGATTTATTGCATCATTGTCATTAAGTATTCATAATATTTCAGCATTTATTTAAGCCTTCTTTGCATCCTAGAATATAAACAACTTTTGTAACTTTCTCTTGATGTCTGAAAAATAGGTATTCTCTGTTAGTAGACTATGAAGTTCCATACATATTTAAACAAGGTTATCAGTGATAGTTTTATCTCCTTTGTACAGAAAGTCCCCTATGTATGAACAAGTTCCATTCCGAGAGTGTGTTCCCAAGTCCAATTTATTCGTAAGTCCAACAAAGTTAGCCTAGGTACCCAACTAACACAATCGGTTATATAGTACTGTATTGTAATAGATTTATAATACTTCTCACACAAATAATACATAAAAAAACAAACAGAAAAAATAAAGAAAACATTTTTAATCTTACAGTACAGTACCTTGGAAAGTACAGTACTATAGTACAACAACTGGCATACAAGGGCTGGCATCTAGTGAACAGGCAGGAAGAGTTACTGACTGGAGGAGGGAGAGGAGGTGGGAGATGGTAGAGCTGAAGGACCATCAGCAATAGGAGAAGAAAGGCAAGCTGCAATTTCACTCATGCCTGACGTTGATGGCACAGGTTCTGGTTCCTTGCTGGATTCAGTTCTATCTATAAAGATACTGTACTACTGTACAGTAAAGTACGCAAAAGCACAACCACATGTAGAGGATGCACACATGTGACAATGTATGCCAGACACGTGAACTAACTTACGTGATTGGACATGCAAACGCACATTCACATCTTTGAAAGTTCACAACTTGAAGGTTCATATGTAGGGGACTTACTGTATTTTATTTTGAAACTTATCAATCAAAGTCTCAAAAAGGTATACTGAAGCCTTCTACTATGATTGTGATTTTTTAAATGTGGAACTTCTAAGTTTACTGATTTATGTATTTTAATATTATGTTAGTGAGTGCACAAAGGTACCACTGCTACAGTTTCTCTGTGGACTGTGCATTTTATCAATGCAAAATACATGTCTTTTTCGTTGATATTTTGTCTGATATTACTATCCCCGTTTTTCCATTTTCCAGATTTTTCTTTGCCCTTCTTTTCATTTATATGTTTTCTATATCTTTCTACATTACGTATGTCTCTTAAACATCAAGTAGTTTGATTATATTTTGAGACCCAATCTGAAAATATTTGTTGTTTAATGGTGGAGTTTAACCCAGACTTGTAATAACTGGTAGCATTTGGTCTAGCTTCTATCATCTTATTTTGTATTTTTTATGATGACTCCTTTACATAGCTTTAACATATTGCTCAGATTTGGGTGAAATGATCTTTAAATTTAGATTATAATAATTATTAATTTTTGATATTTGTGTTACATTTCAAAACCATATTAATAACAAATCATTTATTCACTAAAATATTAATTGAGCACCTACTATGTATCACATAGGTAGAGCAAATTCTGCACTAAACAAAACAGACAGGGTCCTTGTTTCCTGGGGACTTTTCTTAGAAGGTGAAAAGAAACAATAGACAAACAAATATACAGGAAACAGTTCAGCCAGTGGTAACTGCGACATAGAGAATTAAAGAAGGGTTGTTCCATACTTCAAACTGGGAGGTTAGGCAAGGTCTCTCTAAAAGGCTGAGCTCGATTTGATGCGAAAGAGTCAGTAGTGTAAAGATCAGTAATTATTCTCCTGAGATTGGGGAGAGAAAAGCCCTAGTGCAAAGACCCTGAAGTGGGAAAGAGTTGGTGAGTTTTAAAAACTGAAAGAAGCTGGTGCATATTAAGAGAGTGAGAAAGTGATAAAAGGTGGCAGTTACCAGATAAAGTAGGACTTCATAAACCACAAGGAGTATGGATTATATTTTAAGTGTAATGCCAAGCTGTTGGTGGGTTTTAAATTGTGGGGTTTGTTTCTGTATCTGTTTTTGGTTTTGCTGTGGGGAAGAAGTAACATAATCCAATTTTCTATTGTAAAAGGTGGCTCTTCTGCTGTGCGGGAATCTATTCGAGGAGAAACAAGAGCATCAGTAGGACAGGTGATGGAGATGGAGAGAAGTCACCAGATTCAGGGCATGTTTTGGATATTGAGATCACAGGACCTGCTGATGGTTTGAATTTAGGGTGGGTGAGTGGTGAGAACAAGAGGAGAATCAAATATAATAATTAGGTTTTTATTTTTAGCAATTGGGTAGATAGTGGTGTGTGTTTACTGAAATGGAAATGCCTCTGGGAGGGACAGGTTTGATAGACAGTAGAAGAATTATGAGTTCTGTTTTGGCTACTTCAAATTTGACATTATTGAGTACCCATGGATGAGGTCCAATAGTCAGTTGGGTATGTAAGTTTAGAGTTCTGGAGAAAATTCAAAGTAGCAATAGAGACAGAGTTCATTATGTATAACTGAAGAGAGAAGGTACCTAAGCCAAAGCCCTGGGGCACTCTAACAGCAGGAGGTTATGTAATTCTATTTGCAGGATATAACATAAACTCCAAGTTTCTGGTCTGTTGGTCAATCTTTTCCACCTTTCCAGGTCTGAAACAGTTTTTTTCCTCCTAATTTACACTTCTTTGTTTATTTCAATAGGAATTTGGAAAGGAGGAGCATTAAATACTTAGGTCTAAATAATCAACTTGAACTGGAGATCAATTGTAGAACAGTTAATTCTTTAGACTCAGGAAGTCATCTGAATGATTGCTATCCATACAATAATTGTACTAAATTGAAAGTTTCTTGAAGAAAAGAGGGTTGGGTTTTTTTTTTTGCCTATTATCTACATAATTCAACTCTGTTGAATCTTTCAGCAGAACATCCAAGGAGAAGGAGGTCTTTAGAGCATAGTGGTCTGGTTCAACCAACTACTAGTTGAGTGACTATGAGCTACTTATCTAACTTCTTCTCTTCCTTAATAAGACAGTAATAATGGTCTAATATTACTAAAGTTTAACATACTACTAGTAAAAATAATAGGAGCAGTAATCAGCATCTTTCTTCCTTGATGTAAAGCTTGAATACAACAATGTCTGCAAAGCATTTAGCATAGTGCCTGGCATAGAATAAGAGTTAACAGATAGTGATTCTCAGAGCCCCGCCCTGGGCCCCAGCTATTCTGTCAGAGGCCCTGAGGCCCTGTGCAACAGCAGAGTTGAAAAGGAGAGGGCAGGCGATGTAGTCAAAGAGGGAGCAGGGCCCAGATTACAAGGTGTCTTGTAAGCCAGAGTCAGGATTGTGGATTTTATCCTGTATGAGAGAAGAAGTTATTAGAGATTTCTGAGAAGTGAAATAATCTGGTTTAGAGCCAGAAACAGTTTTGCTCACATTTATAGCCATAGCTTATAGATCAGTGCCCTACACAGAGTGTTTAATAAACATATATAAATATATGTAGGAATATGCAATGCTAACTGATGTCAGTTTCACTTCCGCTTATGTTTTTGACCATTTTTCATGGAAGTTCCTATGCTGCATGATTAAATGTGGTATAAATGAGGTATTCTCCCACCTCAAACCACTCCTTGAGAGTGCCTCTACTCTTCTCACTACTACTGAACAAAATATACTCCCTTGTTGGAGCTTAAAATTTCCACCAAAAGTAATACTTCCCAACAGAAATGTCCACCTTTTAGATAATTATCAGTATTTTGGCATTACCTAATTTGTTACTTAGCAAAACTTTTCCTCATTAAATTTTCCTTAATAAAAGATCTGATCATTTCTTAGTGAACATCATCCTTTGGGATAAAAAAAGGAAAAGAGAATGCCTAAGAATCCATTTGGGTGTCAACGAAGCTCACATGGGAAGTAATTATTCCATTATTCACCATACTCCTCAAGCTCTGTCTGGAAAACTGCACGCAATTTTCAGCTCTATGTTAAAAAAAATAAGATTGCTAATTTGGAAAGAATCCAAAGGCTAGTAATAATGACAAAAGGCTTGGAAAACATGCCATTAAAAAGAGTCTAAGAGAATGGAGCATGAACTGCAAAGAGATCAGATAACTGATGGGGGCAGAACAGATTTTAAAATACCATGTGGGAAAGAAATCTCCTAAAAGGAAAAAAGATTATTTTTCTCAGTCCAGACACTTATATGAGTAGTTTAAAAGGAAGGAGAACTAAATCATGAGCCATGCAAAACTAATATGTTCCATCTGAAAATGTAGCAGAAATGGGGAAAATGGTAAGATAACACTGGAGGACTCAGGATGTCTCCATGATCCTTCTAAATATCTCAGGCAATGGTTTCTGAATCCAAAGAAATCTTTTAAATCTAAATGCTGAGCAGGTGCTGCTGTACATGAATCGACACAAATGGATAGGATACCAGTCCATTGATTTAAAAAACTTTATGGTTATTCTTCCATGTCTAAATCTAGGAGAAAGGAAAAGAACAAACATAAGAATACACTGCTCTTATCCACTGAAGAGCTATAGTTTAGGAGAGGAGATAGTATGTATACAAATCCAAATAAAGAAGTTGGGCGAGGGAAGACTTACTGAATATGGAAGAAGCCAGTCTCAAGGCTCTGAATTCGAATCCTAGTTGTGGTATTGCTTTAAGATTCATCCCAGGGGTGTGATGGGACAAGGAGCAGGCCAGTTGGATTCTGCCCCAGATATATGTATATATATGAACCACTTTGCTGTACACCTGAAACTAATACAACATTGTAAATCAACTATATTTCAATAAAATTTTTTAAAAATAAGATAAAATCCTGCCCCAGTAGATACAATTAATAGAATCCACCTGTCCTATGGGTGTGTCTTCAACATCATAAAACATTTGAATGAAGAGTAAACATGTAGTCAATCACCTTGCTGTCAACCATTCAGGTGACTATGTCTCCTTTCTTCTTAGCTTTTCTGTCTTGGTGGGTAAATGTCAAGAAGCTAATGTGCACAAAGCTGATATCCAGATTCACCTGCTGAGCCTTCAGCGTCCTTCACAACCAGACCTGCAGCTTCTTTTCCAACTCTTTATTCTCCCTCCATCCCTGCCTCTAATAATTCTCCCCAAACTCTAACTGGGAATGTTCAATGTTCTCTAAACATACCCTCGTCCTCTCCTCCTTCTATGCCAGTGCCAATGGCATCTCTACCCACACATGCTCCTGTCCTCCCCAATCTCTTTGTTCATGTCCTAGTCATCTAGAAAGGCCCTGCTGAGACTCTACCGCTTCCATGAGTCACTTAATCTCACTTTCCTCTATTCTTCCCTAGTCTTGTCTTTACACCTCAAACATGGACTGTAATGTTTATTTTCATTTTCTGCCCCTAGCTTATAAATTCCCAGAGGTCAATATTATATTAAATTAAGTACTATATTAATACAATATTATATTAAATATAACGCTATATTTTATTCACTGTTATATTTTTCACATTGCGTAGCAAAGTGACTGGAACAAAGTAAGTATTCAATAAATGTTACTGGATTAAAATAAAAGTGAGATGAGATAGTCACTAATTGGGAAATAGCAACAGTGAATAAATTTGCCCAGTTAGAAGATCCTCTTAAGTCTACAGTATTATTTTCTAAAGTTCGTGCTGTCTTGGAGAATCATAGAAAGTAATGCATGTGTATTTTATAAAATTGGAAAAGGAAAAATTGAAAAAAGGAAAACATCACCATTACTCCATCATTCAGAGACAACCACAGATAACATTTTAATTTGTACATTTCCTCCTAGTTTTTTAAAAGGGTTTTTACATAGCTGTTATTATACCCCATATATGTATCTGTTTTCCCCCAAAGGTTATTAAAAGATTTTCATAAGTACTTTTAATTACAGTATCTAATCCTATTGTTAGACCATATTTTACTTAATCATTCCCTAATTGTTGGGCATTTAAGATGGTTTTCAATTTTTTTCTAATTAAAATAGTTCAGTGCTGAATACCTCTGAGCAAAAAGAGTTGTCTACCCATCTTTTCAGAAAATAGTGTTTAAGGGTCATTTAAGCTATTTTTTGCTGTAAATAATTTAGTTTGGGCTTTTAATGAGTCCCAGTATTTTTTGTTTTCCTCAGCCCTGCTGAGATAATTTCCTGTCCGTTGAATCTCTGCTGTCCTGTTGACATGAGTTATGTTCTTGGCTTTTCATACTGTCCAGGTCATTTACTCAATCCCTTTCTCTGGCTGCCTGGATACGTTTTGACAGGTGCTGTCTAATGAAGCTGGACATAGTCCATGTTCTCCAGTCACTAGTTCTTAATTGATAGGAATTGGGGAAGACTTTTTAAATGATTAAGTCTTACATTGGCAGAGTCTCTTAGTTACTGTAAAATTTAGAAATAGTTTTACTTATTTTACAAAACATCTTATTTAAAGTTTTGAATATGTTAAAGCAATTTCACATACATTAATTCTTATAAAAATAATAAGAAAATGTTACTACTTTACAGATGAGGAATCTGAGGCTCCGAGAAGCCAAAAAAACAAAACAGACAAAAAACCCCAAAAAACTATATTAGTTTCCTACTGCTGATATAACAAATTACCACAAACCGAGCGGCTTTAAACATAACAAATTTATTATATTCTAATTCTAGAGGTCTCAGTGGGCTAAAATCAAGGTATGGCAAGGTTATATTCCTTTCTTGAGGTTCAGGGAAGAATGTGTGTGCTTCCCTTTCCCAGATTCTAGATGCTGCCCACATTCCTTGGCTCGTAGCCTCTTCCTTACCTTCAAAGTCAGAAATGGCAGGCTGAGTCATTCTCATATCACATCACTCTGACACTGACTCTCCCACCTCCCTCTTTCACTTAGAAGGACACTTGGGATTAGTTTGGTTTGCTAAAATAATCCAGGATGAGCTCCTCATCTTAAAATTCTTGACTAAATCACATCTACAAGGTTATTTTGCTTTTGTTTTTTCTTTGTTTGTTTGATGTGTTAGGTTACATATTCACAGGTTTGGGGGGTTAGAATACAGACCTCTCTGAGAGGCCATTATTCTGCCTAACACAACAACTCACATCAGAAGTAAAAGCTATAGAAGTAATGTGATGTTGCTACATTGCATTAAGCAAAGTGAACAGGGATGCCTATAATTTAATGACCACAAAAGCTACAATCCATACACCTAGTCAGAAAATCATTCTTATGCAAGTACATACTTGTGACACAAGTGTAGGTTTCATTTGCCATATATTAATGTATTTGCCCAACTTGAAATTTACATTTATTCAATTTGGATAACTCCTTCTATTGTATGGTAAATCTGAAACTGCTGTGTCCCTAAATGTACCCAATAAACGATTTTTTTTTCCAATAAAGAATTTTTAAAAATTACATCCTAACTGTAAAAACATGCCTACTGCTCACACATTGGTGTGGATTAATTAGTGTAATTAGTCTTGTGTATATAACCACTGCCCAAAATGTCCCCAACAGCTAAAAAGCAACCAGCCACATAATGCCTGGTGGAAAACTTTGCATGTAAGGGCCAGGCAACTGGTGATTTACTTTTTTGCACGGTTGTCAGAAAAACAATAAAAAATCTGGCACTTCAGATTTCACTTTCTGAAAATGAAGACAAATTGTAATATATTTCTACATTAACCTGGCTTTCATCTGCGAATTTGCTTTATTGGGTGTTTGGATAAATTCAAGGTTACTTCTTATCTGAGTGGACACCACTATGGCTAATGTTAAATGGCAATCATTACATAGCATGTTGTATCTAAGGTATCTTATTCCGGATATTTTTTAAAACTTCTGTGTGGGCTTCTCTTTTTGTAATATGAATTCTTCGAAATGGGGATCTTTTCTCTCACGTATTAGGACAGAGGGTCACTCTTGGTGAGGGCTCCACAAATAGGGGATTACAGTTGCTACATAATTTCACTTCGAAGGCACAAACCACCCATAGTTTATGGGAAAGCCAAAAGTAAGCATGATGGATAAAGTCTTAAATATAAAGTGAAATGAATGATAATTTTAAAAATTCTTCATATTAAATCTATTGATTTAAGTGCTTTAATATACCAGACTTTAACAAAAAATCTTTTCTTATAAGAGCGCTTATATCTTTTCCTTTAAAAACTAGTATCTATTGAAACTAACTTAAGATTCACATACTCTTTGTTGTATTTACCAAGAAGTCAAATCCTTAACAAAAGGTACAATCAGTCATAAATAATAGAATGTTTACAAAGTTTCTCCCCTTAAAAAGTTTTGGAGTAATTTCTCTTGAAGAGTTTTGGAGATAAATTTCTAAAGAGAATTTCTCTCTCTCAATGAATCTGTTTTTTTTTTTAACATCTTTATTGGAATATAATTGCTTTACATTGTTGTGTTAGTTTCTGCTGTATAACAAAGTGAATCAGCTGTATGTATACATATATCCCCATAACCCCTCCCTCTTGCGTCTCCCTCCCACCCTCCCTATCCCACCCCTTTAGGTGGTCACAAAGCATCTCTGGTTGTTTTTAAAAATTGTTTACAATTGAATATCTAAAAGTGAAAGTATTTATATTTTTACTTAATGGAATATCAGAGGAGAATTATTATCAAATATATACATACCAAGCATAAAGAATATATAGTGATAAAGGATGTACCTGCAACTAAATATGATATTTTGATATTTGGAACAGGTGGACCTTTCAAAAAAAAAGGTTCATAATTATTCCTATACTGTTGAATTATTTTAATTTTGCATCTCAGCAGATATATTTGTATGCTGGAAACAGGTGTTCATCAAAAGACGGTGATAAAGAGACACTGCAGTCGGGGCTTGGAGCCTAGCCCGTATGGTGTGATGACAGATAAATTAGAAAAATCCTGCTAAACATCTCTACACTTCAGAAGGAGATTACACCTTTTTAAAAAGGCAAAACATGTGGTTCAATTACTTATTGTCTTGGCATGTGGTTATGATGAAAGACGGAGTCTTAAACATCAATAGAGCTAAACTAACATCCCAGATGGGCTTTGGAAGAGGGGACTCCTGCAGCAATCCACCTGCACAAAAAGCAACTGGGAAAAAAATTAAAGAAATGCTTTTCTTCTCCTCCCCTGTTTAATTTGTTTCTTTATATTAAATAGTCATTTAATGAATAACATGAGCTCTGGGGAAAAAAAAAAGAGCAAAGAACTTTTATATAAATGTATTTTCTGGGAGATCCAGCAGAAGATGAGGCAGGTTTTTTTTTTTTTTGCAGCTCTCTGCAGAATGGTGTGTGGGTCTCATATGGGTCCTAGAGTTGTAACAGGTAATCACAAAGCCCAGGGGAGGAAAGGCAATGTAGATCTGCACAATGCATAGGACTACAGAGACAACATGCTGTGTGACCTTAGGTTAATAACAGAACCTCTCTGGGTCTCATTTTTTAAATTTATTTATTTATTTTGGGGGTGTGTTGGGTACTTGTTACTGCACGCAGGCTTTCTCTAGTTGTGGTGAGTGGGGCTACTCTTCGATGCGGTGCGCAGGCTTATTGTGGCGGCTTCTCTTGTTGCAGAGCATGGGCTCTAGGCGTGTGGGCTTCAATAGTTGTGGCTTGCAGTCTCAGTAGCTGTGGCTTGTGGGATCTAGAGTGCAGCCTCATTAGTTGTGGCGCACAGGCTTAGTTTCTCTGCGGCATGTGGGATCTTCCTGGACCAGGGCTCGAACCCATGTCCCCTGCATTGGCAGGTGGATTCTTAACCACTGTGCCACCAGGGAAGTCCCTAGGTCTCATTTTTTACATATGCAAACTACTGAAGTTGTGGTTCCATTTGGTCTCATGCTGCTACAATCTGAATATAATCCTCACTTCTGTCCTAAATCATAGAAAGTAAATACCACTGGGGGACAAACAACATAGAGGGAAACTTAGTGGAGACCAGCATTTCTCCACAAACCATTTCTATATTCATACATGACTAGAGTACCCCAACAGTTCTTCAGGTGTTCAGTAGATATAAGTTGGTCCAAAATTAGTAGTGGGATACAGGGGATAAAGGAAGAGAAATAAGGGAGGATAAAGAGGAAAATTATGATCTATTAATCACGTGCATTATACAAATTTCACATTGAACTCAACCCTAAACTCTTCAAAGTAGGTGTTACTAATCCATCGTACATGAAACTAAAATAATGATTACCAGCACCTATTGAGCCAGAAATGCTAAGCACTTCTCACTTAACATTTATAGGACCTCTATTAAGCAGGTTCAGAAATAATGTCATTTCTTTCCCACTGCTATCCTCTCAAATACCAAAATAATTGTTATCTTCTGAGTGAGCCTTGATCACATGCTCTGAACTATGTTAAGGGCTTTCCCAAGCTTTATTTAATCTTTCTGACAACGCTACGAGTTGGTTGGTATTGTTGTCTCTATTTAACAAATGAAGAAACTGAGGCTTAGAAAGGCAGAAAAATTTGCCCAAGATCAAATAGTAAATGACAGAGCCAAGAAGACGGAGTGAGATCTTATAATCTCTGTAATAAACTGCTGTTAAAGGCTCAAAGAGATTTACTAATATAGGGTCACAAAGTTAAATAGTAATCAACAGAGATAGGAACCCCAGTTTATCATACTCCCAAGCTCTCCTTTTCCAATTTTTCTGACCACTGTCAAAACTGAACAGCATCTAGCCATTTTCAATAAATACACGTTCGGTGCCTGCTATGTTCAACGTACTGTGCCAGGCTTGATAAGACATAAAGAAGTAAGCATCATTCTCCCCAATCCCATGAGATTTACTAGCACCTTGGGGAAATCAAAACAAGCACTTATGAAACATTTCAGAAAAACAGTAAGAATACACAGGTAAGAGTCAAAAGAATCCACAGATGCAATATGTGCTAAAGGACATCAGAGAGAGAACTCCCTTGGGGTGAGACAGACAAAGCATGAGGGAGTGTGAGGATGGGCAGGAGTTTTGAAGATTGGGATGGAAGCAGAGCAAGATGATCATTTGGCTGGAATAATCTTGGAAGCTCCCTGGAAGCAAAGACTAAGAACAGAGAATGAACGTGGTAAGGCCATGTTCTAACATGAAAGAGTTGGAGATTCAGTTAGAAAGATATGTTGGGACCAGATTTTAGACTCTGAATGCAAAATTTGGCTTGCAAACATTCAAAACTCCTAAGCAGCAGGGTGATATGATTTACCTCAGATGATGACTACACCACAGTTACCCACTCTTGAGAAAAGAAATCTTGAGGGGAGAAAAGAATGGTTTCTCCTTAGTATAAAGACTGGCAAGAGGGGAATTCCTGTCCCAGTTTTTTAAAGTGTTGTTTTTGTCATTCTAAATATAGTAAATGTACATAGTAAAAAAAATTAGAAAATGTGGTATAAAGAGAGCAAAAAACACCCATAATCCTACCACTTAGAGACCACCATTGTTAACACTTGGGTGAATTTCCATTTAATAATTCAAGAAATATTTATTGAGCACCTACTACATACCAGACACCACTCTAGATGCTGAGTCTACAGCAGTGAAGAAAAAACCCCAAATTCCTGCCTTATTAAGCTTCCACATGGATATTTCTTTCTATGGAGGTGTGCTCTTTTTGTGTGATTCAGTTGTCAAATATGTAGAGAGTTTTTGCTGATTTTCACTTCATATAACGTAACGTGCATTTTGTTACGCTTATTATTAAAATTATTTGGTAACATTTAAAATTAATAATGTTATTAAAATTATTTGGAAACTTTTTAGTGGTTGTGTTATTCATAGTCTATAGAAGCTGAAATTCTTACTTAGTTATTCATACTATTATGAGAACATGGGGCACTTTGAGAAAACACACCAAAATTAGTATATAATTTCAGATGTTCATAGATCCTTTCAATTATGAACCCTAAATTGATCATTTCATAATTATTAGACATTTGAATACTTAATTTTTCACTATTATAACTAACACTTAATGAGTATTCTTTTTTTTAATAAATTTATTTTATTTATTTATTTTTGGTTGCCTTGGGTCATTGTTGATGCGCACGAGCTTTCTCTAGTTGCAGCAAGCAGGGGCGACTCTTCATTGTGGTGTGCGGGCTTCTCATTGCAGGGGCTTCTCTTGTTGTGGAGCACTGGCTCTAGGCGTGCAGGCTTCAGTAGTTGTGGCATGCAGGCTCAGTAGTTGTGGCTTGCGGGCTGTAGAGCACAGGCTCAGTACTTATGGCGCACAGGCTTAATTGCTCCGCAGCATGTGGGATCTTCCTGGACCAGAGCTTGAACCCGTGTCCCCTGCATTGGCAGGCAGATTCTTAACCACTGTGCCACCAGGGAAGTCCAATGAATACTCTTACACCTAAAGCTTTGTATATTTCTAACTATATCGTAAGGGTAGATTCCTAGAAGTGAAAATTCAGGGTAGAAAAATAGAAATTTGTTTTAGGGCTTCAAGTCATCTTTTGCTGTGAGTGCATAGTCTTCCACCTTTATATTTTTGCTAGTTTTCTTTAATATATCTGTAAGTTTTTGTTTAATAAAAATTTTAGTGCTGTTATTTTCACCTAAGAGTTCATAATTATTTTACCCTCACTGTTGGTTTCCTATTAATATAAATTAATCTCCTTTGGCCCACTTGATGCTTCTTGCCTTGAATTTTAGTTTTTCTAATATTAGTATTGTCACTCCTGTTCTTTTTTTTTTTTGTCACTCCTGTTCTTATTTTTATCTACTGTCATATATATTCATGTGAGTTTTTTTGTTGTCCCTGAGGGTGGCTTTTAAATATGAAAATATCTATTATTGGGTTTATTTTTAGCTTTAAAATTTATATTCCGTGAAATAAGGTACAAATTTTTAAAATCTGGTTTTTCCTTATTTTTAAGTTGAGCTTAAGAAATTTAAAATTCTATTAATAAGTTTGGAGATCTCAGAAATCATTTCTAAAGGAATTTTGGTAACGCTCCATCACATTTACAGATAATTAAACACCTTCAAACATTTATCATTGTATTTATAAACTTAATACATGATATACTTTTAGGTACTTCAGTTATGATTTAACAAACCTAACCTTCCTAGATGCATAAATGAAGAGTCCAATGTTTACATTTAAAAATGTAATTGTTATTTTAGATGCAAATACAGTGCTTAGTTAGATTTCAATTTAAAATGTAAATCTAAATCACTTATGCAATTTAATATATCAAATTAACAATTTGACACATTTAAGTTGGAGGTACAAAGTTATAATAGACCAAAATCAATCAATCAATTTTGAACAAAGAGACTCTAATAGAGCAAATTAATTTCAATACTTCAAATATATCAGATACTAAATATGTGCATGTACCTTCTAAACACAAAAATATTTATATATTATGGTTTTGATTCCCTTTGTCCCTTCATACTTAGTTATAATTTTCCTGGGTTTGAAGGATAACAATTTCCATGGCAATTAACTGGAGCTACTTAATTCTAAATCCTTCTAGACTGAATGGTATGAACCCACTTACTCTGGGTAAGTGGGATTACTTTTATAACCAGAGTTCTTGACCTGGTGTGAGAGCCTGTGGACATCCAAGACTGTGGACATCCAGAATGAGTCCTCTCAGTGCTCAAGTTGCCAGACTGCACCCCCTTTTATAGCCATCATTTAAAAATTTAAAAATCAAATTATAAAATTTAACTGGTCTTATTGTTCATGTAGCCCACATCACTGAATTCAAGTTTGAAATGCTATCTGCTTTATTGTTTTCTCTATTATTACATTATTTTCTTCATTCTTTATTCTTTTTCATTTAAAAATTTTTTTGCATTTGGACCATGTTTGTTATGTCCTATATTTGTTTCTCTGGTAATCTGGAAAACATTTATTCTGTTTTTCTTTTTCTAGTGATTACCTTTAAGTTTAACACACATACACAAGAACACACACAATTTTTCCCATAGTGAAATAGCATCTAATGATTCCTGAATTAGATGGGAAATAGCACATTTCACTTCTTCCTTGTCCCTCACTTACCCATTTCCCAAACTTTTGTTGTTATCTGGGGTTTTGGGTTCAGATTATTATCATTAGTAGCAGTAGTAGAAATAGCAGTAGTTATAGTAGTAGCATAGTCTAGATACTTACCTATTTCTACATTTCATTGGTGATATAATGGGAACCTGTAGAGAGGGGAGGCAAGATGCTTGTGCTCCATTAAACATTTTGCCAAGAAGGTCATTTTAAGGTTCTTAATGTGTTTTGCCAAATTACTTTCCAGTAAAGTTGTACCGATACACAACCTCACCAACCACTCAATGAGGGTACCCATCTCATTACATTCTGAAGAACTGACCACCGTTTTTGGAAACTTTACCTATTTGATAGATGAAAATGGTATTTGGTCATTATTTTCATTTGTTTATTTGGGGGGGAAACTGTAGCTAGGAAGTACAATTCCAGTTATCTTCTTCTGATGAAGCTGCAATTACTCATGAAGGAACCCTCATAAATTGAGTAGGTTTGATTCCGGATCTTGCTTGAAATGTTACTAATTAATTTCCTAGGTGATTATTTTATAATCTTTTCTACTGGGCATTTTCCGGGCATGTAGAGCCAGAATAAAAATGTACAACGGGTGGTAGTTGTTTTTTAATACAAAGAATTCACGCACTCACTCTTAGTCATGGAACATTAGTGTTGTGCTATATGAATTCTCATAAAGTAAATAAATCAGTTAATCAGTAAATTCACGTTAATGGAAAACTACACAATTTGTTAAATCTGTGGTACTGGCAAATATTATGATAAGATATATTGACCCAATAGTGTTCTGCAAACAAGTTCTGATTTGCAGAACTAACCAACACAATAGCAATCATTTCACATGAAATATTCATATCAGAAATGTGGACTGGAGTGACTGAAAGTAATTCACTTAAAACTAATAAATAAGCACCCTCGTCTCCCTTATAGTACTGGATGGTCATATCCAATTTAGTAGTGATCATTTGCATTATTCTTGTTCATCAACAGAAGTGACTTAGAATAAAAATTAGCCACCAATTTCACTGACAAATAGAGGAATGTATATATTTCTACATGAGTGGTAAAGGCAGGAACAGCATGTCAAACAGAAGGAATAGTATGAGCAAACACATGAATGCAATGCAGACTGAGGTGGAGGAAGCTAGCCAATATTCACTGAAAGACTAATGAAGCGTATGTGAGACCCCTTGTCAGAGCTAACTTCATTCTGATAACTTCTACTACAATATCAGTCTTTTACCTTTAAACCTGGTTTGGATAAGAATTTCAAAGAGAGAAAAGATACTGTGAAGTAACTCACCAAGAAACTATTCAGATGTGGTTTAATGAAGGCTGCAACATACTTCAGCACATGTAAGAAAGTTTCACAGATATCCATTCACTTACATTAAATCAGGTGAGTATAGCACAATTTAGATAATATTTTACAAACACTCTCTGGTAATTAATAAAGCTAATAATAAGAACTGATACTGATGGAGTTTTTGCCAGGCACATACATTATCTCATTCTATCCTTAAAGCAACTTATGAAGTCATTTCTTTCACTATCTCTGTTTTATAGATGAGAACTTAATCAAGGTCATGCAGCTAAGAAGTGAAAGACTCAAGATTTGAACCCAAGTTGTTGGATTTCAAAGCCCAGGCTTTTAACCATTACTCTGAAGATAATAGTGATAACTTCAGGACATCACAAAGATATTTTATTTTGACATTAAGCCATAAATGTCTAAAACCTGTCTCTGTATTTACTTTGTCATCAACACAGAGCTGAACATAAAACATTACTTGTGCTTAGACAAGAGCTGTCAGTCTTGCTGTTCTCACTCTCTCCTCTCCACTTCATCCAAGATCAAGGTCACTGTGCTACATTTGTGGCCCTACAATCACTTCCAATTCATGACCACAAATCGTGAAGTCCAAAACACAGAAATATGACTGTATGGCCAAAGCATCTAGAAAGAGAATTCTCACCCTAATACAAATACCTGTAATAATGGCAAAAGCAAGCAGAAAATTATGGGTAGAATACATTGATTTTATTTTATAAACATTATTTTTTCAAGGTCTTGTCAGTATAAAAGCCCCTCTTTCAAATCACTAAAGTCACTTCACCTTCTTTTTTAATTTTGCCCTTTCAGTTCTTCTCCTCCTACTTTATCAAAGTCAAAGTTAGAAAACCACCTAAATTAACCCCTTTCCCATGACCTTATCATTTCTAGCTTCCAGGAGTTATTAAGCAACCTTAAATCCAGACTGCCAATGACAAAAGTAGAGGAATAGAAGGCATGGTAAATGAGAGACGACAGATATGAGGGGAAATGCCACTGAAGTGACAAATGCTGCACGTTGGCAGACAGACGGCTGATTTCCTTATTCCATAAAGAGCTCTTCAACCCCACAAGAATAACACTGATGGCCCCATAGAGAGACTGGCAAAGGACATGAACAGGCTGTTCACATCAAAAGAAAATGAAGTGGTTTTTAATCATTTGAAAAGATATTCAACCTCCGTCATAATTAAAGAAATGCAAATTAACATAAGATACAATACTTTCAGGTTGGGGGAGAAAAGCAAACCTGGTTATGGGGAAGAAGTCACACTCATACATCATATTTGAAGCACAGCTTAATATGTATCCAATTCAAAATGCATGCAATCCATGACCTAGTAATTATACTTCTAGAAGTACATACTATGGGTGCCTTTGTACCACTGGCTCAGAGATACATGCTCAGGCATATTACAACAGCAATTCTAGAAGCCAATCCCTGGAAGCAACCCAAATGTCCTCTTGTTTATACCAAACACCGTTAAAATACCTCTGGAGGGCCACACAAAGAACGGGTCAACGAAGGGAGCTGAAGAGAGGGACCAGGGTCAGGAGTGGAACTGTGAATTCTTTTCATTATATAGATTTTTGTATTTTTTATTTTTAAAAAAGAATGTATATTAAAAATAAATCCACTCAAACAAACATTTAAAAGATGCTTTTGGAGTTCTGGAAGAGAAAACCAAAGAAAAGCAGCCATGAAATTTTCAATTTCTTCCACGGGACAGTTCCAAGGATTATGAGGACACAACCAGAGAGGACTATCAGGAAATAAGCCCTAGGATTATATGCTAAATTTGTGTGCTTGCTCTGTTTTCGCATTTCTGTGTGATATCTTCCTTAAAAAGGACCCACTTTTACTCATCATCATGTTAATAGCACTTTACCGTTGCAATGTCGGCATTTAACATATAATGGCAATAGAAATAGTTCAAATCATTTAATTTACCAAATCATTAGCATTCTTTAAGCTGTCTTCCATATGAGCAAGAATATTTTTCTATTTTTAGAAAACCAACCTTTCAAAACCTTGGTGAAAGCTGCCCCCTATAAGGCCATGACATCTAAGACATCATATTTGTATCTCCATTACTATGCAACATCAGACTAGTGGTCTTATAAATTCCTCATGTTTGCCAAACACATTACATGGAAGATCATAGTGTTAATTTGGAAAGGGAAACAGTTTTATGGCATCTAAAGGACTGAAAAAATTACCTCTAATCCTTTTGGGAATCAAAGAGGCAATAAAGTGAAATTGAGTGCAGAAAGACTCACATTGTAAATCCATTTACTACCAAGCCTTGTTTACTCAAGGATTTATTCGTGCCAGTAAGTAGTCACCAAAGCTTAATAGCATGACTTTACCAGAATTTCATTTAAAGAAGTGTCTGATATTTTTTCACAAATAGTGTTCAGCTGATTAAAGCCTAATTACACACATTGAATTAAAGGTGTGAGTACATAATAAAATGTTCTAGCTAAAAGGAATCTGTGCTGGTGTTTGATTTCCAGCTAGTAATTTGGCTGGAATAAAATGGAAACAAGAAAGCAGAATTGTTTAAAAGGTGCAGCTTTATGACAACATGCATTTCTAAAATTGGAAAAGGCAATAGACAAATATACTGCACACTTTATAAATGGAACGTGCTGAAATCTAAAACAGCTTTTCTGTTACCCAACACTTATAATAATAATAATATAAACCACACTCACGGAGGCCAACAGCCAGAAAAAACATATTTCCATTTTAACGCCTTTAGATGATCAAAGCATCAGCTTAATATAATCAGCTGAAATCCATTTACCCGTGAGCTTGCCACTGTGCCCAGGGACTGCTTTCCCTTCCAGCCCTATCTATTCTGGAACAGGTGCTATACTAGTAAATTAATTAGTCTGTGGAGAAGCACCTTGTTCTCCATCTCTGCAGGCCTCTTGTGGGTCAGGGCCTTGAGGACTTCACCATCTGGGCAGAGTTTCCCCCAGAGAAACAATCAAAGCCTACAGATTGCAGCCTACAGAGGAAGGTTCAGATGACAATTAACCTTATTAGGCCTCATTTTTTTACAGTTTATAGTGTGTCAACACGTTGGCTCCATAAACAATCTGCTACATCAAATAGGTGAAAAGAAATAGTTTCTCCTCTTATGAAAAGTTAAAAAGACTTCCAGAAAACAAGTATAATATTTAAGGGAAATGGTATCGTTTAAAAATGTCCAAATGTTGGAATTATTGAGTAGGAAGCTAGATTTCAAATAAAGTTCATGAAAAAACTATCATCCATTTCTTCTAGATGTAAATTCTGAGGGAGAGGAACTTTATTTTTTTCCTTTTCTAAGTCTTTCAAATTTTTCTCTCAGGCTCAATGCTTCCTATAAATATGGTTTTGTAACATCTGGCTAACTTAAGAAATACATGTTTCTTTTCAAAAATTGTATTTTTGCTCCTTTTCCCCAACCAAAGTTATGCATATATGATCCTGGTGTCCTGGGAAGGGGAATACAAAATAAAACCAAACAAGACAATTAACATCTACAGCTTGTCACAAAATCAACAGATATTTAAGCCTACATTTTAAATCATAGTAAGCTTAATTAAACACTTCACAAATGACTTTGCAGCCTGGCACAAATAAATGCCCAGTTTTTTTGGTCTTTAAACATAATTTAAAAGAGAGTTTACTAACAGATTCTTGTGAGAAGACTCCAAGAATTCTTTCTTACAGGTCTGTCCCTTAATATTTGATAGGGTACTGGGCCCCAGCACCTCCTTCAATTCTATGACATGACTTCGAGTTAAGGTTTTAAACTTGGGAAAGATACCTTGCTTGTTGGCTTCTCCCTCTTTTGCAGCTTCCTTAGACAGCTCCAGTAGGGCCTCACGAGCCACCACCGGGTTAATGATGTGTTTGGCAGCTTGCTGACAGTGCAAGCAGCTTTGTCTTCTTAGGTATCCCCTGTGTTGATTCACATATAAGTTGAAAATATTTGCAAATTTGAACTGTTTGACATAAAGCCCAGGAAACTCATTTGATTCTGCCTGAAGATAGTTCTGTGGGATTAGAACTGATGGAGGGACAAAACCTTCATGAAACATAGATTTAATAGTTTTTAAAAATAGCAGCAGACTTGATATTGCCACTCCATTTAAAACAAATTTCCACGGGAGTTACCTTTGGAATTTGGATAAAATGTGTTTAGCTTGGAATTTCTCCAGTAATGGTACAATGCTTTTATTACACAAGTGCAAAAATGAAATTGGAGACTTAATGAAAACTTTACTAGCCTTCCTAGTTTTGGTCAGAAGAAAATCTGAAAAAAACATGAGTAAGAACTGAGGGATGACCTTAATGTATATGAGCATTCTTATTCAGGATATGTCCTTCTGTTATTAAACACATATTTGTCATATCGATTAGTAATATTAGCTTACATCTAACCTATTACAATTGTTTTTAGTCATGATTTACTATGATGATTCTATTTTTGCAAGCATAGTTGTGATGGAAAGCTCAGAGTCATTTATTAACAAATATAGAAAGAACTTGAAGCTGGGATGGGCCATGAAGTTAAGGTATCTATCTAGGTATCGAAGAAAGCCTCTGACAAAACAGTGCCCTCTAGTGGATATACAAACACCTGGAGTCAAAGCAATTCTCTCACAAGGAATTGGGTCAGGAGTCGGAAAGCTGGGCACATAAAGACGTCTTACTATTATTGAACATTAGGAAAAAGAAGAGCAACATCTAGGGTAATCCCAAAGACAAGGAGGGTATGCTTCATTCATATGGTAAGCATTGTTGAGCGTCCACCATGAGCCAGCACGGTTGCTACAAGTGTAGGATACAGAGACGAATAGAACAGAATCCCTGCCTTCAAGCAGCTCATGGACTAACATAATCACATTTGAGAAAAGTAAGCGTGGAAGAAAGAGAAATAGAAAGCTGGGAAGTGATGCTAGGTCTCCAGAGGAGAAAAAAATGGACATTTTCACATGGGCTCTTTTTAAAAAAATGCTAAACCCAACCAGTCGACCAAGCATTGAAGTAGATCTGTGAAAGCTAGCAGAAGACAAAACTAGATAAACTCTGTTCTCTGTAATCCAGGACCTTTTTGCACCACTATCATTCAGAAAGAGCTGAAGATCTTTATACCAGAAAGATCAAGGTTTCTGCAGTTGTTTGAGTCCTTAGGAGTGGGAGGTTTGGAGGGACATATTTCTGAGGCCACTATGCTCCCTAAGATACCCTCCCATGAGGTCATCCCATGGACTTCCTGGTAGAGGTATACTAGAATCCTGTGGTGGGTAGGCATGAGAGGATCAACTCCAAACTTGAGACTGCATATGATCACTAACTGGACCTTCAAATAAATAAATAAAGCAGGGGTGAATATGTTCCCTTCAGCGTTAGTCACATTCTATTTTCACCTTAAACCCTAAAAAGTACATCATAGTAATACGTACCTTGATATTATGTTGCACACATGTATGTCGTTATTATCACTGAGTCATAAAAGCTGGTGGTATTACCAGGCAAATGGAAGCAAAGGAGTTGCTTTGGTAAATAATCAAAAGACACAGATCCAGGAGAATCAGAAAGAAAACAAATGACAAGTGTAATGGTTAAGGTTTCCTCCATGATCCTTCATGATTAAAACCTTCTTTAATCTCTGGTTTGATTAATCATTCCATTTCCTATGTGACACCACCGAACCCTATACATATTTCCATTACAATACCTGTTACACTATGATGACCTTTGTTTATATACTTGTCACCTTTTACTAGATAAATTTCTCAAACCTCTTAGAAGCCAGAGACCATGTCTTTACCATTGCATCCTCAGTAGCCTATTGTTCCTAGAACAATGCCTAGCACAAAATAGTCACTCAGTTAATATATACTGGTTGGGTTACTACTCAAAATACGTAATACATTGAAAGGAATATATCATTACCCAGATTTCATAGGATGAGAAGAAGATAGATAGTTTACAGATAAGAAAATTTAAATGTGAAATTATCAAATGGAAAGATTAAAACGTTGCTAACAGAACAAAAACATCTTTTGAAAGTACCATTAAAAACTTACTGAATATGCAAAAATAAATGGAAAAGAAGAAAACCCAATGTTGGCAGGATTATGGAGAACCTGGCATATATAAGAGTGTACATTACTGTGAGAATGTGGTTCAACTTTGGAGAAAACCAATCTAGACAAGCATTGTTCAGATCCTTGATTTAGGAATTTTATTTGGGGATATTACATCACAATGAAGACTCCAAAAAGATAAAGAAAAGTATACAGAGGGTGTTCTCAATATCTCCTGGAGTAACAAAACAAAGTAAAAAATAAAGGAAGAAGGCTTGGAGAAAAATAGGTAGTAGAAGGAAGTTTTTAAATGAAAAGAGAAAGTGAAAGGAAGGAAGAAAGCAAGGAAAGGAGAGGGAGGAAGATAAAGAAAAATGGAAGTAAGATAAATGCTCAAGAATAAGGAAACAAAAGAAAAATGACATTACAATATAGGGAGACACTATATATAATCAATTAAAAGATAAACATGTATATTGGATAGATGTATGGAGGATATATATGCATACATATGTATATACATCCATATTTATAAATTAGTAGTTTTGGGGCATTATCTGTCAGGCACTGTGATAGGCTATCACTAATTTAATACTCAGGACAAGTCTGCCTAGCAGGTTACTTTGTACAATGTCTCATAGCTCAAATTTGCAAAAATAATCTTATTTCAAAAAAAGCAAAAAAAAAAATTCTCTAAGTACCACTGTAAAAATACACTTTATATATCAAAAGAAAAATTTTAGTGATATAAACATTTAGAATTCAAACCTCATTTTTTAATTCCATCCACTAGAAATAATAAATATTAATAACAGCTTCTGATTTGGTTGGCATCTTACCCAGAGTTAGGGTGAAAATAGAGCATGGGACCACTACCTAAAAAGAAGAAATTTGACAAGAAAAAGTATTTCTACTCTCTTAAATGAATATATGCATTTGGGGGGCAGATTGGGGGAAGGTGTTGACAAGATCTTAGCCTTCACTCCTGAAAGCCTTCTGGTCTATACCAACAGAGAGAAGCCCCACATGTCTCCATTAACCTCTGATCATAGCATGAGGTGAAGGGAATCATACAAACTGAGAATATTTAAATATTCTCTCTACATAAAATCTGTTTAGCTGCTGGAATCATTCCCTCTCCTGTCCCTGAGCGAAAGAAGTGGATCGATCAGCAGGGGAGGTGAACAGATGCAGCTGGAGAGGAAGAGAGGCTCGGGGGAATCGCATCTGAGCAGCCGTAGGGGATGAGATGCCACAGAGGAGAGTCTACAGAAGCAGCTAGAAGAACAGAGCAACAGAGGGAAGGGGCTCAGTGAGGCAAAAGCAAGAGACTAGATGCACTCAGAGACGCTCACAGCTTGCGAAACTCCCTAGGTATCCACACAGTTAGGAACACTTCTTTCCGAGGGGGACTTAGGTAATTTCCCCCTTTCCATTACAGCCTGCAGAAAAATTTAACACACATTTCAATCTTCTGTTTGCCCCTTTTGAGCCTTCATGGCCTTTGTGATCAAGGCCCACCCAAGATACATATCCCTGCTGGCAATTCTTCTATTGTATCCTCACTTCCCAAAGCGTAAAGCCATCCATCTATATTAGGCCTCGACTATGAAAAATGCCAGGGATGCCCACTACTGTTATTCTCTCTAAGTGGCAGCAGGGACTCACTCTCCCCTTCCCACCCTCCACAGGTGAATGCTACCTCCTGCTTCCTGCCATTCAGGAAAATCCAAATGACCAAGAGCCAAGATTCTTGAAAGGACAGAATTCCTGGGCAATAGAGAGATTAGAACACATTTTGTAAATGAGGGTGAATAACAAATTAACATTCCTCAGAAGACCTTTCAAAAAAAAGAAATAAAACTCAGCCATCTGTAAAAAGCTGAATGCTCTGTACTTTTGGAAGTCACTGTTTACAGAACATATTAAACTTCTTTACTAATAATATAAATAAGCAAAAAAAAAAAAAAAAGAAAAACGCTCACACCTTATAAAGATCCTCATTTTATTCCTGGGGATTACCCTAGAAATTGAGATAAGAACAGTCCTTTGCATTAATATAGGGCTTTATTTACTGTCAATTAATTCATGTTTTATATTTATTGTCTTCTTTAATTTTTAAAACTGGAATTTTAGAGAGTGCTTTTGTATACCATTCCTAAATTCCATTGTCAGAGGTACAGGACACCCTTTAGAACAACTGTTATCTGTACACCCATATACATATAAAAATTATTGCTCATAGTTACCTAGTCTTGAGTCTATAGCTCTTCTATTCCCCTTCAGCACCTGGGACAGTGCTGCATTTCGCCCCCACGTTGACGTTTGAAAGAATAAATGGTAGCATACTGAGTGGGAGAGCTCCACAGCAGAGCACTACGTGTTTCAGAAGAATTCCAAAAGGCTAGCCTTCAAGATATAGGCAAAAGGCAAAATCACCCTTCTAAAAATCTTTAAGTAGCAACTATTATTCCCATCTATTATTTTAACTATAGGATTTTTTTGGTAGCCTAATCTCAAGTAATCACAAAAGGCACAATAATCAAACATAAACACAAGTTAATTTTCAAAGAACATTTCTCCAAAGAGTTTTACATGAATATGCCATTATGTTCCCTTTTCTTTCCTGTGAACAAAGGTTACTAATGTTGTTTCTTTTTACAAATAGCAAATGAAAAACCCAGGTTGAGAAGAAGAGAACAGAAAAGGGAATTAATATTCGTTGAACATTTAAAATACGCCAGATAAAAGTACTGATTCTTTTTTCACATTATCTTAATGTTTACAATAACCCTGAAAAGTAAGTATTCCTGTTTAGATGAGGAAACTGAAGCTCAGAAACCTTAAGCAACTGATCCAAGAGGCCCAGACGATCTAAGAGCTTCTATTAACCAGGACTAATTATGAGTAAATGTGTAAATTTGTATGTTTATATGTTCACCAAGTCTCTGTCTTTGTCACACACTCTCTCTCTCTCTCTCTCTCTCTCACACACACACACACACACACACACACGCTGAAAGACAAAGACTCATGGTCAGTTAAAATGAGAGCTACAACAAAACATTGAATGCTGAGAGCAACACACAATGTTCTCTGGATGGCAGAAATAAATACAAAATAATAGAAATATCACATCATCTCATGAAAATCAGCTCAGAAACTGTCAAATGAGAAATCTTGAAGGTCATCTTTAGATGGAGCAACTAAAATACAGAGCTTTTAGGTGCTAGGCGAGACCCTACAGATAGGTTTCAGTCTAATTGTTTAATGCACAGAACTCTAAGATTCCCTTTCCTGACTTCTCCAAGCGGTTACCTAACCTTCCCTTTGTACTACCCTAGAATTGTTTTAATGTCTACTACAGGTTTTACTCTGTTTAATTACATGGCAGCCTCTCCGAGAAGTTCACAGTCAAAAACCGCCCCACACACCCTCAAAAAAGAAAATACTGGCAAATGTATGCAAAATTATGCATTTACACATTTTGCTGGGATGATATTTCATAACATTCTCTAGATTTTCAATAGGATATGCAACTGACAAAGTTAAGAACTTCTCCTTAGGTAGGTTTATTCCTAGGTGTTTTTTTTTTTTTTTTTTTTTTTTTTTTTTTTTGCGGTACGCGGGCCTCTCACTGCTGTGGCCTCTCCCGTTGCGGAGCACAGGCTCCGGACGCGCAGGCTCAGCAGCCATGGCTCACGGGCACAGCCGCTCCGCGGCATGCGGGATCCTCCTGTACCGGGGCACGAACCCGTGTCCCCTGCATCGGCAGGCAGACTCGCAACCACTGCGCCACCAGGGAAGCCCCTATTCCTGGGTGTTTTACTCTTTTTGTTGCAATGGTAAATGGGAGTGTTTCCTTAATTTCTCTTTCAGATTTTTCATCATTGGTGTATAAGAATGTAAGAGATTTCTGTGCATTAATTTTGTATCCAGAGTCTGTCATACAGAGTGAAGTAAGCCAGAAAGAGAAAGACAAATACGGTATGCTAACACATATATATGGAATCTAAAAAAAAAAAAATGGCATTAAGAACCTAGGGGTAAGACGGGAATAAAGACACAGACCTACTAGAAAATGGACTTGAGGATATGGGGAGGGGGAAGGGTAAGCTGTGACAAAGCGAGAGAGAGGCATGGACATATATACACTACCAAACGTAAAATAGATAGCTAGTGGGAAGCAGCCACATAGCACAGGGAGATTAGCTCTGTGCTTTGTGACTACCTAGAGGGGTGGGATAGGGAGGGTGGGAGGGAGACGCAAGAGGGAGGGGATACGTATATATGTATACGTATAGCTGATTCACTTTGTTATAAAGCAGAAACTAACACACCATTGTAAAGCAATTATACTCCAATAAAGATGTTTAAAAAAAAAAAAAAACTTCTGCTCTAGGCTCTGAGGCCAATCTCCACACGTCCTCTGGCCCTCAATAAATGTCAGACCAATAAATAAGTGGATGGCATTCAGTGGGAGTCTAGAAGAAAACATGAAGTCTTATCTATGCCCTTTGGCCTCCAAGAATTTCATAGGCATTAAATAGTTCTCTTTTAGAGATAGTTCAGCGTTATGTTGAGAAGATGAGCTTTGGAACTTTCTGCCCAGGTTCTAATTTGGACTCTACCACTTACTAGTTGTGTGACCTTGGCCAATCCACTTAGCTCTCTAAGCCTCTGAAAGAAATGGGGCTTATAATAATAATAATAATAATAGTAATAATAATAGGACCTACTTAATATAGCAGATCTAGTTAGGTAATGAGATAATGAGCTTAAAGTGCTTGGCACGTGGTAGCACACAACCACATGTGAGCTATAGGGGTGGCATTGGTGGTTGTGATCATAACCACAGAATTCCCCCATTTACTCTCCTTTATATCTGGAACATAAATCCAGATAATATTAGTGCTATAGTACAGCAAAACCTGTATCTATTTATTCAACACATATTCTTTATTGAGTACCTACAATGGCCTGGCCTAGTAAGTGGCATAGGATAAAATTCTCACACAAAAAAAATTTAAAAATAAAAATGTCATATTTGAACTTTTGGAGGTTTGTGGCTGAGAACTTTCTCTTAGTGCTGAGTTTCTTCTCAGCATTTCCCTTAATCCCTCTAAGCTATTATGGCAAAATAATATCAGCTTTACCGAAAAGTCTGACAAGGATGGAGAAAGCAGGAAGATGTTCTCACAGATGGTTCAGGCCAGTACATTTCCTTTCCAGTGGGGACCTTACTGGGGAAAATCGCTCAGATCTGTTCTGGAAGATTTAAACAGGCTTCCTTTTGAGAAGGCAAATGTTTTCAGCTCATTGGGCTTTATAATGTTTTTACTGCTATATGCTTTTTAAAAAAATTGTTCTACATACTTTAAATTCTGAAACACTGAGAGCAGCTGTACTGGCGAACTATATTAACACTACATAAATAAATATTCTGACCAGTTTAAACAACTTGATAGCTCTTAATAAGTGTTGTGAGAGTGATATACCAAAAATCTGCCCGCTGAATTTTGTTTTATTAAGTAATCGTGGTAGAGGATTTTAATCTGGTGATACATATCTGTCTGTACGCTTATTTGTCCGTAATTGTGTGTGTACAGTAAGTTTACATGAATTTATAAAACCCATACTGAAGATGCCATGCATTGGGCCTAAAAAAATCAAAAGCTCATTTACAAACAATAAATTTAAAGGATAAAAAGATGCATATATTACAAAGAAGCTCTTGTATAAAAGAATCAGAAAGGCTCAGATTCCTAATAACTAACAAGACTTGAATGAAGTGGACTGGGTTGCTGCCTTCTCATTTTAACGGCCTTCCCTCACCGAGTTTTGGCTGGTGTATCAGGCCTTTCCGCAGTGCAGTAATAATTGACAGCAGGCTGACACGCAGCCCAAGGAGAGCTCTGTCAGGAGGTCTCCTGGGCCTGGGGATCAGTGTGCTTAAAATATTAGGATTTGATAGAGTTAACACTTGCCCTTGAGCAAATGGTTTTGAACACTCTGTCAACACTGCCAGCGATTACTGCAAACAGATTCTTCGTCCCAGAGGGATGGGAGTGAAGTGCTTTCTAGCTCCCAAGTCTCATCTAAGAGGTGTAAAATGTATCATTTCCAGGGTCTTCTCTCAGCTGTGAGAAACACAAACATTTCCCACACACGCAGCCAGAGCCTTTGCTGGGCCTGGGAGGAAAACACAGACTGGCTGAACTTGACCTAAATCCTTCTATTTTGTGTCTCTGAAATACTCTGTGTTTATGAAAAGTCTTTTTATAAGCTCCCAGAATGAGAATTAACTGTAGTTAGGCCAATGCCAAAGCGTGGAGGGAGGGGATGGGAGAATGGGGAAGATCCTGTGGCTACTTTGAAAACTTCAGAAGTTCAAAGTTTTCAAAGTAAAAATTAACACACCTACCAGTAATTTATTTTCAATCTGGGAAAATTCATTTTGGGGAGGAAATGACTCTTCAAAGGAAAAGCATTACCCATTCCTGTTGAGTGAACTGGTTTACAGAATTAGGAAATAAAATCATCGATGATGGGAGATCATGGAAAGTAACTTGCAAGATTCTCTTTCTACAGTGGAAGGAACCAGTAAGATCGGAAGATGGCATAGCAACTGCAGCATCATTCAGGAAGTATTTCCAAGGGCTCGCTCTCTGCCCAGCACTGTATTGTGAGGAATGCCATTTGCTAAATGAAATGGCCTCTGCTCCAAGTAAGAGGGACCACAGAGTTCAGAAGACAGAACCCATACTGTGCTATGGAGGTAGCTGATATGGGACCTCTTATCTACAGTTATTACAAGTTCATTATTAGAAAATCAAGTGCAAAAGGAACACCTCAATTCCCACCCCCTGGAAAAGGCTGTTTAACGTGCCTGGTTCTGTCCGTCAGCTGATCTGCCATGACTGCTTCTCACCCTTACTTCGAGGAGAAACCCCTCCTAGGACAACGGAGACTGCCGACACCAACAATCAGGGAGGATTTTTTTTAAAAGGGAAGCAGAAGAAGTGTGTGAGAAGCAAAGCTTAAAGATCCACAAATCCAGACCCCAGCTTTCATGGTAAAGGTTTATAACCTCCCCCTTCATTATATCATCTTGCCATCATGTTCTGAACACCTGCACTATTAAATTCTTTTCTTGGATTTTTTAATAAGAAAAAATTAACAAAGTAAAATTTGTTGACAGTGTTCACAGTCAACGCAGTGGGTGTTCCACCTATGAGCTGTCACATTTTTCATGTTCATTTCTGCAGGTGCTAAATACATGCTGACAACAACATATGTTACCAATCTTCAATTTTTTTTAAAACTCGTAATTAAGGAGTGCTCACAGCTTGAAGAAAAAAAATAATACAGGTGAAAGCTGCCTCTGCCCAAAGACTTCTTAATTTTTCCTCTACCCATTTACATAGTTCTTGAATGCAGCATATATGGAAAAAATAAGCTCTCAAAATTATTATCTAGATAAACTAGCCATAAAACAAATATGTAACAATGCTAAAAACATATGAGTTCAGTTCCTCCCTGAGAAAACCCCACTCTTTCTTCCTTGTTTTTTAATTTTTGTCTTGACTCTTTTCATTTCTTTTGCTCCTTTTAATAACACAATGTTTCTGGGAAATCACACAAACCGTCCAAAATAGTGTTTATTGTGCTATATGACCCTCAAAGTTGTAGAAACATTCTCTAAGTGGAATATAATTCTTTGATCCTCTTGTTACTTTCTGTGAACATGATCACTTCTGCAGAGTTAAATAATTAGTAGGAAATGATTGTAATTTTATCCCTATGAATTTTAGAGATAATTTCTTTTTATGGCCATTAGGGGACTATATGAGAGCTTCTACATTCCTCCTCTAGGGACCAATGATGGGGTGACTGATGACCTCTTCATCAAGTATTACACTATTCTCTGACAGCTGGTAAGAAAGTTTAGAAGTGTTTTCCAAATGTGAGGAAGTACCGAAATCACCGGGGTGGGGTGGGGTGGGGTGGGGTGGGGTGGTGGGAACTCAATCACTCTACTTGGCGCCCCACCCACTCTAAACTCCTGGCAATCAGCCAAATCCAGTCTCCCCTCAGAGCCTCTGCTTCTCCTTTCCCACCATCTTCACACAGAGTGAGACCAGGATGGCTCCTCCTTAGAAGGCCTTTCTTGAAGACCCTATTCAATGCAGCTTCACCGCAAAACTTGGACACAGGACCCTGCTTTGTGTGCTTTGAGGCAGTTGTTACTGTCGTAAGTTACTTTTATAAAAAACTTGTTTATTGTTTGTTTCTTTGGCTAAAATGTAAGCCCCAGGGGATCAGGAACTATGCGTCTGCCTTGTTTGCATTTAGCACAGATCCTAGCACAGAAGTAAATGCTCAGTATTTTTTAAATAAATTAATAAATTGCTTAACAGAGATACAGATATGATACTGAGGCTGTTTCCCCTGGATATTCTGACTGAACAGAACTGAGGTGAAGCCAAAAGCCCGTAATAAAAGCACTTCAGGTGATTTGGACGATCAGGCAAATTTGAGAATCACTCTTTTAGTGCCTCGCTACTCACTGTGGCCCGTGGGTCAGCAGCCTGAGCATCCCCAGGGAGCTTGTCACAAATGCAGATTCTCAGCCCTGCCCCAGACCCACTGAATCAGAACTGACAGCAAGATCCCCTGGTGATCTGTGATCACCAAGTTGGAGAAGTTTGAGAAGCCCGGCCCAGGTGCATGTATTTCTGGACCAAGTCTCCCCTGTCAATGAGATGCAGACATGGAGGAATCACCAGGACACTGGCAGGGACTCTTACATAGGCCTGGGGGCAGGAATGGGAGTTCTCTGACCAAAATTACCAGCTCAATTCATCACATCTCCCAAAGTGAACATGTGATTTCTAGACTAGCAATTCTCACAGCATCAGTATCACCTGGAAACATGTAAGAAATACAAACTCTCTGACCCCATCTCGAAACTACTGAATTAGAAACTTAAAGGGAGGGGGCCCAACAATCTGGCTTTTAACCAGCTCTCCAGGTGAAATTCTGATTCATACTAAAGTTTGAGAACCATGCTTCTACACCAGAAGTTCCCAGCCCTAGCTGTGCATTAAAATCACCAGGGGAAGTTTTAGAACTCTCAGTGCCTAGTCCACAACCCAGACAAATTAAACAAAAATTTCTGAAAATAGCACCTAGATTTCAGTAGGGAACCACAGTTCTAGCCACAATCAGATCTACCCGGCTGCTTGGCAACAGTCACCAACAGAAACAGAAAACCTGGAAGCAAAGCTAGATTAAGACAGCAGTTCTTGGACTTCAGCACACATGAGCGTCTCACCTGGAGGGCTTGTTAAAACACAGACTGCCAGGCCCCACTCCAGAGTTTATGAGTCAGCAGGTCTGGGTGGGGCAGAGAATCTACAGTTCTAACAAGTTCCCAGGTGATGCCAATGCAGCTGGACCAGAAAATATATTCTGGGTTCTTCTAACGTAATCAGGCTGCAGAGGTCATAGGTCAATAAACTGAGCTGTTTTAAGCCAATAGGTCCAGTATTTTTGATCCCTATAAATTGTTCCCCCTCCAAAATCTCACAGTCAGTAATTGGAAGGGATATAGTGAACAGATATTAGTTGAGAATCAGATGGGCATAGGTTCGGATCTTGGCTCTGCCTCTCTAATCAATTTGTTTAATCTTCCTGCATCTCCGGCTACTGATTCGTGAAACAGGAAGAAGACGCATGAATGGTGGTTCTAATCCCTATCCAGCCATTACTAGCTGTGGTTCTTGGGGGGAAGTTACTTACTTCTTTGCAACTCAGTTGTGTCCTAATAACTTTATCACTTCTCAGGGTTGCTGTGAGGAATAAATGAGTTAGGCCTAGAGAGATTAAGTAACTTCCCCAAGGATACAAAATTCCCCTAGTAATTGGGGAACTAGGCTTTAACCTAAGCAGATCTGACCTCCCAGCCTACTAATGAGCTATCGATGGTCAAACCCAATGGCCTTTTTCTAGGTTCTCCTTCTCCCTGGGTCATCAATGGTACCTGACTACTCTCTCCCTGAAAGTTTCTTCTCTCTGAGTTTTTTTCACAGCATTATCCTGTTCTTTCTCTTACCATTTTGATTCTTCATTATATCTCTAAACCAGTATTCTAAACTCTTAAACTCCAGACTTTATTTCAATTTCCTGCTGAGCATCTCTGCCTAGATTTGACCAGACACTCGAAAGCAATATGCCTCAACCTAGCTCATTCTTCTCCCTCATTTATTTTCACTAGTGGCACCACTATCTTCCCAGGCACTCAGGTTCAAAACTTCAGAGGCACTTAGTTAGTTGGGAGTTTCTAGTTAGTTATTTTCACTCTTTTCATAAACCACACAAGGGATTTCTAAAAGGCCCTTAATATAATACCACTTCTCATCAGCAATGTGGCCAATGAAAATTAGGAAAAACACCTACATTTTTCCTCTTTTTATGAGAATTCCATGAAAAATTAGCCATAATCTTTCTTTAATTTAGAACTTTGGATATTTAATGTCCTATGCTCTATTTGTTGTTGTTGTTAAGAGGAACTGTATTGGAGACTATCTTCTCACATATGAAGATGATTGTCTTACCAGAAAAAGCCACTTACAGTCACTCACATAGTCACCAAAATACATGTACTTGAGTCGATGTAAGTGTTGAGTGCTCAGAGACACGAGTTGGCAATAGCAGCTGGGAGACTTAAACTTATAATCCAGTTGCACTACAGTAGAATGCATCATGCATAGTCACCCACTATTCTTTAAAATAGTGATTTCCAAATTGTTTGAAATTTTTGAAAAAAATCATTCAGTGGTGAATGAAATGCATAATCTTTAAGGTCCAAGAGCATCAAGATATACCTTTAAATTATGAGAATTTAAACGGTTTTAATGATATGAGCTAACTAAATAAGTTATTTCTAAACTCAATAAGCCCAAAGTTAGGGTCCAGGGCCTAACCACCCTTAACTGATACTGAAAACCATAGAGCTCTCTGGATAAGCTATTTACAACTGTGCGTGAGCTTCTCCTAATTATTTAGTAATAACCATAATGCATTGTCAGAGAGTACAGTGAAGTCTTGAGGGATAATGATTTCTAAAAACATTCCCATGCTCAGATTGACACCCTCTGAAGTTTGTGGCCAAAAAGCAGTTTTTATCACTCACTTGTTCTGCGGCTGGTCCCAGATTCGAGGAGACCAACTGTACAATTAAACTGTCTCTGCTGGCCTGCAATATAGTATTCTACTGGGAAGTAAGGACACAGAGTATACATAAAGTATATTTCACCAATGGTATATAATGGGTTTTTAGGAGCCCAAACTAAATCACTTGGAATTTTGCCAAACTCAACAAGCGGGGGAAAAAAAAGCCGTAACAATCTTCTTTCTGCTAAGAATAATTATGTGAAATGTTCCCAGTGGGGTTGCCACCTTATTAAGTACCCAATTGTGATCCACGGCTGCTAGGGACTGGCTAAAAACATGATGAATGCGTTGTACAAGATCTATAGAAAGGACCAGCAAAGTTAAATAGGTATGTTATTTGGAAGCATAAGTGCAGCTGAAGTTCAGGGGCTCCATATGAAAGCACAGCTTTAAGGTAATGATTGGGCATTACTACACTTCCATAATGTTGAAGAATGGCCATCGCTATCTAATTTCATTCCTTCTACAGATTTATGTCTAGATCTACTCTAAAGGGCAATTTAGAGAAATGAGGCTACAAATTTAATTATTTTATTATTATTTAAAAGATCAAATGTCAATCACTATGAACATCTTTTACAAGGCACAGTCTTTTTAAAAAAATTTAATTCATGCCACTCTGCAAGAATAAGCTAGTATTTTAGTCACTACAAAGGGTTAAAATACAGATGCTGTGAATGAAATGCATAATCCTTAAGGCCTTAGAGCATTAAGACATATCTGCTCCTTAGGGTCCATCTTTGTCCATAATCAATTTCTTCCCTTGGAGGACATTAATTGTCTCTAATGATAGCTTTCCATCAATACATCCTTGATCTTAAAAGGCCTGTACAGCTTTTTCCTTTATTCAATCAAATCATCTCTACAATTGCCCCCCTTTAGTAAGATAATACCTTTTAAGCCTTGTATTTTAATATAAAAAATAAGAGGTAGCTGCAAATTCTAATGGAAGTGCTAACATTTGAGAACCAGGATGATGGCTTCCATTATCCTAAATAATGTTTGAAGATTATAGAAAGCACTGTGTTTCAAAAGGTGGAAACTAATCCACCACTTTCAAATTATTCCCTATATAAAAATCTGTTCTGACATTAGGATATTTTTTTTGTCCCAATGATGGCTCTGTATATTTAAATATCTGAATATAAAAGATAATTTTTCAGTGCTAAAAAAGGCAAATAATTGCTATTTATAAGAACAAAATGCTGAATAATTCAAGGAATTGACAACTTTAAACACCAAAGCCTTTTATTTCGTTATTCCTCTGATAAGCCATTCCCACACTCTTCACTCAAGCCACCACAACTCTAATCAGTAGTTACTAAAATTATTTAATTTCATGGTGTCAAAAAAAAAAAAAAAAAAGACCTCAGTCTCTTTGCGACCCACTAACAATATCTTGCTTTCCCCACCCATTTGCTTCTTCAAACATGCTTTTCTAAAAGTGTGGAAATTCTCTCTCTCTCTCTCTCTCTCTCTCTCTCTCTATATATATATATATATATATATTTGCCATTCTACTGATTTGTTTCCATTCAAATAGAGGATTGCTCTTGCACTGCTTTATCTAGGTTACCCAGGACAAAACTGTGTTTCTGTCTATGGCCTAACAACAGCTTCTGCAGAGACTGCCCTAATATTTACAATAGGTAAGGGACCTTGAGAAGAGATACTGATAGGACAAAAGCCGTCTACCCTATAGAATTCTTCTTTGGGTAATTTCTATATTCAGTAGGAACATAGCAAAATTTCCGTGATGCATATAAAGTATCATTCTTCTCACTGCAAGGTTAGGAAGCCCTTCTTGCCAGTCCTGGCTTACATGTGTGCTTTCTCTCTTACTTACAAAAAATCTGCCAGCATTCTAGGAAATAGATGAAGAGACTCTGTGGAATGTAATTAACTGCAAAGCCCAGGTGATTAAAAAACCGATTAAAAGAAAATCACAGACACAGCACAGAAAAGAACTTATTCACCGAAAAAAAAAAAATAAGGTGAGGGGGAGGTAAACAGAAAAATTAGTAATTTGTTTAGGGTTTCTCTAGTAATATGTGCGATTTTAGGTGCTAAATTTACGTTATGAATTAAAATACCAGCAATAGTTCATAAATACATTGGCTTCAGAAAGAACAATAAAAGAAATATTAGAATTCTGTATGGAAGGAAAATGTGTATATGTAGGTAGATAATATCACCCTAACAAATATCAAACCTAAACAAAACACACACACAAAAGTGAGACCAGTTAACAACCAAGATAAGAGATGAAAATTGCCACTGAAGCCGATCAACTTTATTCAATACCCTGATAAGCACTTATTTGCTCTTCCCCATTATGCTTTCTTAGTATTTATAAATTCTCATTTAATTATGCTGGCAAGTGGTAATTGTCAAATAAAGCTCAGATAGGCATAAGCCCTCAGGCTGCACATGACAGAAAAATATCTGTTAAAGCTGGGCTGATTCACACGCTTAGGAAATAATTTCCTTTCTTCTTTTTATCCTTGCCAACAAATTATATGAACTGGCACTTGGTGCTTTGTAGGCATTTTGAAGTCTATGCAGATTATAGAAAAGAAAAATTAGTTGTTTCAATATCTACCATTCCTAAATTATTCTGCTGATTTAAGACATCATGTACGGAGAGAACAAAAGAGTGCAAAGATCAAGAAATTCAAACCTTCCTCTACTTATAGTTTATGCTCTGGGTCATTTTCAATTGAGGAAATCAAGATTTGGAGAATTATTTTACATATTGTATAATGGATTTTACATAAAGTAGGAATTGGAACATGACATTCATCCCATTAGGAGAGATACAGAAATCTCTTTTTCCTTAAGTCTCTTACTACTTAGGTTTAATTAGTACCCTTCCACCCCACCTCTTTTGTATCGAGTATTATAATTTTTTTTTCCCAGCTAGTTGCAGCACTCCAGCTGTGGAGCATAAACACAAATAGAGGATTATAATGCATACAAAAAGATAAGTTGAACACCAAGAGGCAATTTAATTTACATCTAATATTTAGACAGAATGTTACATTTTGGTTATATATGTAGAGCCACTTGTGAATTATTTTTATTTGCAAAGCGGAGCAGAGAAGGGACAGAGGACTATTCATTCCCCTATCTTTTGCTTGGAGGGGGATAAGGGTGCGGATGGGGGAGAGAAAGCAAAACTATAAAAAGAAAAAAGTCTAAGGAAACTCAAGTTCCTGCAGTGAGCAAAGTCAGTACCACCTTTTCTCTCGTCATTCCTCTCCTCCCTCCCTGGACTCCAGCCACCCTGGGCTACTCTGGGGACCTTGAATGTGGCACATTCCCTCCTGCCTCAGGGTGTTTGCACGTGTTCTTCCCACTGCTTGGAAAGTTCTTTTACAACTTCAACCCCACTCTCTTCTCCACCTCCAATCCCTTCAATCTACTTATGTCCCACTCATTCTGCAGATCCCAATTCAAACATCCTTTCCTTAGGAAAGCATTCTCTGACCCCCACTGTCAGCTCTGGATAAGATCATCAGTGTTATTACATCCCTCATAGCCCTTATTACAGTTTAAGAAAAGAATAATAATACAAATATAAAGCATTTATTATGTGCCAGGCTACTAGACATTTTAACAAATACCTCACAGCAACCTTGTGGAGGAAGATGACGAGTCACAGAGACATTAAATCGCTTGCCCAAGATTCCACAGCTAGAAAGTGGTGGAGCCAGGACTCGACCCGTGTCTGGGTCCAGAATATGTGCTCTTAGCTACTGCTTCTTATTGCCATATTTATCTGCACAATTACCTAGCCACTATTTGTCAACTCCCCTTGTCCCCCAGACACTAGTCGGGAAGTACCATGAAGCCAGCAATCATGTTTATTTTGCTCAAGTCTGATCCATAATAGGAACTTAACAATTATTGAATCAGTGAATGAAATTTAGCTCAAAATAAAGACATGGTTTAGAAGCTGAAGACTGCTGAATCTCTCAGTTATTTTAGCTGCCAGTGCAGTTCCTCCATATTTGGAGACCTGTCTGCTTCATTAATCCTGTGAGGTGGCTTAGCCTAACAGACAGAACTTCATGTATCTTTGCTTCAGTGAGTAAGGTGCTTTGATTTTTGTTTTTTAACGTTTAATTCCTTTTATTGTAAGGCTGTAAGTAAAAACCAAAATGTTTAAGTGTCACTGATACTTTAAAGAATATAAATTCTATAAAAAAAGCAAGGCCATTGGCATAGATTTTTTATTTTGAGACTGAGTAGATATTGAAGTTAGTAGCGTATATTTTAATACTGACTCAGAAACACTCCAAATGCATAGAAACATTGGTACATTTGACATACTATGCAGCCAGAATACAGAGTGCACCCCAGGTACAATCTGCGTATTATTAATACTTATTCAGAGTCAACAAGAATGTTAACAATGTTTCACAAAACTGTGTAACTAATATTTGAAAATGCAGTCTAACCTTGAATAATTTCAATTCTTTATATCCAAAAATGAGCGCTACTCATTTGAAAACTTAGTTATTTTTTCCTGGTTTTGCATTGCTTGTGCATACTTTTAGAGCATTTTAGTACACGATGTGGGCTATTCAGTAAGTGATGTAAATTTTCTTTTTTCAAAGGAAATAAAATCCTTTTTAGTAATCAAAATATAAAAACACATCCAGACTGGCACTTGGGAAAGTGAACATAACCTCAATTCAGGCAGCTCTTTTTAAATAAGAGATGTTCCCACACAGGCTCTTAATTGAGAATTGCAAAGCTAAACTGCACTCGTATCTTGGTATTCATAAATGGTTTTCAGCTACTTATTTATTTCCATCAGCATTACTGTAACCCAGTCAAAAACTCGTCTAAAACGAAGTCGCCATTTTCAAAGAATATTTTGCATCTTCTGTATTACATTGTTTCTGCCACTTTAGTCTATTCAGTACATTGTTGTAGCACTGAAGCACTTTCCATTATAATTAGGAAGTTAGCTTTTTAAAACATAAAGCATTTACTTCTCATTTCCATAAAAACAAAACACAACAGAATAAAAATCTCTTCCATTTGAAAGGTGAAGGAACCAAGGCATGGAAAACTAGGTGCCTTGATCAAAAAATGAAAATTAAGATATGGGCCAATAACAAGTCATTTTGCTTAAAAAACAGTTGTTTCTGTACAATCACACACATTCACATGTTTTATCTGGAAGGGTAGTGCAAATATACTATCAGTAAGGCCATCACTACAAGCTAAATTCTTTTTTATTTAAAATCCCAATATTTATAAATTACATATAATCTCTTTCTCTCGCCACTTCTCCCTCCGCTTCTTCCTCCTTCTTCTGTACCATGGCTAGCAGATAATATTCTGGATGACCCCAAGGCCTAAGACCTTGGCAAGCATCTTCTGATTCTTCAGAAAAAGAATAAGATATGTTGAGTATAGTTTGAGAATAGTTAAGCATAGTGATTATATTCCAGGGCTCTGCATCCTGGCCACCAAATGTGGATATGTGCTAACTCTTTTCCACTAGCCCGAGGGTTCTGGGAACTTGTAAATCAAATTCCTGACTGTTTTGCAACAAACAGAAGATTAGTGGATCCTTACAAATCACCAAACAGGATATTGGGGAGAAAGTGTAAGACAATCAAACTAATGTTTAAGGGGAGAGACAGAGCGAATCCACAGACATTTCAATCTGCTTTTCTAACCAATGTCCTGTTTATTGATCAAAATGTTATCAAGCTCTAAAAATACATAATTTATGCAATTGCAACTCCTCAGCTAACTTCAAAGCTTTTAGAACATAGCAAAACCATCTGTATACTACGAGCTAAATAAATATCTGTTGGCTGGTTTTTGAGTAAGAAAAACATTCTGGCACCATCCAACAGAAATATAATGTGAACCTTGTATGTAATTCTAAACGTTCTAGGAGCCACATTAAAAAAGTAGAGAGAAACAGGTGAAATTGATTTTGATAATACACTTCATATAACCAATGTATCCAAAGTAGTATCATTTCAACATGTATTGAATATAATAAATTACTGACAACTTTGATATTATTTCATCTTTGTACTAAGGCTTCAAGATCTAGTGTGCATTTTACATTACATCTCAGTTTAAACTAACCACATTTCAAGTGCTCGACAGCCATATATGGCTAGTGGTTACCATATTAGACAGCACAGACACTCTATACCCTGTTAATTGAATGAGATTTGCTCTTTTCTCTTGTGCTCTAAGTTAATAATGTATTGGTATAGCTAATGACACTAGAATAATGCATTTTCCAACATATAAAACAAATTTTTTGGCAATGAATATATTTGAGATAGAGCTTGTTCTTCCCTAACCCCATAAAAAAGAAACATTCTTAACTGTATATGTTAGTTGAATTATCTTCATCAGTTCTACACAATAGTGATTAGAAGTGCTGATCAGCACTGCTACTGAACTTTTCAGTGAGTTTTGTACTGGAAATTAAGATAAACATAGAAAATATGTGAGGTAAGCTTTATAATTGGGGCTCTTAGGGTGAAAGTATGAGTCTATAACTGGTAGCATCTACATACTTCTGTCTTATTTAATTCACTAAACATAAACTCCACAAAGCCTCCTGTGATGTGCCCTGTCTGGTCTCTTAATCACTCAATTTTGAAATACTGTAATTATTGTTAATCTCTCTCTCCCTTTAACCCTATACTATATTATCAGTTACAAAATCTTGCCAATTCTGCCTCCAAAATGAATCTCATCTTTATGTCCATCTCTGCACTCTCACAGACTTAGATAGAGCCTTATTCATCTGACCCTTCTTGCACTGTGGCCACCCACAAGCTCCCAGTCTTCCGTTATCATAGGATAGTGCTAATTAGAGATGCCCCGCTGAAACGTAGTTTGGAAAACATCACTCCTTGTTCACAGTCCTTTGATGTGAAGATATTCAACATACATAGGATACTGTCCTAACTTCTTTATCAGAGCCCTCCACAATTTGATCCTAACTTACTTATATTAAACTACTTCCTATAACCTACTGCATCTTACACTTAGACTCACTGCTCCACAAAATACTGATCTTTCCTGCTTTGGGCACATTCTGGTCTTTCACCCTGGAATGCCTTTCCTGCCTTAATCTTCAACTTTGCCTTCAGAACAAAACTTGAATCCTATCGTAAACTTTTCTAGATCCATCTATCTGTCAATCCAATAAATGTTTTATGATAGTTTTTGCTGTGTACCAAATACTAAGCTATGCAACAGAGATTTTTTTAGAAGGTTTTTCTTGAATATTTCCTAAGTTGGTAAGTGATGTTTGCAATATAATGTGATAAATGCTATAACCAACATATGCACAATGTGTTTTTGAAAGGCCAGAGGGGGACAAAAATTCTGCCTGGATATAGGGAAAATAGGAAAGATATTACAGAGGAGGTGTTATTTGAGCAGGTGTCTTGAAGAATTAATATTAATTTGCCGGGTAGAGAAGAAGAGAATAATGTTCCTGACAGATGTTGTCTGTTAGTTAGTTAGTTAGATGTTGTCTGTTAGTTAGTTAGTTTTAGCTATTCAAAGGGCACAAAAGTACACAACAGCAGAATGGAAAACAGATTAGTATTACTAAAGAAAGGATGCTATTCAAAATATTTAACAACCAGTGGGCATGGGTACTGACCAATCAGAATTAACAATGGTCTTACCTATACACGGCCGCTGAATATCAACCCAGAAACAAAGTCAATGAACGTGCTTGGCACAAAAAGAGTGGCAGGAAGGACTAGCTCAATAACAGATTAGTAGGGCTATGATAATGATTTGAACTTATTTCAGTAGATAGGAGGGAACCACTGAAAGGTTTTAGACAAATGAAAGTCATGTTAGCAACTACATTTTAGAAAGATCAACCAGGCAACCTATAGAGGCTGGATTTGAAGGAAAAGAAATAAAAGGCTGAGATGAGTTAGATGATTGTCGTAGTCCAGATAAGAGATGAAATGTAGCTGAACTGAAACCATAGCTGTGAAGACAGAGATAAAATATCAAATTCAAGGCATATTTAGGAGATACAAATTCACAGGATTTGATGAACAACTGAACATGAGGAATGGGAGACTGATGGAAAGATAAATTATGCATTTAAGGTTTTTAGTGTGGAAAACTGATGTACAGTGATGCCATCAAATCAAACAGAGAATATAAAAAGGAGGAAAGGTTTCATTCTGTATATATAGCATTTAAAATATCGAGGAACACAGCTGTGTATGTCCAGAAGACAGCTACAAATAGGAGACTAGAATCCAGAAGAGATAAATATATGGGAGTTGCAACTCATTGTGTGATGGTTGAAATAAAGAACATAAATGAGTTTTCCTAGGGTGAGAAAAGAAGTAAGAAAAGGAAATGACTGACCATAGAATCCTAGTGAAGATCATCACTTAAGGAATGGGAAGAAAAAAAATCAGTGTTCTGCCTTGTATTTATAGACCTCAGTCTTCTTCATTAGATCTTGAGATCCTGAAGGGCAGAAATCACATGTTATTTACCTTTGAGTACCATTAATGTTCACTAAGAGTGTTTGACACCTAGCACGTTTGCATGCACACACACAAAATGTTTGCTGAGTTGAAATAAGTTTCATCCTGGAACTCTTGGGGATAATATATGTTTTGTAGGACATTTGGTTAGATTGCTCTGCCTAGCTGTATCACTGTATATGAAAATGGGCTCCTCGGTATCCCTTCCAAATTCACCCACAACCTTTGAATGCTTTTTCTCTGAACTAAAGGTCCAATTTATTCCCAATGGGCCACAAAGCCAGACATCTCATGAAGGCATTAGTTGGTCTTTCAACAATGTATCCACAGAGAAGCTCCTGCGGGATTGATAAATGAAATGATTACTGCGCCTCTAATTTTCATCTCTGTAGAGAACGTGATGTTATGAAAAGATTCAGATACACCTGCTCTGTCACTTCTTGGTGTACGGCAGATACATGGCAAGTTATTTCAGCTCCTTGAGTTTGTTTGCTCATCTGTAAAATAGGAATAATGTGACCTACCCCTTAGGCTCAGTGATGAGAACTAAATGCAACCTTGCAGTTAAAAGCATCAAACTCATTGTTTCATTTAGTAGGGTCATCATCTTTGGTAAGAATAAAACATTATTTTTTCCTTTGGATAAATTACTAGGAAGAAGAAAATATATTTCTCAGAAAAGTAACTGGAAGATATTAATTAATTACCTCATAAGTAAAATTCACATTAAGAATGGGTATTTGGGGCTTCCCTGGTGGTGCAGTGGTTGAGAGTCCGCCTGCCAATGCAGGGGACACAGGTTCGTGCCCTGGTCCGGGAGGATCCCACATGCCGCGGAGCGGCTGGACTCGTGAGCCATGGCCGCTGAGCCTGCTCGTCCGGAGCCTGTGCTCCGCAACGGGAGAGGCCACAACAGTGAGAGGCCCGCGTACCGCAAAAAAAAAAAAAAAAAAAAAAAAGAATGGGTATTTGCAATGGAATTCATAAAAACTTGGCACAAAGTTTTTAAGTATAATAGAAAAAGGCATAAGTCCCTGTGTAAATAATTTCACCAATTTCAGAAAATCATTGAAGTAGTTCTCTTTTTAATGATTACTTTGACTGATTTGAGCACAATAGTGTTTTTTTGGTTTTTTGGTTATTTGTTTGTTTTACCACAGCAGAAGAACAGGCTAGAAGCAGAGAATGTAAGGGCTTAGGTAAAATTAAAGCAAATCAGTTGAATTCCAAATTTGTGCAAGCCAATGTGTTGGACGCCAAGACAAAAATGCAAAGAACCCTCTGCCTTCACCTGAACCACTGACAAAATCCTGGGCCCCAGGAGAGGAACCATAGTTTTTGTTTAGTTTTATTGGCAGGATTTGTGGTGGATTGTTTGTCTTGATATCCTTATTTTTCCAAACAACAATGGAAAAGTCAACTTCCCTTTCTTGTTCCTAGAAGGAAAACTGAAAGGAGTAGTAGTAAAGTATATAAACAGCCAAAATCAGCAAAACCTGTGTACATTTGGTAACCTCTAGAATGTCTTGGTCACATTTCATCATTTCAGTAGGAAAGAGGTCAAAACCTCTAAAATTGAAGAAAGGTGAAAGTTAAAACCAAGGTAATAGCAATCTGGTATAAATGACTAGCTCACAAACTAAAAAGTTCTAGATGTAGGGCTGCAAATAGAAAGATGTTATAGTTCTAAGACAATCTTGGGCTTTTGCAGTAAAAAACGTGGGTTCCAGTCCTGGCTCTAGCCTTCACCAGCTGATTAATCCTAGACTTTGCCCCTTGGTTTCTTCAACTGGCAAAATCACTTAACACTATTAGCATTTTCTATTAGCATACTATTTGTATTAGCACACTCTTATGTGTGAAAGTGCTTTGTAAACTATAAAGCATTGTGCCAGTGTGAGCTCAGGTCATTGGCAGCAGCGCCATAAGGATTCTGACTCATTGGCAGCTGTGCTGTCCATTTGCACCTTTGTTTGATTGGTAGGAACTTGAAACTGTCTATTCCTTAAAATAGACTGTTCATAAACAAGGCAACTTATTGAAAAGTTCTGGCTTTCTTAGTTTTTCTTAACAGTCCTCCAACCAAACCCACAGTCCCAGCCAAGAGAAATATAAATAGATTTATGACCCCAAATTTAAAGTTGAGATTAACTATGGGAAGTGTTAAGGATTATTAGGGAATATGGGTTCCTTATAATGCTTAAACTGTCCCCCATGATGTGACTCTCCAGTGTAAAACATCTTTGACATAAGATTATGAAAATATTAAAATACTTTTTTATGCGCCAATGTATTTCTTTATGTGTGTGGTTTCCTTCCAGTCTTTTTTGGGAAAGTTTATTATGAAATATTTCTGATATCAATTAGTAAACAAACAAACAACAATATAACAACTACCATATATTTACCGTCAACTTAGGAAATAAAACGTTACCACTAAAATTGAAGGCCCCTATTAATTCCTCCCCCATTTCACTATCTGCCCCAACCTCCCAAACAAGTCAAAATTATCCTCAATTTGCTACTTTAGATATTTAATAATAGCATATATTTCTTCTTAAGGTAAAGTTATTTTTCAAAATATCTTCAGAATTTGTATGCTACCTGTCCCTAAACTGCCTGAAATCACAGACACATTCTTAAAGCTTTTCTAATCATTTTATTAATTAAACTGAACAAATTAGGCAACTGACCTAAAGCCACAGATCATTAGCGCTCAGTAGAACTAGGATCACAAGGAACACATGAGGATTAGGCGACAAAAGACCTTGGTTGGAGCCCCAAGTCTGCTACACACTAGATGGGTGATCTTAGCTATATCATTTTTTTTTTTTTTTTTTTTCGGTACGCGGGGCTCTCACTGTTGTGGCCCCTCCCGTTGTGGAGCACAGGCTCCGGACGTGCAGGCTCAGCAGCCATGGCTCACGGGCCCAGCTGCTCCGCGGCATGTGGGATCTTCCTGGACCGGGGCACGAACCCGTGTCCCCTGCATCGGCAGGCGGACTCTCAACCACTGCACCACCAGGGAAGCCCTATATCATTTAAACTATTAGCTTCAGTTTCCTTGTCCATAAAATGGATTAATACCTGCCTTGCTTCCAGGATTTTTATGATGAGAAAATGAGGTAATCTATGTGCAGGTCTATAACCTATTCTATAAATGTTGTTTATTGTTATCATTAGGAGTCAGGACTCTACCCACTAAGTCTGAGATGATAGCTCCAACAAGGTTGGGGCCCAATCCCCAGGTGACTCTGAGACTCATATAGGCCACCTCACAATAATTGCTATCACTTATTGCCTCCTTGACATATCATGATGCAAGTGGTCTTTCTCAAACCCCTTTGGTTAGACATTATCCTCCTTTTCCAAATAAGAAGACTGATTTCCACAGAGGTTAAGCAAGTTGTCTAATGTCACACTGTTAATAAGGAGCAAACCTGAGATTTGAAGCCCACGCTCCGAAGTACTAGGCCATATTGCCTCCCTAGATTTGGCCAAAGCTGATTGGCATGGCTTGAATACCTCTATCCAGTCACTTGCAGATGCCATAATGTCAGCCTTCTTCCAACAGCAAGAACCAGACCACGTGTCTCCAGACTTTCAATCCAGTATATCAAGTTTACACAAAAGATTTTTAAAATTAAATCTTTACAGTGTCATCATGCATTAGGCAATCCTGTCAAATCAGGGAAATCAAAACATGTTTTCCCAATGTTTCATATGAAAGGGAGGATGTTAAAAAAAAGTCTAGATTCCCTCCAATTGTTTTCTTGCATGGAGCACCTGGATATGTCTTCTAGTTTTTTAGTTTTGATTGTTGTGGTTGCCACGGTTGCTGTTGTCATCAGCCCAGCCTCCAAATATCACCACCTTGCAGAAGCAGAAACTGAGCCTCAAAGAGGCCAAATGACTTTCCCAAAGTCCCACAGCTGGTGGTGGCAAATCTGAGACTGGAATGTTAGCTTTCTCCTGCCGAGGTCAGTACCCTTCTGACAATATCACACTGCCTCTTGAGGGAATATAATAATCATTTTTCAGATTTCAAGTACAATGTAGATTTTTAATTTGGTATTCATTGATACCATGGCACCATAGCAGTGAATTAAAACCTATGAACTTCTGACTCTTAAATATTAGAAGTATTTACCAAAATGATTCATTCCCCGCTGGGGTAAAGATTCAATTTTGAAAATTTCCAAATAACAGAAAATAGCTCTTCTAAAAGAGAAGCTAGAATTTGAGGTTTACAGATTAATCTTTTAGAAAGAAGTCCCTAAGAGCTGAACTAGAGGCAATTAAGTTCTTTTCTTATTAAGTATAAAACAAATTCATCTTTAAAAAAAAGCAAAACAGTAAATACTTGAACTGCATTTAACACACAGAAAGAGGAAAAGGAGACGTAGGTAAATATGACCTTTCTTGCTCTGGGTCGATCTTGTTTTCATTGTCCTTTGTATTTACTTTCTCCTTGCAGACTAGAGTCCTGAGAAGAGTTACCCCATAATAAGGATCCCAGCAAGTGGTTCTGCTATGTACATGCAACGTCTAAGGAATCTTAGTTCTGTTCCGCCAAGAGTAAAGGAAGACTACATAGAAACGGATCATTTCTATAAGAAAGGATAAATGTGAAGATATACTCAAGACGTTAGAGAACCACAGATGAGGGAGACCTGCCCCTGCCCCTAGGGTTTTCACTCCTGGTGAAACTGAGTCTTTAAGGATGCGTAAGTGTCAGCCAGACAGGGATAGTAACATGGCATTCCAGGCCAAAGAAATATTCATTGTGCGCAGGGAAAGAATAGCAGTTTGATGTTACTAAAGTACCAAGCACAGGACGAGTAATTCCCCAAGATGAGGCTTAAATGGGTAGGAGAGTAGCCTTAGAGGTCCCTGAGAACAACCTGAACCTGAAGTAAGATATGAACACAAGGAGTTCTACTGAGGGGTGTGTACCAAGAATTTCATTTCTTCAAGTACTGACATTTATGAATTACTTACATTTCAAAACTTAAAGCCAATTCAAGTTCAACCCTATAGTAAAGTCATTCTAAGGCATTTGCATTTTAATATGCTTCCTTCCATAGGAGGAAAAAAATGTGCTTGGGTCAAGGGGATGGGGCAGCTATAGCTAGACCCTCCATTCTTTTTGTTAGAGTAAATCAAAGTTTGGGAACTCTCTGCTCTGAATTGCCCTTTCTGAACAAATTGAATCTTCCAGTGCAGAGCAAACTGTGATTGCAGTCCCAATAATAACCTTATAATAATCCTGGCTTGGAACCCTTAAGCTTTCTAAGAGTAAATTGGTGTGGGGAAGGCGCAAGGGAGGGAAGCAGCTGTCTCTATGGGCAACCTGCCACAATATAGTGATGCCAATGTCCAGGAACTGAAATATTTCAATTGAAACAATCCCATTAGATTGCATAATAAATTGCCTGCTAGTGTCCAAAACATAGGCTCAGTCTTTAATAGTAAATAATGTTAACCCAAAGGAAATGTCATTCATCCGTCATTTATTGAAATCTACAACATGCAATTCTGTGAAGGTTTCCATCAGTATGAAAAAAATGCAGAGGCCCGTATAGTCTAGAAATTTAACATTCATCCTGGGCCTAAGATAAACCCACAAGCAGCTCTACCTCAAGGCAGACTCTAAGAACAAGAACAGAAGTTCTAGCAAATTGCTATGAAGGTTCAGAGACAGGAGAGATTAAGTAGACTCAGAAAATTCCTCCAATTTCCATAGGAATAATAAATATGATCAAAAACAGGAGAAAGAAAACAAGGTTCACAATTTTCTCCCTGATTAGACTGCCCACTCTATTTCAAGGAAATTCAGATTAGGAAGCCAGGCTTTACTACACACCCCAGAATGTGTACAAAATTTTAAGTTTGTCAAAATAGAGGGAATATAAATTTCCAAAGACTAGATTGCCTCCAGCTCCTATTATTTGAAACTAGGGATGGCAAACAGGGATATGTCAGCTGAGCTGAACCACCGTAAGGACCCACAGAGCAAAAGAGAGGATCGCTAAGGTAACCAGACAGCAGAATGTAATTACCCAAATTGGAATTGAGCCAGGCCGTGCAGGCAATATCCACACTCTTTAGAAAATGTCATAGACTCTTTTAATAACCATGGCAATTTTATTCCATAAACATGTATTAGTAGGACATATCGGAACAAGAATAAAATATTCTTGTTTTCTACACCCATGAATGGATAGACAGCAAAGAAGGCAGACTATAAATCTCAGAAACATGATTATGAACTTGCTTAGTTACAATATTCACTCGTTTCTAAATGTAATTTTTAAAAATTTAGGAAGAGAGGCATAGTGCTATGCGTGTAATAGAATTCAAATGAAGTATCTTGTATAACTGGTGAAGAGTAATGCTTAAATTGTTCATGTTGGTAATTTAGTGTAAACATGGAAATACACTATTTATGTTGAAAATCCTAATGGTAAATGATGGGATGTGTTATCACAGCCTCTGGACAAAAAATCCCCTATGATTCTGAAGTTTTACTTCAAATTTTTTAATTGTAATATATTAAAGTACAGATGTTTGTCCTTGGAACTAAATTTTCGACTGCCCCCTACTACCCCAAATAAATGATCCAGTTGTTGGATGAAATGACTCAATCTAACAAATATTTAATGAGTGCCTACTATGGTCCTGAACAGTCCCTTGCTCTCACAGAGCTGGTAGGCTGGCAAACACATGAAAGGGAAATCGGTGGATTTCCAAGAAGATAGAAATATATGACTGTGAGATGCCTGGAGGGCAGAAAAAAACTACCGAAATGCAGAAAGAAGCAAAATGAAGAGTGAATACCAAGACCCAATATTGGCCGTGTTGGTATTTAACAAGCAACAGTTTACTTCAGTAGACAATAATCACAATATTTAGTTAATATTTAATTTGCACTCAACACTGTACTAAGTGTACATTTTTTCTTATATTTTAATGGGATGATACCTCAGTATGGATGGGAGAGGGGACCTCATGTCTCATTCTGGACCAGAGCACTGGTTCAGTGCAGCCAGCTCAGGGCTCAAATCTCAGGGCCACCAGTTAAAACCTCTGCTCTCTTGGACAATATGCTTAACTTTTATGTAACTTGTTTCTTTATCTGGAAAATGGTGGCAATTATATCTCTCTTTTAGGATTAATAGGGTTAAATGAGATGATGCTTATAAACATTATAAACAGTGCGTGGAAGATAAGTTAAGTACACACACAACACAAAACTATACTGGCTATGATCTCATAAATATTATCTTTCTCTAATGGTATAATACTATAACACCTATTATAATAAATCATCCTTGAGCTACAAATGCCCTGTTTATACAGCTGGCCCATGGGTTCCTGCCCCTCTTCCTCACTGCCTCCTGCCCCTTTGCCCATTCCAGGTAGCTGCCAAGCTACACTATCACCCAGAGTAATAGTAATGGGGAGCCATCAAGCCCAAGCCTCTGTCCCACTCCCTCCTTTCTTTCCCTGCAGGTGAGGAGGTGATAGGTTAGATAATTTCTCCTTGTATTTCAACCTTGAAAGTATCATAAATTCTATCCTGGTAATTTTTTTCATATATATACTTATATCTCTTTAACTCCGTTTTTTCTTTCCAACACATTTAATCCTTGCTTATTTCTTCAGAAATATTTTTCTCCCTTACTTTCTCAAGTCCTCTGTTTATACACCATTGTGAGCCCAAAGAACAATACTAATCATTATCGATAAGCATTAGAGCATGGTTAACAATACATTTGTATTAAGGAAAGGTAAACCATTTCCATCGTTAGGCTAGACATCATTAAGGCCTTCATCCTTTTAAAGTCCTTCAAATACTGAGAAGTCCCCATTTTCTGCCTCAACTTTCTCTAATTAGACTTTTTCCTTAGACACCAGTGATCAAGATAAATATGAAACTAATTCTTTTTTTTTTTTTTTTTTGTGGTACGTGGGCCTCTCACTGTTGTGGCCTCTCCTGTTGTGGAGCACAGGCCCCGGACGCGCAGGCTCAGCGGCCATGGCTCACGGGCCCAGCCGCTCCGTGGCATGTGGGATCTTCCCGGACCGGGGCACGAACCCTTGTCCCCTGCATCGGCAGGCGGACTCTCAACCACTGCGCCACCAGGGAAGCCCTGAAACTAATTCTAATTGCACTTTATTCTATTCTAGTTTTGCTTATTAGTGAAGAATACAGTTTAAGCCTTGCAATATTTTGGCAATATTAGCTCTAATAAGCACTGGCTTTTATTGACATATTTGTAACCATGGTTTAAAGGAAAAAATTATTCTCTGAATTCTGAAGCAATTTGCAAACAAACGTATAAAACCAAACTTTTAAAAAGTTAGGGAATATTTATTATTTCAAGGACACTGCAGGATACTAAAAAACATAAAGAGACACTGATTTAGAACTCACAGTGGTGAACTGCATGCTCATGCAGAGTTGGGAACTTGCTTTAGACTCGTCATGTAGGGTGAATTATAGCATTTTGTCCTGATACTGTAGTCAGTCTCACTCACAAGCAGCTTAGATTATGCAAACCTAATGTGATCTGTGGCAGTAAGTATAAGACTGTAAAATACCCCTGTCTTTAAAAGAAAGGGCTGGGAATGACAATTTAGAACTACTCCTGCAAGGCTGCCAGCTCCCAGCATATACAAGAAGATGTGCTCCGTTTCTGTCCTTTGCATTCATTGCCCAGACCTAGGTTTCAAGATGACAGGTCATATGTGCTCCAAAACTTACATAAATAAATAATATTGGGCTGAAAGCCAACCTCACCAATGACCTTTTACCAACAATAGGCCTTTTACAAACAACAGACTCTGTTGGAGTAGTCTGCCAGGATTCTGAGGGCCAATGAGGTAATCAAATATGCATTTTGGTTGTTGTTACCAGCTCACATCCTAGCCTAGAAGGATGATCCTGTGAGAGAAGCAGTTTGCAGATTCCATCACCAGAAAATGGTCAATGATAGATAGTCTGTATTTACATTACACATAATTGTCTTCATTTAAAAAATTTGCGAGGTACTGACACAACAGATCATTCAGAATAAGTTATGCTTTCATGTGAAGCATTATTTTTCTAGACTGTAAGTAAAACAAATAGTGTTTTCTTCTCCACTTCCTAATTAGACAATTGTCTGATCATTTTTTAAAAGGCTTCAACCACTCATGTTCTTAAAGAATTCCATACAATGTTTATTAAGCAAGGCAGTAAGCATATGTTCTTGTCCTGTGTGGTTTTTTCTGTTTTTTTAATTTTTTTAACTAAATAAGAAATTTTCACATTTTATTTCGTTCAGATCTCTTTAAAATTTAGGTTCAAACTTGAGAATACAAAAGATGGGTCTTTCAGAGCAGTTTCACTATTGTTACTACAGCAGGCGCGAAGGGTAGAAATCTGACATTAATTTCATCTGCAAATGATACAGCCTTAGAATCAAGGAAAATGACAATGGATCCCAAATATGAATTCTTATATATAGCTCTTTTAGAAACAATTTCATTTCATGCCTTCCTGCCGATTTCTTTTTGCAAATAGCAGTGAAAGTTTTCTTCACAATGATACTCCTACCAAATGCATCCTTAATTGACGGTGGTTTTATCACACCATCCTAAAACTTGTTTGGGGAGCTAGTTTGCCTTTTCTTGGCCATTTGCTCAGGCCCAGGGGAACCGAGATAATTTTGAAACAAATAGTAATATTAACAAATCTAGAATTCTTCCCCAGAGGTTTCAAATTATGCAAAAAACGGTATGTGTTTCTTGCCTTTGTGAAATGATTTGAGTTTTTCTTCAGGGCCTTTAGAAGATGCTCAAAGTTTGAAGTGTTCAGTACAAGAGGGTGGAGGAAGAAGCAGCCACAGAATCAGTTTGTGCCACATACAGTTTAGAAACTAATGTTTAACTCTTTTTCAAGAACAATGGTAATTATGCTGCATGATGCAATGCGTGTCTAAATTGCCTGTTAATATTCTAGAGCTGGAAAATAAAATGTAGAAGCTGTTTTGATCTACTTACCCAACGAAGCTGTAGACTTGGTCACCTCAAAGAGACAGGCCTCTACTTACTGATAGTTTATGCGACTTAAAGATAAAAAAAGTATTTATCTGACTCTCATGGAAAATAATCTTAAACCGTAGAATCATAGTTTTATAAATCTCTTAAGAACATTCTCTCCTCCCCCTCAACCCCCATCTCTCTGTCTTTTAACTTCCTTAAACTCTCAGAATCTTAATGCATTCATTTGCTCAGGCTGCTACAATAAAGTACCACAGACTGGGTGGCATAAACAACAGAAATTTATTTTCTCATAATTCTGGAGGCTAGAAGTAGAAGATCAAGTCGTCAGTATGGTTGGTTTCTTCTGAGGGCTTTCTCCTTGGCTTGTAGATGGCTGTCTTCTCCTCATGTCTTCACAGGGTTCTCCCTCCGGGTACAAATGTCTTCTTACAAGGACACCAGTCAGACTGCATTAGGGCCCACCCTTATTACCTCGTTTTAACTTAATTACCTCTTTAAAGACCATCGCCAAACACATTCATATTCTGAGGTACTGGAGGTTAGAACTTCAACATATGAATTTGGGGATGGGACACACAACTCAACCCATAACACTTACTATTTAAGACAAAGAAAAGGGAGTTGCTGGGGTTAAAGGGGCTGGAGCACCATAGGTCTGTCTTTCCATTTTTCTCCCCTGTCCACCTTCACCACCTCTGGTCCCCCACCAAGCTACCTCTCTGGTACCTTCTAGAAACACTAGAATGCCTAGGGAAACTATGCAACAGTTCATTTGTTTCCCAAATATTAGTGGATATTTACCATACATAGCACTGTGTCACATAGTGTGTGGAATAGTTGCAAAAGTAAATAAAACAAGGCTTTCATTCAAATAGCTTATTTCAAACCACATTTTCGTGTATTAATTGAATGACAGCTAAGAACTCCAAATACTCTGAATCTATCTTCCCCACCATCAGAGAGGTAGCAGGGGCTGTGGAAGGAACACAGGAAGTCCAGGCTTGAAGTGAGGAGACCCAGGTGTGAGCATGGCTTTCTTTTTTTTTTTTTTTACATCTTTATTGGAGTATAATTGCTTTATAATGGTGTGTTAGTTTCTGCTTTATAACGAAGTGAATCAGTTATACATATACACATGTTCCCATATCTCTTACCTCTTGCGTCTCCCTCCCTCCCACCCTCCCTATCCCACCCCTCTAGGTGGTCACAAAGCACTGAGCAGATCTCCCTGTGCTATGCGGCTGCTTCCCACTAGCTATCTATTTTACATTTGGTAGTGTATATATGTCCATGCCACTCTCTCACTTTGTCCCAGCTTACCCTTCCCCCTCCCCGTGTCCTCAAGTCCATTCTCTAGTAGGTCTGTGTCTTTATTCCCAACTCGCCCCTAGGTTCTTCATGACCTTTTTTTTCTTTTTTCTTAGATTCCATATATATGTGTTAGCATACGGTATTTGTCTTTCTCTTTCTGACTTACTTCACTCTGTATGCCAGACTCTAGGTCCATCCACCTCACTACCAATAACTCAATTTCGTTTCGTTTTATGGCTGAGTAATACTCCATTGTATATATGTGCCACATCTTCTTTATCCATTCATCCAATGATGGACACTTAGGTTGCTTCCATGTCCTGGCTATTGTAAACAGAGCTGCAATGAACATTTTGGTACATGACTCTTTTTTTTTTTTAAATTTTATTTATTTATTTTTGGCTGCATTGGGTCTTCATTGCTGCATGCGGGCTTTCTCTAGTTGTGGCGAGCAGGGGCTACACTTCGTTGCAGTGCACGGGCTTCTCATTGCAGTGGCTTCTCTTGTTGTGGAGCATGGGCTCTAGGAGCGTGGGCTTCAGTAGTTGTGGCACGCGGGCTCAGTAGTTGTGGCTCGCGTGCTCTAGAGCACAAGCTCAATAGTTGTGGTGCATGGACTTAGTTGCTCCGCAGCATATGGGATCTTCCTGGACCAGGGCTCGAACCTGTGTCCCCTGCATTGGCAGGCGGATTCTTAACCACAGCACCACCAGGGAAGCCCTACATGACTCTTTTTGAATTATAGTTTTCTCAGGGTATATGCCCAGTAGTGGGATTGCTGGGTCGTATGGTAGTTCTATTTTTAGTTTTTTAAGGAACCTCCATACTGTTCTCCATAGTGGCTGTATCAACTTACATTCCCACCAACAGTGCAAGGGGGTTCCCTTTTCTCCACACCCTCTCCAGCATTTATTGTTTGTAGATTTTTTGATGATGGCCATTCTGACCAGTGTGAGATGATATCTCATTGTAGTTTTGATTGGCATTTCTCTAATGATTAGTGATGTTGAGCATCCTTTCGTGTGTTTGTTGGCAATCTGTATATCTCCTTTGGAGAAATGTCTATTTAGGTCTTCTGCCCATTTTTGGGAGCATGGCTTTTTTTACCTGCCCAACAGGGGGATGCAAGGCTCAAATGAGATAATGAAGATTAAGGAGTATTGTAAATTGAAAGTTCTATAAAAGCCTAAGGTATTATTGTATTAAAAATTACTAAACCAGCTTTCAAAATGCAGCATTGTTTCCTCCTTCTCATTCTCCACCTGCACATTCTACAGGCTAATTGCCTGTATTATTAGAAGTCACCTTACTTAATCAAATTTAAATGTTCAGCCTCTATTTAATTGAAGGCTCTATAGCTCTAACCAAATGTGATAGGTTATTACTCATTTGATAATTTGGGGGTTGAATTAATCAAACCTGAGATGGATTTTTCTCTTTCCAAAATAACCTCATTTTACTTTTACTTTTCCTCTACCCCATTTACTTTTCCTGTACCCCATTTTGAAGTTTTAAGTTCTCAAATATTTAGTTTTTGCACTTGGACTGGACATTCTTCCTTTCAATCTACTCCACAACCCCCCACTGACCCTCTATGGGCCTTATAAACTATTGCTCACCTCCTGTACAACAAGGTCACCCTGACTGAATAATTCTCCTAAAATTCACCACATTACCTAAAACTCTCCACAGAGGAGTCATATCCTTAACACATACTTCCAATGCTTCGAGATTCAGAGCTCCACAGAAATCAGACGTTCATGTTTACTCTTCAGCAAGCTCCTGTTTCTTTCTCCTGGGCCACCCACAGAAATGGCTATTACCCTACCACCGTCACCAGCTCCTTCTTTTTGCTTAGTTCAATTTCCAACTAAAGACAGAGGACTCTTCTTTCCCTTTTTCCCAATGCTGCTTTTCTTCCTTTTTGAGTTACTAAATGTTGCTAGGAAAAATGTCATCTTCTCAACTTGGCAAGCAGTAAGTGAGAGACTAGGCTAGGCACTGTGTGGGGTATACACTCAAGTCAGACACATCGCCTGCTGTCTGGGGTTCACAGCCATGTGGGGGAGACAAGGATGTAAACAAACAAGGATGATGCAATGTAGGCTGGAAGGAGTGTGTCACAGAGGTGGAAGCACCAGTGAAGATGGGATTCGTTCCCAGTGGGGAATTAGCAACAGGGGCTCAGAAAAGAGGAGGCATTGGAACTGGCTCTTGAAGGATTCAAAGAGAAGGGCATTCCACGTAGAGGGAGGGTGAGAGCTCAGAGCTAGCATAAGACTTGGCATACCTGGGGTCCCAACTCATGCAGCTGGAAGGAGCTGGACAGTATTACACAACGAGGCTGGAAAGAAGTCAGATCATGAGGAATTTTGAATGCCAGAGAAGCCCTACTGGTTACAGGCTTGTCCTGAGTGGCTTTGCCAGCCAGCAATTCCAACAATGTTGCCCTACTTCCCTGCCATAACTCAGGAAGAAACGACCCAAAAGGAGTACCTTTCAATGCCTCATATTAGAAGGAGTGCTATAAGCAAGCAATCAGTCATTCCCTTGAAAGGAAAAACAATGTGTTTATATACCTTTGCTCATCAGAATTTTAAAACAAAACAAAAAAGTTAAATACCCCTATAAGATGATTAAAACTCAATTCCATCTTATACTAGCTACAGAGTAATGAATTGATCAGCCTTTGGAAACATTTCTCAAGAGAAAGTATCACATAGGCTTCATTCTAGATCCTTGGTTTTGTGTTTATAATCTCTATTAAGTGGCACATCCACTTCACAGCTCAGCTGTCACCACTAGGCTTCTGACTCCCATACCTTGCCATCTCTAGCACAAACTTCACCTTCACTCCAATTGCATATTCCCAATAATTTAGCATCAACTTCTACTTGACTGTTGGCTCTCACATACCAGTCACCATGTCCAAACCCAACATCGTTTTCCTCCAAATCACCTTCCTCTCCATTTTCCTTTTCTTTTTCAGTGTTTCAGCCATATTTCTACAGTCACTAGCTATTTAAAACCTCAAGATCATTTTTGATTCATTTCATCCCTGATACCTTATCAAACAAAACATAGAATCAATTTTCATCTCAACCTCCCTTTGTCCCTATTTTCACAGTCTTTGAGTCTGGATCACTGGGACAGTTTTCTTATTGGCTTCCCTGACTCTAATCCAACCTGCACGTAGCTGCCAAACTAATCTTCTTTAATATATCACTTTCATCATGCTGATTCCCTGTTCAATAATCTTAGATAGTTCCCTATTTCAGATGCAACCGAAATAGACTGAAAGCCCACCAGGATATTTCACAGATGCTCTCTTCTCTGAGTGGTAGGTATTATCATCCCAGTCATACTAATGATGAAACTTGAGGCTCCAAAATATAAGCTGCCTAAGGCTAGTAATTGTAGAGCCAGGATTACAACCCATTCCTTTGAGTCCTGGTCCAGTGCTTTGTCTTAACGGAAGTTTGTAGCTCCTGTTCTTGATTTCAAGAATCTCCTTAATCTCCCTTTGCCTCATTGAACCCATTCTATTTTTCCTAACTCCCCAACATACCCCTCCCTGGGGGCCTTCACTGCCTTGGTTCCTCATTGCCTCTCAATATGCCTACCTCATTCCTGATTCTCCATGACTTCCCTCGGGCATACTCTAGCTTTTCCTAACCTCTGAGGCACACCTTAAGCCCCACCAGGGCATTTCCCTGAAAATGCCAGCCTTTTCCAATTGGACTCCTATAGGATTTGTGCTCCAGCAGTGTGGCTCACAGCCTGAGGACAAACACCCATGGGACGGGCAGGGGGAGAATTCATGGGCTATGGATGCCTACATGTACCAAAGCATATACTAAATTACATGCAACTCACAAGCACTCGCTACCATTTTTTCAAAATAAGTAGATACTATTGTGACTAATGAAATACACATTAATTTGAAATAATTCATGTTTGTTTTCTGCCATTATGTGTTTTTTTAATTCCAAGTACGGAACATGGATCAACTATCAGATGGAGTTTGTGAAATATCTGACATTAAAAAAGAATCTTTGATCTCAATAAGGTTGGAAACGACTGGTATAAACACTTAAGTGAAGACAATCTTGTTGATATCCAATTGTACATGTTCTTTAATCTTGTAAACCCCCATGAGGTCTTTAAAGAGTTTCTTAAAAGACACAGTAGAACTAGAGCACACTTCTGAATCCTATAGCACCTCACCCAAACTGAATACACGGTGGGCGTTCAACAAATACTTGTTATAAGCTTCTCTCACATAATGAAGTGTAATGGTATACATGAGAGAAATTCAGGCTTATTTGCTAAATGACAGGCTAAGAAAAAGCATGAAGAAAGCATGATTCTACTGCTTATTAAGCTGCCCAGAAGAGTGGAACTTTCTACCCTTTGTTCTATTCAGGGCCATCTTACATGGATTTTAGTGAAAACTCTGATTGTCACTCTTGATTGAAAAATAAGAGAATATTAGTAAACGGATTTGGGGGTTAGAACTATGAATTGTTTAACACTAACTGTTCTATAAATACTCAAACCTCCCACTTCTGTTTGTAAGGCAGAGAACAGAGATAAGCCTTGAAGGAAATCATTTGAATTTCCCATTTCCACACAGTATCAAGATCAAGGTGTGATGGAACTCCTTCAACTTATGGCTCAACTTTCATATTTAGTTAAATTACAGGTTCAAATTAAGATCTGGATAACATCACATAGCCACACAGTTGCTACAAGATATATAACACCTTACCTATCTTTAGGTAGAGGACTGAGGGGGAATTCTAGTGTCTGGCACAGGTAGGAAAATTCTTAGGGTAGAATAATGGTTCATTATACATTATTAATGAATAAAATTTTCCAAAAAGTAGATTTCCCAAATAATTGAAATTTATTCATTTACAGTTTTAAAACTTTTTATATTAAAAATTTTAATTAAAATGTTTCTAAACTGTATTATGTGCTTTCTGATTTACATTAAACAAATGATAATGAAAATAACTCTTCCTTGCACTCATCATATTGAATATCAATAATTATTTTATACATCTCAGGTTTTTTGCCCCTACGTTAAGCGGCCTCAGACTACTCTACACTTTGAGCTGTATAGGATTTAAATTGTTTTATCCTAAAATAATTTTAGACTTAATTAAAAGTTGCAAAATAGTATAGACAATCTCGACATATACACTTCACTAAACTTCCCCAATCCTATTATCTTAAATAACCACAAGGTAATCATCAAAACTAAGAAATTAACATTGGTACAATAAATACTATTAATTAAACTGCAGCCATATTCAAATTTTACCAGTTTTTCCACTAATGTCCATTCTCTGTTCCAGGATCCAACCCAGATTCTCACACCGAGTTTCATTTTTCTGTCTCCTTAGTCTCCTCCAATCTGTGGCAGATCTTCAGTCTGTACTGGTCTATCATGATCTGCTCACTTTCGGTGAGGACTGGTCAACTATTTTGCAGAATGTCTTTAACTGTGTCTGACTTTTCCAATGATTATATTGAGACTACACATTTTTGGCAAAGATACCACAGAAGTCAGGGTGTGCCCTTTCTTTGGTACATCAGGGTTCATGATGCAATGTATCTTATTACTGGCGATGCTAACCTTGATCACTCCATTGAGGTGGCGTCTGCCAGGATATTCCAAGGTCTTATTTTCCCCTTGGTAATTAATAAGTATCAGTATTTCTTTGATTTGTTAATACAGTTTTCCAAATCTTTCTTCAGAGTGAGACATTGGAAGTCACTCCATGTGCGTGTCACCAATAACCTGCCTTTGTAATCTGTTGCAGCTACAAATCAGAAAAACTTGTTTGTCAGAATTCTTTTCAAAATTCAAAACAAAAGTGGGCTCTGGGCAAAGGTTTATTGTAGATTTTTAAAGATATGTCTTTTTGCTGCTTAGACATCCTTTGTGGTTACATTCATGTTCCTGGTTTTGATGTTTTCTATCTAGAATCTGTATGGTTGATAATACTTCACTTAGGAAGGGTCACTCATCAGGCATTATCTTAGTGGCTCTTATATATCAGATAAAGATATCTGAAAACTTAGAAGTGGAATCATTACAAATTGATTTACTAAGTGCGTATTTCCAGGTCAACAAGCAAGTTTACTCTGATAGTTCCTTCCCAGTCGGTTACGCAGAAATCAAAATAGGAAGAGTTTGGGGGGTCATTAATTCTGTTTACACTTAATATGTTAGATGTAAGAAAAATCACATGTGATGCCCACAAACAAAAAAACTGCCTCATGACGACATGAATGTTAAATTATTCTCTCCACATCTCTTAACTCAGGCTCCAAGTTCTAAATCACCTAGGTTGAAGAACTAACAAAAGAATCAAGTCCTTAAATAAACTGTTATTGAGTATCTCTGTCATGCCAAGAATGTAGCTTGCCTTTATGAAATTGGACATTGTTTCTACCACACAGGCATTTTCTGTAATTATAAAAGCAGCTTATATTATTCAGTTTGAAAAAAAAAAGAATCAAGTCTTCATATTCCATCTTCCCCATGCCATCTATAACAAAAGAATCTTACTGAAAGGATATTCACGATGTTGTCAAACCCACCCCTCTGCTTCTATGTAGGATTTCACTACAACCATTTCTAAAAGGAAGCTGTGTGCCTTAATCTCTAAATCTTTCAGAGAACAGTCCTTTCTTATTATGTGCCTCATATGTTTCCTTTTCATTCAAAATATCCATGTAGATTAAACATATTTTCATCTACAGTGAGATATATTTAAAAATACAGTATATGTTTACCATATATTTAAGATCTTTTTATAGGTTTCCACTATTTTAATTTGATGAGGGTGAGATCCAGCCCATTCTTCCTGTTTTATATAATGAAATAAGAACCCAAACATTTCTCAAATAGCATGTCCTAAAAAAAAAAAATGTGATTCATGGTTCTCTATCTTCCTTATGCACATTCTTAAAAATGATTGAGTCACTGTTGTTCTGTTGTTTAATCTGATAATTATGCAAGCACTAAATCTCACATTGGAGCAGAAAATGTTAACACACATTGAAAAACCAAAAAGCGTAGAACTATAATCTGTATGATAAAATGCATTACTCTGTTTAAAAGGATTGTTTTACAGATGCAATTAACAATCAGCGATCATACAGTTTAGACCGGTGTTTTGATGCCATCTGTTGGAATAAGTCCTCTTACTCTCTGGAATGAAGCTGTAATTTTCAGTTTACAGTTTCATTAAGCAACACACAGTATAACAGTCACCAAAAGAAGAGAAATCCTAAACACTCTCAGTTTTATAGTCTTCCATAAACAATTAAGTATTTTGCTGAAATTTTCCAAAAGAAAGAAAATTTAGAAAATTAGCAACATGACCACAGATTACTGTTTTATTTTACAGCCTTGAAATATTACAGTTAAAATAGCCGACAATGGTTATCTAATTTTAGATTCAATATTTGAAATATGACTTCCATCCTTTTAGTCCATTTATGATTTTTATTAACTTAAAAACATGCCTTCCCTGTGCCTAAACAAGTTATGTCATAATGGCAGTGATAAAAGTTAACAAATAACCTACCCATTAGGACACATTCCTGTTTGTTGTTATTAGCTTATTAAATGCCAGATCAAATCTTTGGGGGCATTTAATACACTAGGGGGTGCTAGTTCTCTATATGTGCACATTTACGAAGCAAAACTTTTCCACAATTAATTTTGGGGAATTATAAAAGTTGACCTAAAATTCTAATAGAATATGTAAGTTGCATGCTACACGTGAAGAAAACAAAAAAGAAAAAAAAAGAATTCATTAAAATTGCACTATGAATTAAACAGCGAGAGTCCAAGTGGGAGTGTAATTTTACATTACAAGAAGTAAGATCGATATGGTCTTGCTTCATGATTCAGATATCAGTTGCTAGTATCAAACAAAAAGTGAAAAGAAAGTCACAGATTTTCACAAAGTACAGTATCAGGACCGAATTTCTTAATGCTATCTATTATGTCTATGGTGCTCCAAAAGAAATACAAAGCAAAACCACCAGGGAGAAGAGGTTTCTTTACTAAATTTAGACAACTTATTTGATATTTTCTTCCTCTGATATGCCATTCAAACAGTCCCAAATAACTAGAAGTCACCATTAAGATCTGAACTTATGCTCTATAGTAGGCTGGTAAATTGCCTCATGTAATTAATGGCTCTCTCTGTTTACCTTAGAACATCTGCATGATGAAAGTATACACACACACACACACACACACACACACACACACACACACACACACACACACACACACACACACACACCACAACCACCACCAGTGTAAAGAAGAACCAGGTTTACTTTTTGTATTTTTAAGAGCAGAATCAAGTCCCACAGGGACATAATCCAAGATCCTATTCCATATGTAGTGGGGAAGGGGTATTTTTTTTCTTTGTTCTTTTTGAGTTTAGTGTTCCTTCTTCGAGAAGACTAAACAATAGGACTCCAGATATACCCAAATTCAGATAAAGCATACTAACCTACAATTTTCCACCTTCAGAGACAGGCTGAATTTCAAGAAACTTTCATCCAAAATACGGGCCCTGGCATTTCTTTGTCAATTGCCAGGATCTACTTCAACCTCATTTTGCTTCCTCCTCTTCCCATTCCACCAAACATCATGCATTCATCTATTCTCTCAATTAGAAATATTCCAAAAAGTTTCTCCCAGATTTCCACATTTCCTGTCCCACCGAATATGCTGGGAGTAGTTGGTAGATTCTATAGACGTGTTATATGTTGCTTGCAGTGGGACATATGACCTCCAGTAGGAATTTCTTCAGAACGCTTTGATATTATGCTAAAGAACATTTAAAACATGAGGATGAAGTAACATCTTTGGATTACCTCCCAGCACATCAACCCGCAGCTATAAGCAGGAACAGAGCTGTGTCTGTTTCATAAACACAAACACAAATATAATACTCAAGTGGTGTACCATCAACACACACATTCAGGGTACGGCACCTGGGATATATGAACTATTAGCCAAGACCCCCAGAGGAGTACTGAAGGGTTTTATGCAATGATTTTGGAGAATCCTAATCTGAGACCAGCATCTGTTATTTTATGAATTTATATCCTCCAAACTCTGATAGCAGCACTGGCACCGCAAATACACAAATGTTTCAAATTTGCATTTAAAAAGGCAATTTCATGGGTTCATTTAGAGTCACAACAGAGATTTATCAGATATATCAAGTTTTCATCCTTTCTTTAAGGGCAGAGGCCAAACCAAGCATTGTTTCTACTTTAGGATAAGAGAAGAAGTCAAGAAAGTGGTTTTCAAAATAGTAATTATTAGTTAGAATTGTCAACTTCTGACAAACAGTATAAACTGTGTCGCTCTGTATTTGGATTATAGAATCTTAGAGTTAGAAAGGCACTAAAAGTAATTTTATGACTGCCCCCACCCCACCGCAATGCATAATCCCCTCACTCCCTTACTGTCAAAGACAAATAGCTTTCTAGTTTACACTTAAATCCCTCTAATCATAGAAAATCACTGCCTTTCAGACATAATTATCAGAAAGTTCTGCCTTTTATTGAGTTGATGCCTATCTTCTCACCATCTCTTTTTATTGGTCAGGTTATTCTGCATATCAGAATTATCTTTGAGTCTGTACTGCCCGGGTTCAATTCCCAATTCAGCCATTTATTAGCTTTGTAACCTTAGATAAGTGGATTTCTTTGTCCCGTCAACATAAACGTAGAATTTGACCACTCCTCATTACCTCCATGGCTATCACTCTTGTCCTTGTCACCACTGTCTCAAAAGTCTCCAAATCAGTCTTCCTAATCCACAAATGTATTCTCAACATGATTCCCAAGAGTGATCCATTTCGTATTTGGTCAGACCGAATCACTATTCTGATCAAAATCATGTAAAGACTTCACATTTAAATCAGAGTAAAAGTTCAAGTCCTCACAATGGCTTACAACGTCCTCCACGCTGCTCCACCCGGTTATGCTCTGCTGATAGCCCCTCCCACTTTCCCCTAAGTCACTCAGGCAGCTTCAGCCACACTGATCTCCCTGCTCCTCGACCACAAAAGGCAAACTCCTGCACTTGGCACTTTGCTCTAGCTCTTCCCACAGCCTGGAACCCTCCCCCGGTAGAGACCTGCCTGCTAATGTGGCTTTTGCTTCAAGTCTTTACTTAAATCTCGCTTTCTCACTGCGACCTCTTCTGGCACCTTGATTTAATAAAGGCAAAAAATTTTTTTCTTCACCGAAATAAACTTCTTAACGACAGAGGCTTTTGTGTATTTTGTTCACAGCACGTTACATATAGTACGCGTTCAATAAATGTTTATCAAGTGAGTAAATGAATTTGAGGAAAATAAGTTGATACATATATAGCACTTAGTGGCTAGAGCCTGATAAATTTTCATATAACTATTATTATCATTGCTGTAATTGCTATTACTGCTGCTACTGTTGTTACTTTTGTTGCCATTCTTATTATTATCCGAAGTATCCATGCCTGCTTATGAAGCTGTAGTTACTAAAGGCATTTGATCTATAGGGTCAGGTCACCTGCTAACTCCTGGACTAATCAAGCAAAGTTGACACCATATTAGAAGCCTGATCTTTGGAATTATTCCCGCTTTTAGTGTGAGGTGAATCCACAGTGTTTACTCTTCTAAACCACTCTCTCCTAATTCTTACTGGGGCACGTGTCTGCCCATCTTTCCCCTCTTCTCTTCATACTCCTGGCACCTTCTGGGACAGCCCTGAACCCCAGGCCATGGAGGGCTAATTTTAAAATACACTATTGGAGGCGCCTTCAAGATAACGGAGGAATAAGATGTGGAGATCACCTTCCTCCCCACAAATACATCAAAACTACATCTACATGTGGAACAACTCTTACAGAACACCTACTGAACACTAGCAGAAGACCTCAGACTTCCCAAAAGGCAAGAAACTCCCCACGTACCTGGGTAGGGCAAAAGAAAAAAGAATAAACAGAGACAAAAGAATAGGGACGGGACCTGCACCTCTGGGAGGGAGCTGTGAAGGAGGAAAAGTTTCCACACACTAGGAAGCCCCTTCACTGGCGGAGATGGGGGGTGGGCAGGGGGGGAAGCTTCGGAGCCATGGAGGAGAGCACAGCAACAGGGGTGCGGAGGACAAAGTGGAGAGATTCCCGCACAGAGGATCGGTGCCGACCAGCACTCACCAGCCTGAGAGGCTTGTCTGCTCACACACGGGGCGGGTGGGAGCTGGGAGCTGAGGCTTCAGAGATCAGATCCCAGGGAGAGGACTGGGGTTGGCTGTGTGAACACAGCCTGAAGGGGGCTAATGTGCCACAGCTAGCCAGGAGGGAATCTGGGAAAAAGTCTGGAACTGCCTAAGAGGCAAGAGACCATTGTTTAGGGGTGCGCAAGGAGAGGGGATTCAGAGCACCACCTAAACGAGCTCCAGAGATGGGCGCGAGCCGCACCTATCAGTGTGGACCCCGGAGACGGGCATGAAATGCTAAGGCTGCTGCTGCAGCCACCAAGAAGCCTGTGTGCAAGCACAGGTCACTATCCACACCTCCCCTACGGAGAGCCTGTGCAGCCCACCACTGCCAGGGTCCTGTGATCCAGGGACAACTCCCCCGGGAGAACACACAGCGTGCCTCAGGCTGTTGCAATGTCATGCCTCTACCGCCACAGGCTCGCCCCGCATTCCATACCATGCCCTCCCCCTCGTGTGAGTGAGCCAGAGCCCCCTAATCAGCTGCTACTTTAACCCCATCCTGTCTGAGCGAAGAACAGATGCCCTCAGGTGACCTACATGCAGAGGCAGGACCAAATCCAAAGCTGAACCCCAGGAGCTGTGTGAACAAAGAAGAGAAAGGGAAATTTCTCCCAGCAGCCTCAGGAGCAGTGGATTAAATCTCCACAATCAACTTGATGTTCCCTGCATCTGTGGAATACCCAAATAGACAATGAATCATCTCAAAATTGAGGAGGTGGACTTTGAGAGCAACTGTAGACTTGGGGTTTGCTTTCTGCATCTAATTTGTTTCTGGTTTTATGTCTATCTTAGTTTAGTATTTAGAGCTTATTATCATTGGTAGATTTGTTTACTGATTTCATTGCTCTCTTCCTTCTATATATATTTTTTTTCCCTTTTTCTCTTTTTGTGAATGTGTATGTGTATGCTTCTTTGTGTGACTTCGTATAGTTTTGCTTTTGCCATTTGTCCTAGGGTTCTCGCTGTTCGTTTTGTTTGTTTCTTTAGTATAGTTTCTAGCACTTGTTATCATTGGTGGATTTATTTATTGGTTTATTTGCTCTCTTCTTTCTTCCTTTTTTAAAATTACTTTTTTATTTTTAATATTTTTAAAATTTTAATAATTTATTTTATTTATTTTTTCTTTCTTTCTTTCTTTCTCTTTTTTTCTCCCTTTTCTTCTGAGCCGTGTGGCTGACAGGGTTGTAGTGTTCTGGGTGGGTGTCAGGCGTGAGCCTCCAAGGTGGGAGAGCCAAGTTCAGGACATTGGTGCACCAGAGACCTCCTGGCCCCATGTAATATCAAACAGTGAAAGCTCTCCGAGAGATCTCCATCTCAATGCTAAGACCTAAATCCACTCAACGACCAGCAAGCTACAGTGCTGGACGCCCTATGCCAAACAACTAGCAAAACAGGAACACACTCCCACCCAATAGCAGAGAGGCTGCCTAAAATCATAATAAGGTCACAGACACCCCAAAACACACCACTGGATGTGGTCCTGCCCACCAGAAAACGAGATCCAGTCTCATCCACCAGAACACAGGCACCAGTCCCCTCCACCAGGAAGCCTACACAACCCACTGAAACAACCTTACCCACTGGGGGCAGACACCAAAAACAACGGGAACTACAAACCTGCAGCCTGCGAAAAGGAGACCCTAAACACAGTAAGTTAAGCGAAATGAGGAGAGAGAGAAATACACAGCAGATGAAGAAGGAAGGTAAAAACTCACCAGACCAAACAAATGAAGAGGAAATAGGCAGTCTACTGGAAAAAGAATTCAGAGTCATGATAGTAAAGATGATCCCAAATCTTGGAAACAGAATGGAGAAAATACAAGAAACGTTTACAAGGACCTAGAAGAACTAAAGAGCAAACAAACAATGATGAACAACAGGATAAATGAAATTAAAAATTCTGTAGAAGGAATCAATAGCAGAATAACTGAGGCAGAAGAACGGATAAGTGACCTGGAAGATAAAATAGTGGATATAATTACCAGACAGCAGAATAAAGAAAAAAGAATGAAAAGGATTGAGGACAATCTCAGAGACCTCTGGGACAACAATTAACACACCAACATTCAAATTATAGGGGTCCCAGAAGAAGAAGAGAGAAAGAAAAGGACTGAGAAAATATATGAAGAGATTATAGTTGAAAACTTCCCTAATATGGGAAAGGAAACAGTCAGTCAAGTCTAGGAAGTACAGAGTCCCATACAGGATAAATCCAAGGAGAAACACACCAAGACACATATTAATTAAACTATCAAAAATTAAATACCAAGAAAAAATATTAAAAGCAGCAAGGGAAAAACAACAAATACCATACAAGGGAATCCCCATAAGGCTAACAGCTGGTCTTTCAGCAGAAACTCTGAAAGCCAGAAGGGAGTGACATGACATATTTGAAGTGAGGAAAGGGAAAAACCTACAACCAAGATTACTCTACCCAGCAAGGATCTCATTCAGATTCAATGGAGACATTAAAACCTTTACAGACAAGCAAAAGCTAAGAGAATTCAGCACCACCAAACCAGCTTTACAACAAATGCTAAAGGAACTTCTCCAGGCAGAAAACACAAGAGAAGGAAAAGACCTACAATAACAAACCCAAAACAATTAAGAAAATGGAAATAGGAACATACATATCGATAATTACCTTAAATGTAAATGGATTAAATGCTCCAAACAAAAGAAACAGAATGGCTGAATGCATACAAAAACAATACCCATATATATGCTGTCTACAAGAGACCCACTTCAGACCCAGGGACACATACAGACTGAAAGTGAGGGGATGGAGAAAGATATTCCATGCAAATGGAAATCAAAAGAAAGCTGGAGTAGCAATTCTCATATTAGATAAAATAGAGTTTAAAATAAAGACTATTAGAAGAGACAAAGAAGGACACTACATAATGATCAAGGGATCAATCCAAGAAGAAGATATAACAATTGTAAATATTTATGCACCCAACATAGGAGTGGCTCGATACATAAGGCAAATGCTAGCAGCCATAAAAGGGGAAGTCGACAGTAACACAATCATAGTAGGGGACTTTAACATACCACTTTCACCAGTGGACAGATAATCCAAAATGAAAATACATAAGGAAACACAAACTTTAAATGATACATTAAACAAGACAGACTTAATTGATATTTATAGGACATTCCATCCAAAAGCAACAGAATACACTTTCTTATCAAGTGCTCATGGAACATTCTCCAGGATAGACTATACCTTGGGTCACAAAGCAAGCCTTGGTAAATTTAAGAAAATTGAAATCGTGTCAAGTATCTTTTCCAACGACAACACTATGAGACTAGATATCAATTACAGGAAAATAGCTGTAAAAAATACAAACACATGGAGGCTAACAGTACATTACTAAATAACAAAGAGATTACTGAAGAAGTCCAAGAGGAAATCAAAAAACACCTAGAAACAAATGACAATGAAAACACGATAACCCCAAATCTATGGGATGCAGCAAAAGCAGTTCTAAGAGGGAAGTTTATAGAAATACAATCCTACCTCAAGAAACAAGAAACATCTCAAATAAACAACCTAACCTTACACCTAAAGGATCTAGAGAGAGAAGAACAAACAAAACCCAAACTTAGCAGAAGGAAAGTAATCATAAAGATCAGATCAGAAATAAATGAAAAAGAAATGAAGGAAACTAGAGCAAAGATCAATAAAACTAAAAGCTGGTTCTTTGAGAAGATAAACAAAAATTGATAAATCATTAGCCAGACTCATCAAGAAAAATGGGAGACAACTCAAATCAATAGAATTACAAATGAAAAAGGAGAAGTAATAATTTCTGACACTGCAGAAATAATAATTTCTGACACTGAAGAAATACAAAGGATCATGAGGGATTACTACAAGCAACTATATGCCAATAAAATGGACAACCTGGAAGAAATTGACAAATTCTTAGAAAAGCACAACTTTGAAACTGAACCAGAAAGAAACAGAAAATATAAACAGACCAATCACAAGCACTGAAATTGAAACTGGGATTAAAAATCTTCCACCACGGCTTCTCTGGTGGCGCAGTGGTTGAGAGTTCGCCTGCCGATGCAGGGGACACGGGTTCGTGCCCCGGTTCGGAAAGATCCCACATGCCGCGGAGCGGCTAGGCCCGTGAGCCATGGCTGCTGAGTCTGCATGTCCAGAGCCTGTGCTCCGCAACGGGAGACGCCACAACAGTGAGAGGCCGACGTACCGCAAAAAAAAAAAAAAAAAAAATCTTCCACCAAACAAAAGCCCAGGACCAGATGGCTTCACAGGCGAATTCTATCAAACATTCAGAGAAGAGCTAACACCTATCCTTCTCAACCTCTTCCAAAATATAGCAGAGGGAGGAACACTTCCAAACTCATTCTATGAGGCCACCATCACCCTGATACCAAAACCAGACAAAGATGTCACAAAGAAAGAAAACCACAGGCCAATATCACTGATGAACACAGATGCAAAAATCCTCAACAAAATACTAGCAAACAGAATCCAACAGCACATTAAAAGGATCATACACCATGATCAAGTGGGGTTTATCCCAGGAATGCAAGGATTCTTCAATATATGCAAATCAATCAATATGATACAACCTAGTAACGAATTGAAGGAGAAAAACCATATGATCATTTCAATAGATGCAGAAAAAGCTTTCGACAAAATTCAACACCCGTTGATGATAAAAACCCTCTGGAAAGTAGGCAGAGAGGGAACTTATCTCAACATAATAAAGGCCACATATGACAAACCCACAGCCAACATCATTCTCAATGGTGAAAAATGGAAAGCATTTCCACTAAGATCAGGAACAAGACAAGGTTGCCCACTCTCACCACTATTATTCAACATAATTTTGGAAGTTTTAGCCACAGCAATCAGAGAAAAAAAAGAAATAAAAGGAATCCAAATTGGAAAAGAAGAGGTAAAACTGTCAGTGTTAGCAGATGACATGATACTATACATAGAGAATCCTAAAAATGCCACCAGAAAACTACTAGAGCTAATCAATGAATTTGGTAAAGTATAAGTATACAAAATTAATGACAGAAATCTCTTGCATTCCTATACACTAATGATGAAAAATCTCAAAGAGAAATTAAGGAAACACTCCCATTTACCATTGCAACAAAAAGCATAAAATACCTAGGAATAAACCTACCTAAGGAGGCAAAAGACCTGTATGCAGAAAACTATAAGACACTGATGAAAGAAATTAAAGATGATACAAATAGATGGAGAGATATATCATGTTCTTGGATTGGAAGAATCAACATTGTGAAAATGACTCTACTACCCAAAGCAACCTACAGATCCAATGCAATCCCTATCAAACTGCCAATGGCATTTTCCACAGAAGTAGAAAAAGATATTTCACAATGTGTATGGAAACACAAAGATCCCAAATAGCCAAAGCAATCTTGAGAACGAAAAATGGAGCTGGAGGAATCACGCTCCCTGACTTCAGACTATACTACAAAGCTACAGTAATCAAGACAGTATGGTACTGGCACAAAAACAGAAAGATAGATCAATGGAACAGGAAAGCCCAGAGATAAACCCATGTACATATGTTCACCTTATCTTTGATAAAGGAGACAAGAATATACAATGGAGAAAAGACAGCCTTTTCAATAAGTGGTGCTAGTAAAACTGGACAGCTACATGTAAAAGAATGAAATTAGAACACTCCCTAACACCATACACAAAAATAAACTCAAAATGGACTAAAGACCTAAATGTAAGGCCAGACACTATAAAACTCTTAGAAGAAAACATAGGCAGAACACTCTATGACATAAATCACAGCAAGATCCTTTTTGACTCACCTTCTAGAGATATGGAGGTAAAAACAAAGATAAACAAATGGGACCTAATGAAACTTCAAAGCTTTTGCACAGAAAAACCATAAACAAGACAAAAAGACAACCGTCAGAATGGGAGAAAATATTTGCAAATGAAGCAACTGACAAAGGATTAATCTCCAAAATATACAAGCAGCTCATGCAGCTCAATATCAAAAAAACAACCGAATCCAAAAATGGGCAGAAGACCTAAATAGACATTTCTCCAAAGAAGATATACAGATTGCCAACAAACACATGAGAGGATGTTCAACATCACTAATCATTAGAGAAATGCAAATCAAAACTACAATGAGGCATCACCTCACACCAGTCAGAATGGCCATCAACAAAAATCTACAAACAATAAATGCTGGAGAGGGTGTGGAGAAAAGGGAACCCTCTTGCACTGTTGTTAGGAATGTAAACTGATATAGCCACTATGGAGAACAGTATGGAGGTTCCTTTAAAAACTAAGAATAGAACTACCATACGATCCAGCAATCCCACTACCGGGCATATACCCTGAGAAAACCATAATTCAAAAAGAGTCATGTACCACAATGTTCACTGCAGCACTATTTACAATAGCCAGGATGTGGAAGCCACCTAAGTGTCTATCAACAGATGAATGGAAAAAGAAGATGTGGCACATATATACAATGGAATATTACTCAGCCATAAAAAAAAACCAAATTGAGGTATTTGTAGTGAGGTGGGTGGACCTAGAGACTGTCATACAGAGTAAAGTAAGTCCGAAAGAGAAAAACAAATACCATATGCTAACACACATATATGGAATCTGAAAAAAAAAAAAAGGCTCTGAAGAACTAGGGGCAGGACCAGAATAAATATGCAGACTTTGAAAATGGACTTGAGGACAAGGGGAGAGGGAAGGTTAAGCTGGGACGAAGTGAGAGAGTGGCATGGACATATATACACTACCAAATGTAAAATAGATAGCTAGTGGGAAGCAGCCACATAGCACAGGGAGATCAGCTCAGTGCTTTGTGACCCCCTAGAGGGGTGGGATAGGGAGGGTGGGAGGGAGATGCAAGAGGGAGGAGATATGGGGATATATGTATATGTACAGCTGATTCACTTTGTTATACAGTAGAAACTAACACACCACTGTGAAGCAATTATACTCCAATAAAGATGTTAAATAAATAAGTAAATAAGTAAATAAATAAAATACACTATCGTGTTTCTATTTTTAAAGGAGATGCAAACACTATAAATGTAGCATGCTCAACAATCTGACCGAACTGTTGACTAGTCACACAGATACAAGTGGTTTTTAAACTTTTTCCTGAACTAACCCTTATTCCATAAACATTTGTTGGAAACAGAAACAGATTCAAAGATACAGTGAACAAACAGGTGGTTCCCAGAGGGCAGATGGGTGGGGGGAGGAGTGAAATGGGTGAGAAAGATTAAGAGGTACAAACTTCCAGTTATAAACTAAGTGAGTCACAGGGATGAAATGCATAGCATGGGGAATATAGTCAATAATATTGTAATAACTTTGTACGGTAACAGATGGTAACTAGAATTACCTTTGTGATCATTTTGCAAATATAGAAATATTGAATTACTATGTTGTGCACTGGAACAGTGTTATAGGACAATTATACTTCAATGATAAATAAATAAATATTTTAAAATGAGTGAATCCTCAAAAATGACAAAAAGTCCAAATTAATATTATGGTTATTAGAATTACTTCTAAAATTATATATAATTTTAAGTTTTTTGAAAAAACATTAGTTTTAATATTAAATACACCATCAAATATATTAATTGTCCTTAAATACAATTTAAATTCAAACTACATATGGTAGAGAATAGTAGGTTTCTGTCTACAAGCACACAATGATAGTTTTGCCTGGTAGTAAGGAGTCATGGTGCTACTTCTCCATGTTTCTACTTTAAATGTGTGATTACTCCTCCGTTTTATACATCTAAGGAAAAAAAGATGATTCAAATTGCTGGTTCCCTTTTTCACCATAAACTTCATCCTCCCTAAAAGAAATAGGCCTGTTTGGCCATCAGTGATCAAAATATTCCACCTGGAAACTTTTTCAATGTGTCCTAAAAGGAATATTTATAAGATTGAAAAGAATATGATCATCATAAAGACAGGGCTTGAAAACAACAGCATATGAAGACAGTGAAAGGAATTGGGGGTAGGGAATGTTTCTGGAAAAAACAGGTCATATTAGGGAAATAATTACCTTCAGATATTTGAGAAACGTCATTTGTAAAACAAAAAAAACAGATTTGATGTGACTCTAGAGGTCAGAATTAGAGAAGTTATAAGATAGAAAATTTTAGCTCAATATTAGGAAGATCTACAAAATAATTAACATAGGCCAAATATAAAACTGGGTGGCTTAGAGAAGTCAAAAGTTTTCTGTCACTGGAGAAGTTTGAACAAAGGCCAGAGTTTTAGTTTGCATTGGCTTACTAGGGCTACCATAATAAAGTACCACAGACTGGGTGGCTTAAACAACAGAAATTTATTTTCTCACAGTTCCGGAAGCTGGAGGTCCAAAATCAAGGTGTCAGCAGGATTGGTTTCTTCTGAGGCCTCTTTCCTTGGTTTGCAGATGGCCCTCTTCCTGCTGTGTCCTTACATGGTCATTCCTCTATGCACGTGCAACCCTAGTGTGCCTCTGTATGTCTCAGTCTCCTCTTCTTATGAGGATACCAGTCAGATTGGATAAGGACCCACTCTAATGGCCTCATTTTAACTTAATAACTTCTTTAATGGCCCTATCTCCAAATACAATCACATTCGGAGATGCTGGCAGTTAGGACTTCAACACACAAATCTGGAGTGGGGGGCACTACTGAGTCTATACCACCACCCTTTTCAAGATGTAAGATACACTGTAGCAGGTGGTGGGGAAGGAGTTGTGCTAGATATTGCCAAGGATCTACCTTCTAACTCTTACTTCAGAAACTTGGGGTACATAAACATAAAATAAAATCTCATTTATCCAAGGTCTCATTCTCTAGAGCACTCTTTTCAGCAAATAATTTGCTGTTAACAATAGGATTGCTTCATTTTTTTTGTCCCAGGTAAATAGCATCAGCTAAGTGTAAGGCAGTGTGATTTAAACTGTTTTATACAAATACTATTAACATATAATTTCAATGATATTATTTTAAAATTAGTATGTACTACATAAAATTTTCATATCAAGATTTTTTAAATAAAGGAAAATAGTTCTCCACCATTCTGTCATCTATATTAATGAAAGTCTTCATTTTGTATTTTCTCTTCATTCCTTATAAGCATGCATAACACACTGAAAACAAACTTAGTGATAGAATTGGGTACTAAGGAACTCAAGATCTTTTACAAAGGAAGTAGCTATAGGGATTGGGAGGGATTTGAATGAGATGGGAAGGGAGAAGAAAGTCTAGGAATGAGTCAGAAGTCTCAAATCTGGATTAACTGGAAGGATAGCAAGTGTTTCAACATTTGATAAGTATTTATCAAAAGCTACAAGAACTGAAAGGAAAATCAACTTAGCAAAAGCAAAGTTTATGAATTGAGCATTGTCATGTTCTGATATAAGCAAATCTGCCCCTAAATTCTCCCCTTAGGCAGGTGGTCTTCATACTTGGGGTTAGGATTAAATAACCATAGACTGTTCTGAGAGAGCATCTAAAGGTGCAAGCCTTCAAGGTGTCACCTTACTGCTGGTCTCCTAATGCTCCAGATGTATTTAGCAGCAACTAAACTCTCACAACTAACATTTAAATTGCTATACACCCTAAATATTACCAGCAAGTATCAACTATTTTGTCCTTGCAGAAGTAAAATCCTTAAAACAATATCCCTCAGTCAACAAACCATGAAGGTCTTCATCTCTATAATGAAAACAAAATCTCTGCCTGTTAGATAGACCTCCTACAGGGATCAGGTGGGATATTATAAGCTAAAGTTCTTTGTAGCCTCGAAGTCAGACTTCTGGGTTCAAGTCCTGGCTTTGCAGCTTATTACCTCTATAATCTTGGGCAAGTTACCTAACCTCTCAGTGCTCAGTTTTTCATATGCAAATGGGGATCATAACTGTACGAACACTCATAGAGATTGCTATGAGGAATAAATAACATGATTATATGTAAAGCACTTAGCACACCACCAAACATCTAGTGAATTACCAATAAAATATTAGTTATTATTTAGCTTAAAATTTAGTTGGGGACAAGATAGATTAGATAGAGATGGATAGATGATAGCAATATGCACACCGTGTATATATGTATGTATACACACTCAAGATGTATATATACATGTGCATACCTACACATAAACTGTGTACATAAAGTAATAACTGAAAATGTCATATGTGTAAAACAAAGTCAGTGTCTGGGGGTGGTGTACTAGATAGAATCTCACTATTTGACGGATTTAGGAAACCATTTTAAGATATGAGCATCTGATCTAGGAAACAGTTTTTTTTTTTTTTTTACTTGCCTGTCTTTCCTCTAAAATGTGAAATTCTTGAGTGTAGGGGTCATATCTAATTGACCATTTAATCCTCAATGACCAGCACATTACTGATACATAGTAAATATTTGTTGAATGAATGCAAGAATGAATGTAAGAAAAGGTAAAAAGCATATTCTGGAAACAGAGAAGAACACTGTATGCCCAGAGCAGGAAATTCACATGATAATAACAGTAGTCACTACTTATTAAACTTTCAAGCAAATGAGACTTTATCAGAAAAAACTAGTTTTTGACTATAGGAAAAGAAAGGTAAGGGAACAGAAGGGAAAAAGCCTAAAACATTTTTGCAAAGAGAGATATTTGTACTAGCACAAATGATCTCCTAATTCCTGGACCCATGGCTCTCAGCATCCCTGCACGGCAATTCTGGGCACTTAGGAATCTTCCCACTGGAGAAGAACTCTAGAACTCAGCCTCCATGAAAGTCAAGAGCTTCCCATACTTCCTTTTCACCAAAATGAACAACAACTACAAAGCTTTTATATTTAGAAACGTTTAGTTAACCCTATAATACCTAAAGGGAGAATCAACTAACACTCTTTCCAGATGGGCATACATCCAATTTTATAAAGTCTCTTGAAAAGGATATGCCACAACCTCTAATGTTGATAGTCTTCATTGCCAGGAAGTGATTCTGTTTCTCCAGTAAAGCACTATTGATCCCTTTGGGGTGAAATTAGAGAGCAACAAGTCATTCTATTCTTTGATAGAGTTCATCTTTTTCTTTTTTTAAAACATCTTTTAATATGTGCTCTCTTCTCCTCTCCAAGTTAAATAATATCAGTTCCTCCTACAATTCCTCTGAGGTATATATTTTTTTAACATTGCTTTATCCAACCTATGCTTTTCCAATAACTTCTCCAAATCTTTATGTGCCAGGGGACGAGTCATTGTTTACGTCTTGTTTCTTCTGACATTTAGTTCAGGGCTGATCTTGCAGTGGGACTGCATCTAAGGTACTTTGTGAGAATTAGGAAGAGATGCCACCCTCTGGGCAGACCGTTTAAAAAAATGTTCCCCTCTGTTCCTCAAAAAACTAAAAACAGAGTTGCCATATGATCTGGTAATCCCACTCCTGGGCATATATCCAGACAAAACTGTAACTTGAAAAGATACATGCACCCTTATGTTCACAGCAGCACTATTTCCAGTAGCCAAGACATGGAAACAACCTAAATGTCCATCAACAGATGAATGGATAAAGAAGATGTGATATATATATATACATACACATACGCACTCACACACACACGATGGAATATTACTCAGCCATAAAAAATAATGAAATAATGCTATTTGCAGCAACGTGGATGGACCTAGAGGTTATCATACTAAGTGAAGTAAGTCAAAAAGAGAAAGACAAATACCATACAATATCACTTATATGTGGAATCTAAAATTTGACACAAATGAACATATCTATGAAACAGAAACAGACTCACAGATATAGAGAACAGACTCGTGGTTGCCGAAAGGGAAGGGGGGTAGGGGATTTGGGATTAGCAGCTGCAAACTACTATATATGACGGATAAACAACGAAGTCCTACTGTATAGCACAGGGAACTATATTAAATATCCTGTGATAAACCATAAGGGAAAAGAATATGAAAAAGAATATATATATATATATATATATGTATAACTGAATCACTTTGCTATATAGCAGAAATCAACACAACATTGTAAATAAATTATACTTCAGTAAAATTTTTTAAAAATGTCCACCTCCGGAAAGACCAACTAGAAGAAGGCCCTTTGAAGTGAATAAAAAGGTGCCCCTTCCTTGTCCCTTGGTCAAGAACCTTTATACACTAAATAAACTGAGCAACTACACTAGCAGCCTTGCCTTTGAGGCACCTGTGTTTAGAGAATAGGAATTTTTATATAATATCTGTGTGTAATAGAAAACTGCTCTCTTAGAAACCACACTCCTTATCTCTATTTTTTAAAAAAGTGTAACCCAGTGTCCAAGATGGTGGAATAGGAAGATCCTAGGCTCACCTCCTCCACAGGCACAGTAAAATTACAACTATTTATAGAGCAACTCTTTTTGTTTAGACTTTATTTTTTTAAATTTTTTACATACATACAAACACAAATTTTCTTGGACAGATTATTAAGTGGCCATAGCCTACATGTTCATACAAAATATAATATGTACACACAACTCCTTTACACTGTGCAACTATAACAACTCAATGACATATTTTAAAGAATGCTTTCATTGTTATTTAAATATATATATTATTTTTTTTAAACATCTTTATTGGGGTATAATTGCTTTACAATGGTGTATTAGTTTCTGCTTTATAAAAAGTGAATCAGCTATACGTATACATATATCCCCATATCTCCTCCCTCTGTGTCTCCCTCCCACCCTCCCTATCCCACCCCTCTAGGTGGTCACAAAGCACCGACTTGATCTCCCTGTGCTATGCGGCTGCTTCCCACTAGCTATCTATTTTACATTTGGTAGTGTATATATGTCCATGCCACTCTCATTTCGTCCCAGCTTACCCTTCCCCCTCCCCGTGTCCTCAAGCCCATTCTCTACATCTGCGTCTTTATTCTTGTCCTTCCCCTAGGTTCTGCAGAACCATCTTTTTTTCTTTTAGATTCCATATATATGTGTTAGCATACGGTATTTGTTTTTCTTTCTGACGTACTTCACTCTGTACGACAGTCTCTAGGTCCATCCACCTCACTACAAATAACTCAATTTCGTTCCTTTTTATGGCTGGGTAACATTCCGTTGTATATATGTGCCACATCTTCTTTATCCATTCATTTGTTGATGTACACTTAGGTTGCTTCCATGTCCTGGCTATTGTAAATAGAGCTACAATGAACATTGTGGTACATGACTCTTTCTTATTTCTTTGAATTTTTTTTAATGTTTTATTACTAAGAAATTCTTTTTTTTATTCAAACAGAAAGTCACAAAAATTATAATCATCCTCATCAGTTCACTCAGTCGCGTGTAATTAATTTTTTTTTCATCTTGATCTTTTGTTAGCACTTTTATGAATTCATCAGTTTTCCATTAGAGTTCTGAAAATGCTTATTCATTCAGTTTGGCAGTATAGTCAGTTACCAGAAACCTGTACTTGTCAGAGTCTTTTCCATGAATTCTTTGAAGATGAAACCCTTTTATAGGAACATTTTTGCAAAACCATCAGAGTACACCCAGAACTGTCTGTAAATGACAAAAGACTTAAAAATGACCACGGTTAAAGATTTGATGTAAGTTCATAATAATGCAATTGACAAGGAAATTTAGTTATTTCTGAGATATACATTTAAAAATAATAACTAGAATTATGACTTAAAACAGTATGCCAGAACATATAAGATTTTTAGGAATTTCACGTAATGTCTGAAACGTATATAAACATATTTCCATACAAATAACCCAAAGAAAGTTTAGTATTAGTTGTTTTTTTTAATTTTTTAATTTAATTTATTTTTTTATACAGCAGGTTCTTATTAGTCATCAATTTTAAACACATCAGTGTATACATGTCAATCCCAATCGCCCAATTCATCACACCACCATATCCACCCCCCCCCGCAGCTTCCCCCCCTTGGTGTCCATACGTTTGTTCTCTACATCTTTGTCTTAACTTCTGCCCTGCAAACCGGTTCATCTGTACCATTTTTCTATGTTCCGCATACATGCATTAATATACGATATTTGTTTTTCTCTTTCTGACTTACTTCACTCTGTATGAAAGTCTTGAGATCCATCCACGTCTCAAAAAATGACCCAATTTCGTTCCTTTTTATGGCTGAGTAATATTCCATTGTATATATGTACCACTTCTTCTTTACCCATTCATCTATCGATGGGCATTTAGGTTGCTTCCATGACCTGGCTATTGTAAATAGTGCTGCAATGAACATTGCGGTGCATGTGTCTTTGTGAATTACGGTTTTCTCTGGGTATATGCCCAGTAGTGGGATTGCTGGATTATATGGTAATTCTATTTTTGGTTTTTTAAGGAACCTCCATACTGTTCTCCATAGTGGCTGTATCAATCCACATTCCCAGCAACAGTGAAAGAGGGTTCCCTTTTCTCCACACCACCTCCAGCATTTGTTGTTTGTAGATTTTCTGATGATGCCCATTCTAACTGGTGTGAGGTGATACCTCATTGTAGTTTTGATTTGTATTTCTCTAATAATTAGTGATGTTAAGCAGCTTTTCATGTGCTTCTTGGCCACCTGTATGTCTTCTTTGGAGAAATGTCTATTTAGGTCTTCTGCCCATTTTTGGATTGGGTTGTTTGTTTCTTTAATATTGAGCTGCATGAGCTGTTTATATATTTTGGAGATTAATCCTTTGTCCGTTGATTCATTTGCAAATATTTTCTCCCATTCTGAGGGTTGTCTTCTCGTCTTGTTTATGGTTTCCTTTGCTGTGCAAAAGCTTTGAAGTTTCATTAGGTCCCATTTGGGTTTGTGTGTGTGTGTGTGTGTGTGTGGTACACGGGCCTCTCACTGTTGTGGCCTCTCGCGTTGCGGAGCACAGGCTCCGGACGCACAGGCCCAGCGGCCACGGCCCACAGGCCCAGCCGCTCCGCGGCACGCGGGATCCTCCTGGACCGGGGCATGAACCCGTGTCCCCTGCATCAGCAGGTGGACTCCCAACCACTGCACCACCAGGGAAGCCCAGTTTTATTGTTTTTATTTCCATTACTGTAGGAGGTGGATCAAAAAATATCTTGCTGTGATTTATGTCAAAGAGTGTTCTTCCTATGTTTTCCTCTAAGAGTTTGATAGTGTTTGGTCTTACGTTTAGGTCTCTAATCCATTTTGAGTTTGTGTATGGTGTTAGGGAGTGTTCTAATTTCATTCTTTTACATGTAGCTGTCCAGTTTTCCCAGCACCACTTATTGAAGAGACTGTCTCTTCTCCATTGTATATCCTTGCCTCCTTTGTCATAGATTAGTTGACCACAGGTGTGTGGGTTTATTGCTGGGTTTTCTATCTTGTTCCATTGATCTATGTTTCTGTTTTTGTGCCAGTATCATATTGTCTTGATTAATGTAGCTTTGTAGTATAGTCTGAGGTCAGGGAGTCTGATTCCTCCTGCTCCGTTTTTTTCCCTCAAGGATAAAATGGGGTCTTTTGTGTCTCCATACAAATTTTAAGATTTTTTGTTCTAGTTCTGTAAAACTGCCATTGGTAATTTGATAGGGATTGCACTGAATCTGTAGATTGCTTTGGGTAGTAGAGTCATTTTAACAATATTGATTCTTCCAATCCAAGAATATGGTATAACTCTCCATCTGTTGGTATCATCTTTAATTTCTTTTATCAGTGTCTTATAGTTTTCTGCATACAGGTCTTTTGTCTCCCTAGGTAGGTTTATTCCTAGGTATTTTATTCTTTTTGTTGCAATGGTAAATGGGAGTGTTTCCTTAATTTCTCTTTCAGAGTTTTCATCATCAGTGTATAGGAATGCAAGAGATTTCTGTGCATTAATTTTGTATCCTGCTACTTTACCAAATTCATTGATTAGCTCTAGTAGCTTTCTGGTGGCATTTTTAGGATTCTCTATGTATAGTACCATGTCATCTGCAAAGAGTGACAGTTGTACTTCTTCTTTTCCAATTTGTATTCCTTCTATTTCTTTTTCTTCTCTGATTGCCGTGGCTAGGACTTCCAGAACTATGTTGAATAATAGTGGTGAGAGTGGACATCATTGTCTTGTTCCTGATCTTAGAGGAAACGCTTTCAATTTTTCACCACTGAGAATGATGTTTGCTGTGGGTTTGTCGTATATGGCCTTTACTATGTTGAGGTAGGTTCCCTCTATGCCCACTTTCTGGAGAGTTTTTACCATAAATCGGTGTTGAATTTTGTCAAAAGCTTTTTCTGCATCTACTGAGATGATCATATGGTTTTTATTCTTCAATTTGTTAATATCGTGCATCACACTGATTGATTTGTGTATATTGAAGAATCCTTGCATCCCTGGGATAAATCCCACTTGATCATGGTGTATGATCCTTTTAATGTGTTGTTGGCTTCTGTTTGCTAGTATTCTTTTGAGGATTTTTGCATCTATATTCATCAGTGATATTGGTCTGTAATTTTTTTTTGTAGTATCTTTGTCTGGTTTGGGTATCAGGGTAATGGTGGCCTCACAGAATGAGTTTGGGAGTGTTCCTTCCTCTGCAATTTTTTGGAAGAGTTTCACAAGGATGGGTGTTGGCTCTTCTCTAAATGTTTGATAGAATTCAACTGTGAAGCCATCTGGTCCTCGACTTTTGTTTGTTGGAGGACTTTTAATCACAGTTTCAATTTCATTACTTGTGATTGGTATGTTCATATTTTCTTCCTGGTTTAGTCTTGGAAGGTTATACCTTTCTAAGAATTTGCCCATTTCTTCCAGGCTGTTCATTTTACTGGCATAGAGTTGCTTGTAGTAGTCTCTTAGGATGCTTTGTTTTTCTTCAGTGTCTGTTGTAACTTCTCCTTTTTCATTTCTAATTTTATTGATTTGAGTACTCTCCCTCTTTTTCTTGATGAGTCTGGCTAATGGTTTATCAATTTTTTTTATCACCTCAAAGAACCAGCTTTTAGTTTTATTGATTTTTGCTATTGTTTTCTTTGTTTCTATTTCATTTATTTCTGCTCTGATCTTTATGATTTCTTTCCTTCTGCTAACTTTGGGGTTTGTTTGTTCTTCTTTCTCTAGTTCCTTTAGGTGTAAGGTTAGATTGTTTATTTGAGATTTTTCTTGTTTCTTGAGGTAGGCTTGTATAGCTATAAACTTCCCTTATAGAGCAACTCTTGATGAGAAATATCAGAAGACTAGAAGAAAAGATCTACAACTAAATATAAAGATGGAACTACAACAAGACAGGTAGGAGGGGCAGAGACATGGTATGGTCCAGACCCATACCCTGGGGTGGGCAACCCACAAATGGGAGAGTAATTACAACTGCAGAGGTTCTCCCTATGAAGCAAGGAATTCAAGCCCCACATTGATCTCTCCAGCCCAGGGGTCCTGCACCAGGAAGAGCATCCCCCAGAACATTTGGCTTTGAAGGCCAATGGGGCTTATTTTTGGGAGGTCCAGAGGGCTGTGGGAAATAGAGACCACACTCTTAAATGGCACACATAAAATCTCACACCCTACAGGACCCAGGGCAGAAAAAGTAATTTGAAAGGAGCCTGAGTAAGACCCATGTGCTGAATTTGGAAAGCCTCCAGAGAGGCAGCAGGCAATTGGAGCTCACCTTGGGGACACAGACACTATTGGCAGTCACTGCTGAAAGCTCATTCTACCACAAAGACACTGGTGCTAACAAGCGCAATTTTGGAATCCTCCCTATAGTGTATTAGCACCAGGACCTGGCCCTGCCCACCAGCCTGTTAGCACCAGTACTGGGACACCACAGGCCAAGCAACTAGGCAGACAGGTACTTAGCCCTGCCCATCAGCAGGCTGATACCAGCTATGGGACCCCTGGGCCCTACAGCCAGAGACCCTGGGACCTGGCTCTGCCCAACAGTAGGCCAGCACTAAACCCAAGACCAGCCTCATCCACCAGGGGGAAGCAGCAGCCCAGGGATCCCTTGGGCCCCGACCTGCCCTCCAGCAGGTGGACACCAGCCCCAGAACCACTGCAGTCCAACAGTCTGCAATGTCAGGACACAGCTCAGCCACCAACAGGCTGGCACCAGCTCCGATGTCCTGGACCACTCAGCCAGTCACCCAGGGATCCAGCCCCACATACCAGTAGGGTGACACCAGCTTTAGGACACCAAAGACGCTGAAGCCAGCCATGCTAGGAACCAGATTCACCCACCAGTGGCTGACACTAGATCTGGGACCCCTGGCCCCAAAACCATCCACCCTGGAACATGGCTCTGCCCACCAGCACTAGCCCCAGGACCCCCAAGGGCTCTGTAGCCAGCTGTCTCATGACTTAGACCAGAACACAAGAGGCTGGCCTCCTCCACATCAGGCAGGGCTTGGCAACCAACTGGGCCAGAGGCCAGCCACAGTAGTCAGCCCTCCATAACAGAAGTACCCACAAAGCCCACATAAGGGACACCCCCAGAGCACACAGGTCTGGTGACCAGAGAAAAGTGTGCTGCTGGAACATATAGGATGTCTCCTACACAAGGCCACTTCTCCAAGGTCAGGAAATATAACCAACCAACCAAATACATCAAAATAAAAATAGTGGACTTCCCTGGTGGTGCAGTGGTTAAGAATCCACCTGCCAAAGCAGGGTACATGGGTTTGAGCCCTGGTCTGGGAAGATCCCACATGCTGCAGAGCAACTAAGCCCATGCACCACAACTACTAAGCCTGCGCTCTAGAGCCCACCAGCCACAACTACTGAGCCCCTGAAGCCACCACAACAAGAAACCCATGCACCACAATGAAGAGTAGCCCCTGCTCGCTGCAACTAGAGAAAGCCCGCAGGCAACAACAAAGACCCAACATAGCCAAAATAAATAAATAAATAGATAGATAAATAAATAAAATTAATTTAAAATATAGCAAAATTAGGCAAAATAAGGTGACAGAGGGTTATGTACCAAATGCAGGAACAAGATAAAACACCAGAAGACCTAAGTGAAGTGGAGATAAGCAATCTACCCAATAAAGAGTTCAAGATAATTATCATAATGATGTTCAAAGAACTCAGCACAAAAATGGATGAAGAGAGTGAGAAGTTAGAAGTTTTAACAAAGAGTTTGAAAATATAAAGAACCAAACTGATAAAGAATATAATAGGTGAAGTGAAAAATACACTAGAAGGAATCAACAATAGATTAGATGATACAGAGGAAGGGATGCGTGAGCTGGAAGACAGAGTAGTGGGAATCACTGAAGCTGAACAGAAAAAAGAATAAAAAGAAATGAGGACAATTAAGAGACTTCTGGGACAACATCAAGTGCACTAATATTTGCATTGTAGTGGTCCCAGAAGGAGAAGAGAGAGAAAGGGGCAGAGAGTGTAATTAAAGACATAATAGCTGAAAACTTCCCTAATCTGAGAAAGGAAACAGACATCCAGGTCCATGAATCACAGAGAGTCCCAAATAGGATCAACCCAAAGGAGAACACACCAAGACACATTGTACAGTAAGTCCCCTACATATGAACCTTCAAGTTGCAAATTTTCAAAGATACAAACGTGCGTTTGCATGTCCAATCATGTTAGTTCATATGTCTGGCGTACATTGTCACATGCATGCATCCTCTACAAGTGGTTGTGTTTTGTGTACTTTACTGTACGGTACTGTAGAGAGTACAGTAGTACAGTATCTTTATTTCAAGCCCAGGATGTCCGCAAGCAAGCATAAAAGCAGCAGTATATAGCCGACTGTGTTAGTTGGTACCTAAGCTAACTTTGTTGAACTTACAAAACAAACTGGACTTATGAATGAGCTCTTGGAATATAACTCATTCAGGAGATTTACTGTAACTAAAATGGCAAAAATTGAAGATAAAGAGAGAATATTAAAATCAGTAAGGGAAAAGCAACAAGTTACTTACAAGGGAAGTCTCATAAGGTTATCAGCTGAATTTTCAGCAGAAACTCTGCAGGCCAGAAGGGAGTAGCACGATATACTAAAAGTAATGAATGGGAAAAACATACAACCAAGAATACTCTACCCAGCAAGACTTTCATTCAGATTTGATGGAGAGATCAAAAATGTTACAGATAAGTAAAAGCTAAGAGAGTTCAGCACCACCAATTGAGCTTTACAAGAAATGTTAAAGGGAATTCTCTAAGCAAAGAAGAAAAGCCCACAGCTGTAAATGTGAAAATTACAAATGAAAAAATTTCATTGGTAAACGCAGTAATACTGTAAAGGTAGTGGATCAACCAATTATAAAGCTAGTAGGAAGATTAAAATATCCCTGATGAGTATTTAAGGGATACACAAAATAAAAATACGTAAAATATGATGTCAAAACAGTAAATGTGGCGGGGTGTAAAAATGCAGGGTTGTTAAAATGTGTTTGAACTTAAGAAATCAGCAACATAAAATAATCACGTTAAAAAAAAATATGTATCATGGTAACCACAAACCAAAATCTAGGATAGATACACACACAAGAAAGAGAAAGGAATCCAAACATAACACCAAAGATAGTCATCAAATCATAAGGAAACAGAGCAAAAGAAGAAGAAAGGAACAAAAGAGAACTAGAAAAACAACTCAAAAAGAATTTTTAAAAATGGCAATAAGTCCATACCTATCAATAATTGCTTTAAGTGTAAATGGACTAAATGGTCCAATAAAAAGACACAGAATGGTTGAATGGATACAAAAACAAGACCCATATATATGCTGCCTAAAAGACACTCATTTTGGATCTAGAGACACACACAGACTGAAAATGAGGGGATCGAAAAAGGTTTTCCATGCAAATGGAAATAAAAAGAAAGCTGGATAGCACTTACCTTATACAAAAGACTTCAAAACAAAGATTGTAACAAGGGACAAAGAAGGACATTACATAATTATCAAGGGATCAATCTAAGAAGAAGATGTAATAAATGTATATGCACCCAACATAGGAGCACCTAAGTACATAAAACAATTATTAACAGACATAAAGGGAGAAATTGACAGTAATACAGTAATAGTAGGGGACTTTAATGCCCCACTTACATCAATGGACAGATCATCCAGACAGAAAATCCATAAGGAAACACTGGCCTTAAATGACACATTAGATCAAATGGACTTAATAGATATATATATAGAACATTCACTCGAAAATCAGCAGAATACACATTCTTTTCGCATGCACATGGATCACTGTCCAGGATAGATCACATGCTAGGCCACAAAACAAGTCTTAGTAAATTTAAGAAAACAAATCATACTAAGCATCTTTTCTGACCATAATGCTATGAGACTAGAAATCAACTACAAGAAAAAAGCTGTAAAAAATACTACATGTGAAGGCTAAACAATATGCCACTGAACAACCAATGGAACACTGAAGAAATAAAAAAATACCTGGAGACAAATAAAAATAAAAACACAATGATCCAAAATCTAAGGAATGCAACAAAGCAGTTCTAAGAGGTAACCATAAAAGCCTACCTCCGGAAACAAGAAAAAAATCTCAAAGAAAAAAACCCTAACGTTTTTTAAAGGAACTAGAAAAAGGACAAACAAAACCCCAAATTAGTAGAAGGAAAGAAATCCTAAAGATCAGAGCAGAAATAAATTGAGATTAATAAAACAAGAGAAAAAAAATGAATGAAATTAAGAGATGTTTCATTGAAAAGATAGGACTTCCCTGGTGGCGCAGTGGTTGAGAGTCCGCCTGCCGATACAGGGGATATGGGTTTGTGCCCCGGTCTGGGAAGATCCCACATGCCGCAGAGCGGCTGGGCCCGTGAGCCGTTGCCACTGAGCCTGCGCGTCCGGAGCCTGTGCTCCGCAACAGGAGAGGCCACAACAGTGAGAGGCCCGCATACCACAAAAAAAAAAAAAAAAGAAAAGATAAACAAAATTGATAAACTTCTATCTAAGGTCATCTAGAAAAATGAAAGAGGGCCCAAATCAATAAAATGAGAAATGAAAAAGGAGAAGTTACAGCCAAAACCACAGAAATACAAAGGCTCATGAGATTACTATGAACAGTTATATGCCAATAAAATGCACAGCTTAGAAGAAATGGACGAATTCCTAGAAATGTACAATCTCCCAAGATTGAACCAGGAAGAAATAGAAAATATGAACAGACCAATTACCAGTAATGAAGTTGAATTAGTAATTTAAAAAACTCCCAACAAAGTCCAGGACCAGATAACTTCACAGACGAATTCTACCAAACATTTGGAGAACAGTTAACACCTGTCCTCAAACTACTCCAAAAAATTGCAGAGGAAGAAATGCATCCAAACTCATTGTACATGGCCAGCATTACCCTGCCACCAAAACCAAACAAAGATATCACACAAAAAAAGGAAAATTACAGGCCAATATCACTAATAAATATAGATGCAAAACTCCTCAACAAAATATTGGCAAACTGAATTCAACAATACATGGAAAAAGGATCATACACCATGATTAATGGGATTTATCCCAGGGTTGCAAGGATGTTTTAATACCCACAAATCAATGTGCTACATCACAGTAACAAATTGAAGAATAATAATCATATGATAATCTCAATGGATGCAGAAAAACTTTTGACACAATTCAACATCCATTTGTGATAAAACTCTTAACAAAGTGAGTATAGAGGGAACATACTTCAACATAACAATGGTCATATGTGATAAGCTTGCAGCTAACATCATTCTCAATGGTGAAAAGCTGAAAGCATTTCTTCTAAGAACAAGTATCCACTCTTGCCACTTTTTTAACCATAGTACCGGAAGTGCTAGCTACAGCAATCAGACAAGAAATAAAAGGAATTCAAATTGGAAAGCAAGAAGTAAAACTGTCACTATTTGTAGAAGACATGGTACCATACACAGAAAATCCTAAAGACACCACCAAAAAACTACTACAACCTATCAATGAATTTTGTAAAGTTACAAGATATGAGATTGATATACAGAAATCTGTTGCATTTCTATACACTAACAACAAAGTATCAGAAAGAGAAATTAAGAAAACGATCCCATTTACAATTGAATCAAAAAGAATAAAACACTTAGGAATAAATCTAACTACAGAGGTAAAAGACCTGTACTTGGAAAACTGTAAGACACTGATAAAAGAAATTGAAGATGACGCAAAGAGATAGAAAGATATACTGTGTTCATGGATTGAAAAATTAATAGTTAAAATGACCACACTACCAAGGCAATCTTCAGATTCAATGCAATCATTATAAAAATATCCATAACATTTTCACAGAAGTAGAACAAATAGTTCCAAAATTTGTAAGGAAACACAAAAGACCCTGAATAGTTAAAGCAATCTTGAGAAAGAAGAACAAAACTAAAGGTATCATGTTTCCTGATTTCAAACTATATTACAAAGCTAGTCATCAAAACAGTATGGTAGTGGCACAAAACCAGACAATACAGATCAATATAGATAAATGGAACAGAATAGAGAGCCCAGAAATGAGTCCACACTTATATGGACAATTAATCTATGACAAATGAGACACGAATATATAATGGGGAAAAGGCAGTCGCCTCAATAAATAGTGTTAGGAAATCTGGACGGCCACGTGCAAAAGAATCAAACTGAATTACTCTCTCACACCATACACACAAATAAATTCAAAATGTATCAAAGACTTAAATGTAAATGAAACCATAAAACGTATAGAAGAAAACATAGGCAGTAACCTCTTTGACATTGGACTTAGTAATAGTCTTCTCAGGTAAGGGAAACAAAAGCAAGAAAAACCCACATGGGACTACATCAAAAACCCACATGGGACTACATTTGAAGAGTGAAGGAAATTATCAAAAAAATGAAAAGGCCACCTACTGGATGGGAGAAGATATTTGCAAACAATATATGTGGTAAGGAGTTACTAGTCAAAATATACCAAGAACTCATACAACTCAACATCAAAAAATAAACAACCTAATCAAAAAACAGGCAGAGGATCTGAGTCAACATTTTTCCAAAGAAGAAATACAGATGGCCAATAGGCACATGAAAAGATGCTCAACGTCACTAATCATGAGGGAAATGCAAATCAAAACTACAATGAGATATCATCTCACACCTGTCAGAAGGGCTATTATCAATAAAACAAATAACAAGTGTTAGCAAGGATGTGGAGAAAAGGGATCCCTCATGTATGATGGAAATGTAAATTGGTAAGCCACTATAGAAAACAGTATGGAGATCCCTCAAAAATTAAAAATACAACTACCATACAATCCAGAAATTTTAACACTGGGTATTTATCCAAAAAACAAAATGAAAACACTAATTAGAATAGATCTATGTACCCCTATGTTCATTGCAGCATTATTTACTATATCCAAGATATAGAAACAACTGAAGTGCCCATCAATAGATAAACGGATAAAGAAGATGTGGTATATGTATACAATGAAATATTACTCAGCCATTAAAAAAATGAAATCTTGCCATTTGTGACAAGATGGATAACTTTAAGTGAAATATGTCAAACAGAGAAAGACAAATATTGTCTGATTTCACTTACTTGTGGAATCCAAAAAGCAAAACAAATGAACAAACATAACAGACCACAAACAGAGTTATAGATAAAGAGAACAAACAGGTGGTTGCCAGAGGGGAGGAGGGAGGAAAGAAATACATGAGGAAGATTAAGAGGTACAAATTTCCAGTTGCAAAATAAATGAGTTACAATATGAAATGTACAGTGTGGGCAATAATGTAATATGTATGGTGACATTTGGTAACTAGACATTGGGGTGATCATTTTGAAATGTATAGAAATATTGAATCACTATGTTCTGTATCAGGAACTAGCAGAGTTGTAGGTCAATTATACTTCAAAAACTAACAAACTGACTCAGAAAAAGAGATCAGATTTATGGTTACTAGAGACAGGAAATGGGAGGAGGAGGAACTAGATGAAGGCAGTCAAAATGTACAAACTTTCAGTTGTAAGATAAATAGGTATGATGGATGTAATGCTCAACATGATAAGTAAACAACAACACTGCTGTATGCTATATATGAAAGTTGTTGAGAGTAAATCACAAGAGTTCTCACCACAAATAAAATTTTTTTCTATTTCTTTAATTCTATGCCTATATGAGATGATGGATGTTCACTGGACTTATGATAATCATTTCATGATGTATGTAAGTCAAATCAATGTGCTGTACACATTAAACTTATACAGTGTTGTATGTCAATTATATCTCAATTAAACTGGAAGAAAAAAATAAAGTCCATCTCTTGTTTAAAAAAAAGTGTTGGGACTGATCTGGTCGTGCAGTGGTTAAGAATCCACCTGTCAATGCAGGGAACATGGGTTCAATCCCTGGTCTTGGAAGATCCCATGTGCTGCGGAGCTACTAAGCCCATGCACTACAACTATTGAGCCTGAGCTCTAGAGCCCACAAGCCACAACTACTGAGCCTGCATACGACAACTACTAAAGCCCTCATGCCCTAGAGCCCACATGCTGCAACTACTGAAGCCTGTGTGCCTAGAGCCTGTGCTCTGCAACAAGAGAAGCCACTGCAATGAGAAGCCTGCACACCATAACAAAGAGTAGGCCCTGCTCGCTGCAACTAGAGAAAGCTTGTGCACAGCAATGAAGACCCAACACAGCCAAAAATAAATAAAATTAAAAAAAAAAAAAACTGTTACCCAACGCTTAGCAGAAATTTGAAAATAGCCTGATAAGGTCTAAAAAGTAAATCATAAATTTTCTTGTTCTTACCTGCCATTTTCTTATTGCTACATTGTGCTTGTTTTCTAAGCTACAGCATCAATAATGTTAACTTCCCTGTAATGTTGAAGAGCTTTTCTTATGTAGTGCATACATAACCAGCCAAACCTTCCAATGATCTGACAGCAACATGAGCTGAGCATCTGATTACAGAGTCAGAATCACTTGGGGGGAAACATGGAGGCAGGGTCCTGCCTTCAAAAGTATAATTACCGAGAGATTGGTTCAAGATGGTGGAGTGGAAGGATGTGCGCTTACTCCCTCTTGCAAGAGCACTGGAATCACAACTAACTGCTGAACAATCATCGACAGGAAGACACTGGAACTCACCAAAAAAGATACCTCACATCCAAAGACAAAGGAGAAGCTGCAATGAGATGGTAGGAGGGGCGCAATAACAATAAAATCAAATCCCATAACTGCTGGGTGGGTGATTCACAAACTGGAGAACACTTATACCACAGAAGTCCACCCACTGGAGTGAAGGTTCTGAGCCCCACATCAGGCTTCCCAACCTGTGGGTCTGGCAATGGGAGGAGGAACACCTAGAGAATCAGACTTTGATGGCTAGCAGGATTTGATTGCAGGACTTCGACAGGACTAGGGAAAACAGAGACTCTACTCTTGGAGGGCACACACAAAGTAGTGTGTGCATCGGGACACAGGGGAAGGAGTAGTGACCCCATCGGAGACAAAACCAGACCTACTGGCTAGTGTTGGAGGGTCTCCTGCAGAGGCGGGTGGTAGCTGTGGCTCACTGTGGGGACAAGGACACAGGTAACAGAAGTTCTGGGAAGTACTCCTTGGTGTGAGCCCTCCCAGAGTCTGCCATTAGCCCCACCAAAGAGCAGAGTAGGCTTCAGTGCTGAGTCGCCTGAGGGCAAACAACCAACATGGAGGGAACCCAGCCCCACCCATCAGCAGACAAGTGGATTAAAGTTTAACTGAGCTCTGCCCACCACAGCAACACCCAGCTCTACCTACCACCACTCCCTCCCATCAGGAAGCTTGCACAAGCCTCATAGATAGCCTCATCCACCAGAGGGCAGACAAGAGAAGCAAGAAGAACTACAATCCTGCAGCCTGTGGAAGGAAAATCACATTCACAGAAAGACAGACAAGATGAAAAGGCAGAGGGCTAGGTACTAGAGAAGGAACAAGATAAAACCACAGAAAAACAACTAAATGAAGTGGATATAGGCAAATTTCCAGAAAAAGAATTCAGAATAATGATAGTGAAGATGATCCAGGACCTCATCCTGGAAAAATAATAGAGGCAAAGATCGAGAAGATGCAAGACATGTTTAACAAAGACCTAGAAGAATTAAAGAACAAGCAAACAGAGATGAACAATACAATAACTGAAATGAAAAATACACTAGAAGGAATTAATAGCAGATAAACTGAGGCAGAAGAATGGATAAGTGACCTGGAAGACAGAATGGTGGAATTCACTGCCACAGAACAGAATAAAGAAAACAGGATGAAAAGAAATGAAGACAGACAAGGAGAGAAAGTGGCAAGGTGTGGTGGTGGTGGTGTGATGAATTGCAAGACTGGGATTGACATGTATACACTGATGTGTATAAAATGGATGATTAATAAGAAAAATAAATAAATAAACGTGCACAGGTTAAAAAAATAATAATAAAAAAAAGAAATACAGACAGCCTAAGAGACTTCTGGGACAACATTAAACGCAACAACATTCGCATTATCGGGGTCCGAAAAGGAGAGAGAAGAAGAGACCCGAGAAAATATTTGAAGAGATTATAGTCGAAAACTTCCCTAAAATGGGAAAGGAAATAGCCACCCAAGTTCAGGAATCACAGAGAGTCCCAGGAAGGATAAACCCAGGAGAAACACGCAGAGACACACAGTAATCAGATTGACAAAAATTAAAGACAAAGAAAAATTATTGAAAGCAACAAGGGAAAAATGACACATAACATACAAGGGAACTCCCATAAGGTTTAACAACTGATTTCTCAGCAGAAACTCTACAAACTAGAAGGGAGTGGCACAATATTTAAAGTGATGAAAGGGAGGAAGCTACAACCAAGATTACTCTACCCGTCAAGAATCTCATTCAGATTCAATGGAGAAATCAAAAGTTTTACAGACAAGCAAAAGCTAAGAGAATTCAGCACCACCAAACCAGCTCTACAACAAATGCTAAAGGAATTTCTCTAAGTGGGAAACACAAGAGAAGAAAAGGTCCTACAAAAACAAACCCATAACAATTAAGAAAATGATAATAGGAACAACATATCGATAATTACCTTAAACGTGAACAGATTAAATGCTCCAACCAAAAGTCACAGGCTCGCTGAATGGATACAAAAACAAGACCCATATATATGCTGTCTATAAGAGACCCACCACTTCAGACCTAGGGACACACACAGACTGAAAGTGAGGGGATGGAAAAAGATATTCCATGCAAGTGTAAATCAAAAGAAAGCTGGAGTAGCAATACTCATTTAAGATAAACTTTAAAATAAAGAATGTTACAAGAGACAAGAAAGGACACTACATTATGCTCAAGGGATCAATATAAGAAGAAGATATAATAATTATAAATATATATGCACCCAACATAGGAGCACCTCAATACATAAGGCAACTGCTAAGAGCTATAAAAGAGGAAATCGACAGTAACACAATAAAAGTGGTGGATTTTAACACCTCACTTACACCAATGGACAGATCATCCAGACAGAAAATTAATAAGGAAGCACAAGGTTTAAATGACACAACAGACCAGATAAATTTAATTGATATTTATAGGACATTCCATACAAAAACAGCAGATTACACTTTCTTCTCAAGTGCACACGGAACATTCTCCAGGATAGATCACATCTTGGGTCACAAATCAAGCCTCGATAAATTTAAGAAAATTGAAATCATATCAACCATCTTTTCTGACCACAACACTATGAGATTAGAAACTAATTACAGGGAAAAAAATACAAACACATGAAAGCTAAACAATACATTAGTAAATAACCAAGAGATCACTGTAGAAATCAAAGAGAAAATCAAAAAATACCTAGAGACAAATGACAGCGAGAACACAACTATCCAAAACCTATGGGATGCAGCAAAAGCAGTTCTAAGAGGGAAGTTTATAGCAATACAAGCCTACCTCAAGGAACAAGAGAAATATCAAATAAACCATCTAATCTTACACCTAAAGGAACTGCAGAAAGAAGAACAAACAAAACCCAAAGTTAGCAGAAGAAAAGAAATAATAAAGATCAGAGCAGAAATAAATAAAAGAGAAACAAAGAAAACAATAATAAAGACCAATAAAACTAAAAGCTGGTCCTTTGAAAAGATAAACAAAATTGATAAACCTTTAGCCAGACTCATCAAGAAAAAGAGGGAGAGGACTCAAATAAATAAGATGAGAAATGAAAAAGGAGAAGTTACAATGGACACCGTAGAAATACAAAGCATCCTAAGAGACTACTACAAGCAACCCTATGCCAATAAAATGGACAGCCTGCCTGGAAGAAACAGACAAATTCATAGAAAGGCATAACCTTCCAAGACTGAACCAGGAAGAAATAGAAAATATGAACAGACAAATCACAAGTAATGAAATTGAAACTGTGATTAAAAATCTTCCAACAAACAAAAGTCCAGGACCAGATGGCTTCACAGTTGAATTCTATCAAACATTTAGAGAAGACCTAACACCCATCCTTCTCAAAGTCTTCCAAAAAATTGCAGAGGAACGAACACTCCTAAACTCATTCTATGAGGCCATCATCACGCTGATACCAAAACCAGTCAAAGATACTACTAAAAAAGTAAATTACAGAGCAATATCACTGACGAATATAGATGCAAAAATCCTCAAAAGAATACTAGCAAACAGAAGCCAACAACACATTAAAAGGATCATACACCACGATCAAGTGGGATTTATCCCAGGGATGCAAGGATTCTTCAATACACACAAAATCAATGTGATACACCATATTAACAAATTGAAGAATAAAAACCATACGATAATCTCAATAGATGCAGAAAAAACTTTTGACACAATTCAACACCCATTTATGATAAAAACTCTCCAGAAAGTGGGCATAGAGGGAACCTACCTCAACATAATAAAGGCCACATATGACACTCCCACTGGAAACATCCTACTCAATGGTGAAAAACTGAAAGCAGTTCCTCTAATTCAGGAACAAGGGAAGGGTGTCCACTCTTACAGCTATTATTCAACATACTTTTGGAAGTTTTAGCCACAGCAATCAGAGAAGAAAAAGAAATAAAAGGAATACAAATTGGAAAAGAAGTAAAACTGTCACTGTTTGCACATGACATGATACTATATATAGAGAACCCTAAAGATGCCACCAGAAAACTACTAGAGCTAATCAATGAATTTGGTAAAGTTGCAAGATACAAAATTAATGCACAGAAATCTCCTGTATTCCTATACATTAACAATGAAAGATCAGAAAGAGAAATTAAGGAAACAATCCCATCTGACCTGTACTCACAAAACTATAAGACACTGATGAAAGAAATCAAAGATGACACAAACAGATGGAGATATATACCATGTTCTTGGATTGGGAGAATCAATATTGTGAAAATGACTAAAAAAACCAAACAACCCAATCAAAAATTGGGCAGAAGACCTAAATAGACATTTCTCCAAAGAAGACACACAGATGGCCAAGAAGCACGTGAAATGCTGCTCACCGTCACTAATTATTAGAGAAATGCAAATCAAAACTACAATGAGGGCTTCCCTGGTGGCGCAGTGGTTGAGAGTCCGCCTGCCGATGCAGGGGACACGGGTTCATGCCCCGGTCCGGGAAGATCCCACATACCGCCGAGCGGCTAGGCCCGTGAGCCATGGCCGCTGAGCCTGCGCGTCCGGAGCCTGTGCTCCGCAGCAGGAGAGGCCACAACAGTGAGAGGCCCGCGTACCGCAAAAAAACAAACAAACAAACAAACAAAAAATAAAACCTACAATGAGGTATCACCTCACACCAGTTAGAATGGGCATCATCAGAAAATCTACAAACAACAAATGCTGGAGAGGGTGTGGAGAAAAGGGAACCCTCTTGCACTGTTCGTGGGAATGTGGATTGACACAGCCACTATGGCGAACAGTATGGAGGTTCCTTAAAAAACTAAAAATAGAACTAGCATATGACCCAGCAATCCCCCTACTGGGCATATACCCAGAGAAAACCATAATTCAAAAAGACACATGCACCCTAATGTTCATTGCAGCACTGTTTACAATAGCCAGGTCATGGAAGCAGTCTAAATCCTCATCAACAGACAAATTGATAAAGAAGTGGTACATATATATAATGGAATATTACTCAGCCATAAAAAGGAACAGAACTGAGTCATTTGTAGAGACGTGGATGGATCTAGAGACTGTCATACAGAGTGACGTTAAGTCAGAAAGAGAAAAACAAATATCATATATTAACGCATATATGTGGAACCTAGAAATATGGTACAGATGAAGCAGTTTGCAGGGCAGAAATAGAGACACAGATGTAGAGAACAACATATGGACACCAAGGGGGGAAGTGGCAGGGAGGGTGGTGGTGGTGGGATGAATTGGGAGATTGGGATTGACTTATATACACTAATATGTATGAAATAGATAACTAATAAGAACTTGCTGTATAAAAAAATGAAAATTAAATTTCAGAAAAATGTACTATTCCCTACGTGGGGAGACAGAACATCTACATTTAGAAATAGTCATACAGAGCCACAAATTTGAGGTGCTATATGGGGGGGGCAGTGGTGACAGGAGTACAGAAGAAATGTAGATCACAGGGTGAGAAAGTGGGGAAAGGTGAAATCAGCCTAGAAGCTGATCAACATTTTGGAATGGAATGCTGAGTGGTAACTGACAGAATGGAGAAAGCTGAAACCCAGGTATCTACCTGGGGAAAAGCTATAAGAATCCTGCTAATTCATGCATCAAAGAGGAAAAGGTGGTTGGAATTATGTATAAAAAAATTAGACTCCCAGATCCCTCCCTCCCCATACAAACTAAGGGACTTGATCAGAACTCTAGATTAGGGCATATTAAGCATAACAGAGAAGGTGGGTATACAACTACACAGAAAACTTGGGGGGTTCAGCAATTATCTACATCAAGTACTCAAGTATTTTGATCTCAGGACCACTTTACACTCTTAAGGATTTTAAGGACCTCAAAGAGTTTTTATTTATGTTGGTTATACACACAAACCCGTGTCCCCTGCAACGGCAGGCAGACTCTCAACCACTGTGCCACCAGGGAAGCCCAGGTTAGAGTATTTTAATAACCATTTTAGATAAATGTGAACATCTTTTGATGCTATACCAAAACTTAACCAGTAGTAGTTTCTGAAAGGAGAGTTGCAATATGGAATTTGAAACCATATTAATAAACTTTTTGACTCTGTTACATTAAAATCCACTGATCCATTTACACTTCTACTCGTGAATTATTTTATATGCATTGATGATTTGGAAAGTACTGGTACTTTCCAGTACTGATTTACACAGATCTTCCAAATACTGGCACATTTTACTCCACAATATCAAACAATCACGTTGGTGACTATCACTGCAAAGCCCTTTTAGGGAAGATTTTAAGCTCATGGTGGTGGAAGATACAAATTTTCCAAATTTCTAACTTTCTTTTGAAAACTCAAATTCTATTATTGGCAGCAAATACTGTCAGTTATTTTTCTTGAAGCAAAAATATTACTTTGTTCATTTTTGAGAGAATGGCTGCCAAACAGCCACATCAGAATGACCATCGTTTGCAAGTCATTCTTTCAAGTAAAAATGGTATTCCGGGGCTTCCTGGTGGCGCAGAGGTTGAGAGTCCGCCTGCCGATCCAGGGGACACGGGTTCGTGCCCCGGTCCAGGAAGATCCCACATGCCGCTGAGCGGCTGGGCCCGTGAGCCATGGCCGCTGAGCCTGCGCGTCCGGAGCCTGTGCTCCGCAACGGGAGAGGCCACAACAGTGAGAAGCCCGCCTACCGCAAAAAAAAAAAAATGGTATTCTGTGGAAAAAAACAGAAAGTTCAGTTTGTAACTCAAACTGCACAAGTGCTTTTCCTCGAGACACCATTGTACTTGTTATGCTGCAGAAGTGTTTTATGAATACTTCTCATTTTGTCACAGACAACAATAGAAAGATGTGCATTAAAATAAAAATAACTTTTACTGTTCACTGAAGACTTTATTAAGTGAAACTAGCTTTATTTTTCCTTTAACTGTACATGTATGGTAGTGAAGAATACAGTGACTGCTGGTAGAGTTTGGTGCCACTGCACTGATTAGTGCTAAGGCACCAGCAATTTGACCCGTGGTTGCTTTTGCATCCTCAGTACAAATATCACATTGAAAAAGGCAAACGCCATCTTACTATTATTAAGAAAATAATTTTGACTCTAAAATCCCTGAAAGAATCTTGGGGAAGCCCCTGGGGTCCACAGACCACATCTAGAGAATCACTGGCCTAAATACTTTATGATGAGTTCTTTAAAACATGGCAGTCAGGTTTTCACCTCCAGGCAGAATACTAGATGATTTCTCTCTGGAGGAACTGGCCAGCTTAAGATCAAAGACCTATGGGTAATGACATTTAGGAGTTTACCAATGAAAGAGCCAGTGAGTCCTATTAATGGAAAATCCTCTTCTGCCCCTGCCACAAACACGTGCATGTGTATACATACACACATTGACACAGACACACACACAGGGCTCCTAATATTTTCTTGGTGATTTGTATTTTAAATATGAAATGAAGCCAAAGATCATCAAATATTTTAGAAAAACAAAGACAAGTCAGAAAGCAACAATTAAATATATAGTTAGTATCCTAAAAGAGAGGTAAGAAAACTATTCCTTTGTCAGTTGCTTCATTTGCAAATATTTTCTCCCATTCTGAGGGTTGTCTTTTGGTCTTGTTTATGGTTTCCTTTGCTGTGCAGAAGGTTTTAAGTTCAATAGGTCCCATTTGTTTATTTTTGTTTTTATTTCCATTTCTCTAGGAGGTGGGTCAAAAAGGATCTTGCTGTGATTTATGTCACAGAGTGTTCTGCCTATGTTTTCCTCTAAGAGTTTGATAGTTTCTGGCCTTACATTTAGGTCTTTAATCCATTTTTGAGCTTATTTTTGTGTATGGTGTTAGGGAATGTTCTAATCTCATACTTTTACATGTACCTGTCCACTTTTCCCAGCACCACTTACTGAAGAGGCTATCTTTTCTCCACTGTATATTCTTGCCTCCTTTATCAAAGATAAGGTGACCATATGTGCATGGGTTTATCTCTGGGCTTTCTATCCTGTTCCATTGATCTTTCTGTTTTTGTGCCAGTACCATACTGTCTTGATTACTGTAGCTTTGTAGTATAGTCTGAAGTCAGGGAGACTGATTCCTCCAGCTCCATTTTTGTTCTTAAGATTGCTTTGGCTATTTGGGGTCTCTTGTGTTTCCATACAAGTTGTGAAATTTACAAGCAGCTCATGCAGCTCAATAACAAAAAAACAAACAACCCAATCCAAAACTGGGCAGAAGACCTAAACAGACATTTCTCCAAAGAAGATATACAGATTGCCAACAAACACATGAAAGAATGCTCAACATCATTAATCATTAGAGAAATGAAAATCAAAACTACAATGAGATATCATCTCACACTGGTCAGAATGGCCATCATCAAAATATCTAGAAATAATAAATGCTGGAGAGGGTGTGGAGAAAAGGGAATACTCTTGCACTGTCAGTGGGAATGTAAGTTGATATAGCCACTATGGAGAACAGTATGGAGGTTCCTTAAAAAACTAAAAATACAACTACCATACAACCCAGCAATCCCACTACTGGGCATATACCCTGAGAAAACCATAATTCACAAAGAGTCATGTACCAATATGTTCATTGCAGCTCTATTTACAACGGCCAGGACATGGAAGCAACCTAAGTGTCCATCAACAGATGAATGGATAAAGAAGATGTGGCACATATATACAATGGAATGTTACTCAGCCATAAAAAGAAACGAAATTGAGTTATTTGTAGTGAGGTGGATGGACCTAGAGTCTGTCATACAGAGTGAAGTAAGTCAGAAAGAGAAAAACAAATACCGTATGCTAACACATATATATGGAATCTAAGAAAAAAAAAAAGCTCATGAAGAACCTAGGGTTAAGATGGGAATAAAGACACAGACCTACTGGAGAATGGACTTGAGGATATGGGGGGGGGGAGGGTAAGCTGTGACAAAGTGAGAGAGTGGCATGTATATATACACACTACCAAACGTAAAATAGATAGCTAGTGGGAAGCAGCCGCATAGCACAGGGAGATCAAGTCGGTGCTTTGTGACCACCTAGAGGGGTGGGATAGGGAGGGCAGGAGGGAGATGCAAGAGGGAAGAAATATGGGAACATATGTATATGTATAACTGATTCACTTTGTTATAAAGCAGAAACTAACACCATTGTAAAGCAATTATACTCCAATAAAGATGTTAAAAAAAGAAAACTATTGCATCCATGAAACAAGAACAGACCAATAAAGAGCTCTTGAAACCCTGAAAAGCATGATAGCAAAACTTCAACAGGATGTTTAGAAGAGAGTTGAGGAAATCTTCCAGAATGTAGAATAAAAAGACAAAATAATGGAAAAATAGGAGAGAAAACGTAAGAGAAGTAGAGAATCAATCCAGGAATCTTAAAATCTGACAAACAGGAATTCCAGGAAGAGAAAACATAGGGAAAAGAAACTAACAAGAATTAACCACAGGGCTTCCCTGATGGTGCAGTGGTTAAGAATCTTCCTGCCGATGCAGGGGACACAGGTTCGAGCCCTGGTCCAGGAAGATCTCACATGCTGCGGAGCAACTAAGCCTGTGTGCCACAACTACTGAACCTGTGCTCTAGAGCTCGCATGCCACAACTACTAAAGCCCACATGCCTAGAACCCGTGCTCCACAACAAGAAAAGCCACCACAATGAGAAGTCCACATACCACAACGAAGAATAGGCCCCACTTGCCGCAAATAAAGAAAGCCCACGTGCAGCAACGAATACCCAATGCAGCCATAAATAAATAAATAAATAGATGTAATCTCTCATCATTTCTTATTTAAAAAAAAAGAACCACAATACTTTTCCAATCGTTAAAAGACTTGAATTTACAGATTCCAAAATAGACAACAGAAGTTATATGTCAGAACCCATCACTGTGATATTTTAGAATTTTAGGGATAAAAATAAGATCTTAAAATCTTCTAGCGGGGTCATATCTGAAGGATCAGCAATCAGAGCTTAAAGTTTTCAATAGGAACTTGAAAAGCTAGAATACAGTGAAGCAATGTCATCAGAATACTGAGAATACATTTCTTCCACACCAGAGTTTTACACCTAGCCAAGTGTCAAGGTAGATTATAGACATTTTCAGACCTGAAGGACTAAAACATATTTACCCCTTTTACTCACTTTCTCAGGAAACTACTAGGATATAATACCTACCACAATAAGAAAATAAAGGAGAACAACTAGACATGGGATCCAAACTAAGAGAGAAGTGAATTCCTAGAACTAAGGCAGTGGGAAATCCCGGATGATGTTTATGTATCAGCCTAGAAAGCAACTAGCCTGGGTTGGAGCAAAAATAAGGAGGGGTTCAGGAGCAATGTCCCAAATCAAAATGAAACTGATAGATTATCTAACATATTGTCCATACTGACAGGAACGTAGTTATAACAGACAATTTAAGGAAGAAAGCCTAACAAAATATGAGGCAATGATTACCTCCAGATTAACAAATGTGGTAATAGTTTACCATATGGCTCAGTTATGAAGAACATTTACATCACCATAATGTAAATACCAATTATTCATTTATGGTATTTGGCAACATCCCCAAATGTTGCCCCAGGGGAGCAGGAACAGGGTGGGGAAGGAGTCTCAGGAGACCTGTGGTTTTTCAAAATGAATCTTATAATACTGTTTGACTTTTTCAACTAGGTATGCGTTTACCTTGACAAAAATTAAATTTAAAAAATATGGCTTTGCAGAAAGTATTCACCATGTATGATTTTTTAGTGATGTCTAAAATAACTATATAGTCATTGCTCCACCAACTGCCAGAGCATCATTTCTCAACTTTTTTCCCCTCTGGACACACATGACAAGTGGTATCTTCATGTGGCATAATTCCATGGATGTTCCCATTGTGCTAACTTTAACATGACGTTTCTCTTCTGTTTAAGAAATTATATCCGAATATAAATGATGAAGAAATAGTATTACAGGATAAGTTTGAAGTGTTTAATGTGTCAATATTCAACATTTACAATTACCCCGACTTTAGCTATTTTTAGTAAGTAGTGGACATACGACAGGACTGATCTCGATACAATCGTGTGTCATAATGCTGACATTATGAGAACCACTGGGTTACAGCAGGCTTCTCAAACTCAGGTATCTAGCAGAGTCAGGTAAGAAAAGAACTAAAGCATGTAAACCTCTCATTCTTTCACCTTTCCACATTTGATAGAGTCATGGGACCAGAGAACTTCTTTTGTATTGTAAGAGAAGTAACAGAATCTGTGTGATATTGAAAGATAATTGATCCTTTGCCCTAGTATCTGATGGGTCAATGAGATTAGCAACATCTGTGGCAAACTGTAGAGGACAAGTCACTTCTACAGGCAGCCACTACTCAGCTCCAATCAATTACCATGCTGGAACAAAGGTACGTTCTCATCTCATCTCAACTCTATCTTACACTTCCACATCCTAATGTGAGTCTCTTGTTATACAAGATGTAAGTCACCACAGATGTGCATTGCATATGATTCATATTTCTAAGACAGTCCAGATTTGCAAACTGACTCTCCCTTTCAACTTATAAACCATGAAAATGTCCTGGAGAATGTTCAGCAACATTTCAGTGTACAAACTTCACCTCCAAGATGGCTTTTCAAAACTGGAAAATATATACAAATCCTGTATCCAACGATGTACTCAAGTCTTCAGTTCAGAGAATGAGATGACCACATATGTTATCTAATTCAACTGGAGAGAAGTATAACTCCTTTTCTTATTAGGCCATGTTTGTTCTACTTGGACTAAGCTAATGTCCAGTGATTACATAGGGTAGAGATCATAGATGTTAGACTTTGCAATTCCTTTCAAGGGACAGAATAGTTCACAACATAAGAAGATACTATCATTGCAGAAATTCAAACAGTATTTCTGCCTTCCAGCTCTCCTCTCAGATGCCCTCCAGCTCTCCTCCCAGATCCCGTCACTCTCTCCTTGGCCCTCCTTGGACAGCCTTCCCTTAACCTATGAGCACACGGTTAGAGTGCTCCACAGGAGCAACTTCATTTATGCTATCTTCATCCTGACATATCTTTATATTTGGCTCTCACCCTTCCTACCAGTCTCAGAGGAAGAGGTTTCTGTCCTTATGTCTAAAGATCACAGTCATTATTTCCTCTGGGCCCTACTCCCACAGTCACCCTTCCTCCACATTGAAAGTGCCCCCTTGTGTCTTCAGCCATGTCCAGGATCCCCCTACCTTCAAGCAAAAGTAAATAAATGCTTCATTTCACCCTGTTCCTTCTTCTAGTGCTCCCTAATCACTTTGTTTCCTCTTCTCATCCTTTACCTTTCTTTACATTAACCCTCTTAGGTTCTTGCCTTTCATTTGGATCCAATTATGACTATAATTATGGAAATGTATCCCATTCATATTAAACTTAGTTTTCAAAATATTTTCATAAACATTATCCTTTTGAACCTCACAATAACCCTGTGAAGTAAGTAGGACAAGAATTATCTTCACTTTACAAAAGAAGAAACTGAACTTCTGGGATATTAAGACATATACCCAAGGTAATACAGCCAGTAGGTGGCACAGGAATTTGAACTGGATCCACTGAGTTGTGGTCCCATGACTTTCCACTGTTCCACTACTTCTGAGGCTGTCAATTCCAAAGCTACTAGTGATCTCCTTCTTGCCAAAACCAATGGTAAGTTTTTCAATCCTTTTACCCCATAGGTTTTTTGGTTGTTGTGGTAGTGGTGGTTTGGGTTTTTATGCGGTATGCAGGCCTCTCACTGCTGTGGCCTCTCCTGTTGCAGAGCACAGGCTCCAGACGCGCAGGCCCAGCGGCCATGGCTCACGGGCACAGCCTCTCCGCGGCACGTGGGATCCTCCCGGACCGGGGCACGAACCCGTGTCCCCTGCATCGGCAGGCGGACCCTCAACCACTGCGCCACCAGAGAAGCCCTTCTTTTGCCTTTTGAGTGTATTGACTGATATTCAAAATCCTTGAAACAATCTTTGTTCTTTTAAAATCTCTTCCCCTAGCTTTCAGGATACTTCAATTTTCAGATTTTTTTTCTAGTTCTTTAATAATGTTTCCTCTTTCTCCTTTTCTGTACCCCTTTTTCAGATGTAGAGATTTTTCTAATACTCAACATTTCCCCCCCCCCCTTTTTTTAAAACGTTTTAGGTCTCTTCCTTGTGAGTCCATGGCTTTACACAGATGATTCCACATCTGTTTCTAAATTAGAAGCTTCAAGACATTTTAAATTTTGCCTACTTTTTCTTCTCCTAGGCCATCTTTCATTAAGTTCCAAAGTTCCTTGCCTAAAATGTCGCATGTCTGCACTTTCTTTCCATTCTCATTACTACAACCCACCTCCAGGAGCTCACTACCCCCTCACGACTAGATGATGCTCCCTACAAAATTTCAATACCCTATCCAACCTTCCTAACAATGGCCATTTTATTTCTTTCCTTTCAGTCATCTTGCTCACTTCTGCCAAATAGTCACCTTAATATAAGGTTTCCTTAGTGGCACTGTCCTCAAGAATATCCATCCAGCCAAGCATGATCTGAGCCTCACTATGTAAGGTTCTTTGATGAGGATACAATATTACTGCTTGAAGTGGCTTATGGTGATAAGTGCTATTACTATCAAGACCTATAGGGTGCAGACAAGGAAGAGCTTACTGTCAGGAGGGTCCACTGAGGAAGTAGCATATCAACCAGGTGGGCAGAGGAAGCTGAGAGGAAGCAAGAGCACATGTACCTAGGTACAGGGTAGGGAAGAAAGCCATCCTGAGGGTAGATTCAGGTTAAATGTTGGGCTAGCCAGTCTATTGCCTTAGATCCTATTCTTTAAGGGGCACTAAAACAAGAGAGAAAAAATTGTATTTAGCAGAATTTCCCTCAAGGAAAGGACCATATGTGGTTGGAGGAATTGCTTTGAAAAGCCACCTGAGGTGGAGATGAGGGAGTGGTAAGACTCTCAGTGGTTATGCCAAAGGCTTCATAAGAAGGATAGGTCAATTAGCTGCAGGCTCTGTGTGACTGCAAAGGGTGGGCAATGTTGGACCAGAACAAGTTGCTCAGAACAGAGGCACAGAGGCTGAGAGCTGCTGCTAAAGAGCCTGCTTCCCTGCCTCTCCCACACATTGCTGATATGTGTTGACCAAATATTGGTTTGAAGGGGCAACTGGTTACTACCCTACCTGAGGTGCCTACATGTCTCACTTGTGGCCTGGATCAGAAATGTCAAGAAGTTTAGGATGCCCAGAGTTGAGGGTATATGAAGTGGAATGCTGATAAATATTCAACAATTGAGTCTCCAGAAGGGAAAAAAAAAAACCCAACTAATTTTTAGTTTTTGCCAGTTTCTATGGTGTAAATACTCCTCCACGGCTGATTTCCAAGTACCAACAAGACATCACTACATCACTGAATGTAAAGCTGAGAAGAGACATGCGCAGTCCACTCTCATGAGCTGTTGTATCCTAGCACACCATCGGTACGTGAGAATGTGCCTGGGAAAGAGGTGAGAAAGGTCAACTGAACTAAATTACGGTGGGTCTAGCATGCTAAGTGTTAAAATGTAGACTTTTTCCATGCTAAAAGGAAGCTATCAAAGGTTTTAAAGCAAGGGTAGAACATGCTCAGATTTGAAATTCAGGAAAAGTCTCTTTGTTAACCTCCAGTGGATCCAAACTCATTTATTCTTCCCCTTTTCAAACTCTAACCAAAGCATATTCACAGACATATTTTCAAAATATGTCAAATAAAAGGTTATTACCGTAACCATGAAAATTTCTTTTCAATATAAAACTTCAACTTTTTTTGAGACTTGGGGGGAAATAACATTAACAGAAAATTTATAGAAATATAAATGTTGAATAAGCATATTAAAAGTTTTATGGTCACCAGTAATAATATAGCAATTTCAAGTGATGGTATGGCATTTCATATGTCAGATTGGAAACTATTTAAAAGGAGGGCAATAACCAGTGTTAGCAAAAGTATTGGGAGATGACAATTCTCATACACTGTTAATGGAACTAGAAATTATTGAAAGTTTCTGTAGGGCTATTTGGCAATATATATATATATTTACATATATAAATATAATGTATCTGACAAATAGGCATAGTTTATCTCAGGATTTACATTTCTAGGAATTATCCTAAGGAAACAGTTCTATAAATTCATAAACTTATTCCCTGCAGCGTTGTTTGTAACAGCAAAAAGAAACTGGAAATAGCCTGTAAAGGTAGGTGATTGGTTCGATTTTTTATGCCACATCCTTATATTGGATTACTACACAAGCATTAAAAACCACAGTGTAGCTATATTTGTTGATATAGAAAATGTTTCTAAACTCTAAATATTATTAAGTGAAAATCAGGTCATATAATATATATTCATATACACATTTTGAAAGAACATTCAAAAAGTAACGATTATATATGAGAAATAGGGTAATTAAAGATTCTTAATTTTCTTATTTGTATGCTCTATTGTTTTTATAACGAATATAAATTACTTATGTATATTATCCTCTGAGCTTAAAGTGATGGTCAACATAGGTAGTAGTCATACAAACACTCTCTGTTTCTTTCACAAAATTGATATCCATATGTTATTTACTCAGTAAGAGCAAACACTTATATAACATGTGACTATATACTAGGTATTCTTTAGGTATTCTAAAGGATATCTAAATGTAAATTTAACTCATTGGATCCTTACAATAACCCTATGAGTTGGGTACTGTTATTACCCCTGTTTTACTGATGAGGAAACAGAAACACAGTGGATGAGTAATTGCCCAGGTTCACACAGCTGGTAATTAATAAAGCTAATATTCAAACTCAGGCAGTCTGGCTACACTGTGGACACTCTTTACCATCATACCATACTGACTCTCATCTGAACTGACTTTCATTTCCTTACCTGAGGAGTAGGACTAATAATATTACCTATCACATGGGCTTGCTGTGGGGTTTAACTGAAATCATGCATGGAAGAACTTAGTTTAATGCTTGGCAGCATAATGAGAGTTACTAAGTACTACGTATTAATGATAAAAATGATAACAGTACTACTAAGACCTCAACTAACACCACCAATTCAAGTTCATTTATTTCCCATGCTGCTCCAAGACATACTCTTTGCTTTATTTCAACTAGTCCCCCAAATACACCGTAGTTATTCCATATCATATGTCATACTCATGTCTCAGCTCATGCTATTGGCCTCACTGAAATCAGGTGACTAGAGCTATCTAAATCATATTGGGTCTTAAAAGCCTAGCTCAGGTCCCTTCTCCAATTACTCTAGCCCCTTCTGATCTTCTATTACACTACACTGTTTAATACAAATGAGACAATTGATAGATAATTAACTGCTAGTTCTTTCCACCCAACAATACAGCAAGCTCTGTGAAAGCAGGGATGAATGTTGGAGCACTTTTTCTCCCTGAATCCCTTTTGTCATCTCCAACCCCAGTAGGACAAGACTTAGGTATTTAACACATAGTTGCTTCACTTTTTCACTTACTCATGGAAATATACCCATACAAATAGAAATCCACAGTTTATCTAAGTTTCCCAGCAGTTTCCTTCCAGAAGAAAGAGATAAATCACAATATTAAAAGCAGGAGAAGCCTGACATGCAAATGAAAATCCAGATAAGCATGCACAACTTATAATTGTTACTAACATATAATATTAATTAGTAAATATACATTATTAGTAATATTGTAATTAATAATACCTATAAATATTTATTGCATGTCTCCTTTGTGTCAAGCACTGTACCAAATGATTTATAGATACTAGATCTTACAACTCTAGTATTAATAAAAATAGTCTTTCTTGTAAAAATGGCAGGTGAGAAAGGTTAAGAACTTATCTGGTAGAGCTAAGAATCAAATCCAGTTTGATCTGATGCCAAAATACACTATTTTTCTGTATATCTCCCTTCCTCCCAGGTCCTTACACAAGGTTGAGATTTAGGACTTGTTTTTCTAGTTCTTAAAAATACCAGTCAAGACTACCTACCCTGTCCAAATTTGCCTTTCTAAAAATTAGGGGCACTATAGAGCACTATATTCTCCTAGGAAATTTAGTTACAATAATAACAGAGCCTCTTTCTTTTAAGGGAATCATTCATTAAAGACGGTCCCACATCCTGGCTGTTACCAGGAAGCTCTGGGCATCTACAATTATTACAGCCATTAGGGATTCCAGAGAGCACAAGTTGTTTTATGGTCAAGAACAGGATGAAAAGTCTGAGTCGACTTTTTAGAAAAAGTATATCTCCCTGTGAATAAGATGGTGAAACCATACTGTCGCTGAGATGGTCCCTAGGGTCTTTGTTCTGTGGATGTATGGACGCCTTTATCCGAGTATTTCAGCCTAAGGCATTGAGCTATAAATAGAAGCAGAGGGGTTCAGAGGAAAGAGTCCAGGCAGCCCACAAGACAGTTGTTCTTTGATTCGCTCTGAGTGCATACCCCTTCCATGGTGTGTCCTCACAGCCCTCAGCCTGCCCACCCCTGAGCCACCTCAGCTGGATTCTCCGAAACTGAGCAATTGCATGGAACAGACTGCAAAACTTTTACTTTCTTAATAAGGAAAGATCTGGGTCCAGATCACAGGGTATTGAAGAGTAAATGAGACTTGAGGAAGTGAAAACAGGCATAAATAAAGCTTTCAGGATGCTTGATATGAAGGGAAAGAGATGATGCTAAGTAGAGTGGAATGTAGGTCAAATTTGTTTTTTTTTTAAAAATGAGAAGATCAAAGCACATATTTAATGCTGACAGAAACACCAGCAGAAAAGACACGTGAAAGACACAAAAGCAAGGTGCTGATGTCTAAAGGAAGGCTCCTGAGGAGACGGGAGGGAATGGAAATCAGAGCAGAGGTGAAAAAGCCAGGCTTGTAAAGGCAAATGCTTCCTCCATGCTGATGGGGGGGAGAAACCAGATACAATTGTGTAAACTTGATTGGTGGGGCTCAGGAATCTGGGATGCACCCCATTGGATGGTATACAGTGGCAGCTGAGTTCATCTGCTGCGAGTAACGTGAGGGTGTTAGAAGAGCAATGAGGTTGAAGATAGGTTTCAAGGACAGTAGCAGAGAGAGAGGGAAGAGGCTATAAGAAGGCTGGTCATTTAGTATTGAGGGCCCAGCAAGGGTTATAGACAGATGTTTTGATGGGGCACCAATCTGTGCAATGGGGTGATTTTCTTCAGCCACACTCAGGATACTGGATGTTTGTTATTGATGTATCTACAAAATAATTTTTTTAAAAAGCTCAAGGGAAAAAAAATAAGGAAAGATCTGTTAAGAGACTCATATTTCTGATAATCGTCAACAGCCATAAACAGATATAACCTGCACTTATTCATAACTCTCACCATCTTCAAACCACATTTGTAAGTTTGAGCTCAATACAAGGTTGAATTTCCACATCAGGAAATGTCAATTTCCTCACTCTGTTTGCTTTGTACTTCTTCTAAGATGTCCTTGATGTGGCAACAAAATGTTTAATATGAAATAAATTTCAGGAAAAGGCAGCTATTTTAAAGATGTGGGTATTCCTTTTATGTGATACTAACTCTTCCCAAGTTGTTGTTTTTTTTTTTAAACTTAAAAGTACTTGTTACATGGTTTTTATTATTTGGGTAAATTTTATAATGAATATGATAATATTCACTATTTTTCTATAGGCATAATAGAACATGTAATTCATTTTCATGCAGTTAAAATTCATTAGAGATTGGCAATTTAAGACAAAATCTTTTCTGGCATTTTAAGACAAAATCTTTTCTAAGTCTTAAGTCTTTTAAGACAAATCTTTTCAAAGAAATAACCTTTGTAAAAATCCAAAAGCCTTCCCTCCTCCTTCAACAAATGTTGGCTTTTGTTATTTTTTTTATAAGCTGCATATTGAATTTCCCAGGCTGTGTTTCTGAACAGCAATCTACTGAAAAAAGTGCAATTATTTTTTTTCACTCAAACATGCATTTGAGAGAAATGAGTAGATCAGATAAAGAGCTGAGATGCTATTCAACTCAACTTTGAGTCACTGTGTCTCTTTAAAAAAAAAAAAGGGTGGCAAAATCAATACAAACCAATAATAACTTCACATTTGTGGAAGCAACATGAATGGCTCTCCAAAATATTGAGACACATCCAAGTACATTTTCGTAGAGCTGATATTTATCAGAAGTCATTTGCCCTCAAGCAGATGCTCTCTTTCATTGTGCTCCTGTCACAAATGACTAAGATTTATGACAGACAATTACAGCATCTGCAGTTAGCAGCCTTATAATCAGCACCATTATTTAACGATTGGTGCAATAAACTGACTCCTGTTACAGTTTATCAGATATCAGTCAGTTCTGGCCATTTTCTTCAGCTCCCAAATCACAGTATGGTGCAGGCACTGCCTTTTAATGGCTAGGCAGAAGCAGGAGCATTTTCACATTTTTTACAGACTGCCGAGGGAAAGAAAAAAGCAACCAATTACATGTATGGTGCCCTCTCATTTGAGATGTCCGTATATGTAACCATCTCTATATAGTTCTAAACATCTTGTATGAGAAAAAAAGCTTTTACTGTGGAGAAGGACTTTATATATTTAAAGAAAAACAATAAATAAAAACAAAAAACCTTCTTGCCTTTGTTTTTTTAAAAAGTCCTCTGTTTATATTTGCATGTCTTTTCCAAGCATAAAATGTTGATTTACTAGGTCCACTGTTTCCTCTTAGAGTATGGTTTCAGCTTGCCTTTTACAACCAGAAAAGCAGTTATTGGCCCTTGAAAATATTTGTCAAGGAGCAAGATTTTTCCCCAAACTCTGTGAGGTTTCATTCAGAGGTTTCATTCACTATTATGGACACAACAGAATTAAGTTTTTCATCAGTCAAAAATCCTACACATAAAACAGGTCATATGGATGTGTTTAAAAGTCACTTACATATTAAGGAATTCTACCTTTCTAAATATACAAACATCCAGAGGTATATGTACCATTTAAAGTCCATCCACAAGAAACATCAGACATCTGTGTAAAAACATGGGTGGCAGGCAACAATTCAGAGGCTATCTGGAAGATAACACTTCAGTTTAATGTGGGAAATGGTGTAAAGATGTGAATTTACAGTCACATAAAAAAAACTTACGAAAGCATCTATAGATGTACAAGTGTGAAATTCTAGTCAAATTGTTTAGAGGGGGAAAAAAGCCAGACCTTTCTGATTCCTTTCTTTTGTTACTGTTTCCATAACCAAACAAGCTAAGTTTCTCATTCATGTCAAAAAGCGTTTCATCCAGTGACTTCCATTTTATATAGGTAATACAGATGAAAATATTGATGAAGATGCCCTTGTAATGTTAGGTCTATGTTCCATTCACAAAATTACCTGCTTCTCTTAAGAGAAATAAGACACTGGAGATCAAACAAATGCATTCTTTTAATTAAAAAAAAAATTAAGTGCCCCCAGATTTCCCTTCCAGAAATATGCATAAGGGGCTTTATATAGTCAATGTAAAATTGGTTGTTTTCTAAGTTGAAACTTTTACAAAGGCTTCACAAACCTTCACAAACTAGTCTTCAGAGCTCCACATGAGACTTCACCTGGCGAATGGTCAGAGTGAGGGCTCTTAGGCTTTTCAAGTAAAAAAGGCCTTAGGTATCATTTCATGAGACTTGCTCATTTGAGAGATGGTGAGGGTAAGAGTAACAGAGTTAAATGATTTTCACCAGAACACAGAGCTAACTGTTGGCACAACAGTGGTTAAAACCCAAAGTATGGCTTGGCTAGCGAGGTCATTTCTGTGAAGTCCCAGCTCCTTTCTCTGTGTCCCTGAGAGAAATCAGTCCTTTGGCTCTGCTAAGCTAAGCCCCAGTTTGGGTGTTCTGTGTCCAGTCCTCCAAAAGGGTGCTACGCCCCTTGACTCAAGGAAACAAAAGTTTCCATAAATCTGCTATATATTTACTTCCCTACTTCTGGATCTGGAGCCAGAAAAGAACTAATCAGTCATTCAAATAATTTCATCATTGGGTAGCAGAGTGAACTCAAGTTGTTGGCTTTTAAACTTTAAAAATTTTCTAATACAGTAATTTGGTACCTTGTATAGATCTTAGTTGTTGTTTGTTAGGGTTGTTTTTAACTATTTTGCACAATTAATTGCAAAGTCAGACAAAAACTATTTTATTTCACCAATTTGGCAGCATCGAATAATTCAAAGAATTTTTAGAATCTATCACCAACCTTTCTTTGTTGGTGATGTATAGAAATATATAAGATAAGATAAGACAGATAAGTCTCTCGCTCCATTTTAGTAAAGTACTAAAGTACTGGGAAAGTACTTTGGATGCATTAAAGAAATTGGTATATTTTCTATCTATGTCCTGCCCTTTTCTGCTGGGTTAGAAGAAAAATTACGCAGCCTACAGCAAGTCACTGACTTTGGAAGCCAATGACAGAGCCAGCGGCACTGCAGGCTGTTAGCAGGTGCTCCTGAGAGGCCGGATCTGGGTTGACATTATTCACATAAACACACACAGGTAGCATTTCAGTAACACACCTGGACACCAATCCCAGCTACATAGCTAATGGCCACAATGAGCCCCAACAGATTTGACTGTTACTTAGCACACAAAAAAATGTGGCAGGAGGACATTTTTCTTTAAGACCCTCACCAGAGGCTATTTGTGGCAGGGGAGGGGGGCGAAGAGCACCCAAAGAAAACAATGCATCGTCAGTGTAGCAATATTTGGTGGCTGATGGTGCAGAAGCTAAGGGTGAGGATCCCAAGTCAGCCAGACCTGAGCTTGACAAGGGCTCAGGCTTGGTGAGACTCTGCCAGAGCCCTTCACCTATGAAAGTCCCTCATCTACACCATGCAGATGAGAATGAGAGAGCACATGTAAAGCAGTGAGCACTGTGTGGGGCCCAAAGCACTGCTGCTTAAATATTAGCTGCTGTTACCGTTATTGTTGCCATTTGTACATGAGATTCCAGACTGAACTCTTTTACAAGTATAAATTTGGACTTTAGAATCAGGTTCAATAAATAATCCCCCACTCTGAACTCAGCTGTACAGAACTGTCCCATTAATCCTAGTAAAAGTCTACATACCTCATCTATCAATCAATGTACCTAAATAATATGTGTGTATGTATAGATACATATATACAGTTGACCCTTGAACAATGTAGGGGGTTGGAGGCGCCAACCCTCCCTGCAGTTGATTATCCACATATAACTTATAGTCATTCGTCTCTGCAGTTCTGCATCCACAGATTCAATCAACCGTGGATCATATAGTACTGTAGTATTTACTATAAAAAAAATCCAAATATAAGTGGACCTGTGCAGCTCAAACCTGTGTTGTTCAAGGGTCAACTGTGTATATATGTATGCACACACACAGATATAGTTATTATTGTTGCACTTCATTGACTTTGGTTTGGTTCCATCGTGAAGAAACTAAATTTGTAGAACATAGAGAAAAACATGAAAATATTACAAAGTACATGATTTCACTTTTCTATTCAGTAATAATATTCCTAAGAATCACAATGGGGCTGTTAATATGACAAAATTCTCTATTCTAACACAGAGTATATAACTTTGAACTTGTCATTATCTTCATTTTTTCCAGTTTTTCACAACAACCTATCCATAAAATTAAGGTTGAAGTAAGGAGAAGAGGACCAATGGCTCCCCTCAAGAATTAAAGATCTCCTTAGCATACAAGTTGCTGCACAGCAAAATTAAGTCGAATGGCAGTGATGAAAGGGCAGGTAGCCAAGAGTGCCACTCAGAGCACTATTTCATGAAAACATGAAGAATCTAGAGAGAAAAGGCTTTGGACACTCTGGGTTCTAGTTCAGGTCCACACTTATCAGCTGTGTGACTCTGAAGAAATTACTTAACCTCTTGGAGCCTATATGCAAAAATATGATAATAGTAATACCTATATTGTTATTTTTTTTATATACAGTAGTGTGATTTTATTACAAATCATTAAATTACAAATATACAAATATTACAAATCATTAAATAAAATCATTCTATTGATTTTATTCGTAATGCCCAAGCTAGACCCTCCATCCTCCTGGAAGCTTCTTGTTATATACGGTGAAGGCGTTCTCAAGTCCATGGTGTTCACCTAATGCCCTGCATCATAAGAAGGCCTGACATTTTTGTAGCACTTCACAATTTACACAGCAAATCTTCCACAGGCTTTATATTGTTCTTTTGAGTAATTAAATGAGCCAACATATGTAAAGTGATTAGCACAGAGCTGGCATGTAATATGCATCCATTAAATGTTTTGTCTTATCTATAAAGTGCTACCAGCTTTGCTTTCATCATTGTGTTGTTCTGAGCAAGTATGAAATGTCTAATAATCATGTCTTGATCTAGTCTAGAAATATGTCTTCAACAGCAGAAAGTATATTATAATTAGAAATAGGTAACATTTATGGAAATAATTTTAAATTAAGTGCAAATCTGTAATTTTCTCAAAAAGCAACTTTATATTTTTTAAAAATGAGCCGACAAATCAATTCCATTAATTTAATTCCACTGCAGGTGTTGGCCAAGCATCAGCCTTCGTAGTAACAGTGGTGGTAATCGCTCTAGTGCTGAAAGGTGCCAGTTTTTCCATATATTACTTAGCTAAATATAAAGTAGGATCTTTATGAAAAGCATTTTAAATCTTATCTCTGCTCTTTATCTGATAGTCTTAGATGTTGTACCATTTTAGTGCCTACTTCCAAGGATTAATTTCCCACATCCAGTGATACTTTCACAACTCTGAATAAAGCCAGTCTATGGAAAATAATTCTTCTTGTTTAAAAAAGGGAACAAATAAAATAACTTATTTTTACTTGTTTCATATCTGAAGCTTATTCATTGATCTTGGGTATGTATGTAAGACAGCATACAGTATGACTGCCGGTGTAAACTTGGTAAAGCTTCAATATTCCCCATGCCTTCAAGGCTTCTAACATGCGAAGTCAGCATAAAAATTCATTTAAGAACAAACATTTTAAATTGTGATGAGAAGTTCATTTTACAGAACAATTTCACTACAGGTGAGTTTGTGGTGGGGTAGATGGAGAAGGAATTATTATATCTATTCCGAAGAGAAAACATGTGACTTTAAAAGGTCCCAGGGTCACACAGCTGTGATAGGCTAGAATTCAGGATATTCCCTCCAGCCTTTTCCCACTATTCTCACTAAACATGATTTTTTGGTTTTGGTCACACTAAGCAGACTTGGTACAAAAAACCCTGAGTTTTGAAAATAGCCCCATTCTTTATTACTAGCAGTGTAACCTAGGCAAGTCGCTGACAGTATAGATTAATGGTTAGAGTGCCAACCACGGAGCCGGATTGCCCTGATGCAAATTCCAGCCCCCACCCATAGATATGTGATTGTAGATGGTTATTTTGCTTTCTGAGCCTCTGCTTCCTAGTGTTCTTATGATAGAGGAAATTCCAACTTCATGTGGATGTTATAACATAAATGAGACACTCCTTCCAAAGGTCTTCACACAATGCTGGTGTAGAGTAAGGGCTCAAAAATATTAGTTATTAATAAAATTGGACTAAAACATCTCTTGGCTATCTGTTGTATTAGTAAGACAGTACATTAAAGGACTTTGTGTTAAACTACTATGCAAAGTTTAAGAATCATTGTATTGAGAGTCAGTATCAAGGTAGCAGAGTAGGAGGACCTTGAGCTCACTTCCCCTCATGAACACATCAAAACTACAATTACATATAGAGCAACTCTCACTAAGAATGCCCTGAAGACTAGCAGAACCACTCTTCTACAACCAATGCTGTAAGAAAGAACCACACGGAGTCTGGCAGGAAGGGAGGAGAAGTGATCTAGACAGGACCTGTACCCTTAGCAGGTGACCCAGAAGAGGAGGGGGGCATCACAGGCTTGGGAATCCTCCTTGGGGAGGGAGGAGTTTGAGCCACATATTAGGCACCCCAGCCCTTGAGTCCAACACTGGGAAGATAAACCACCTTAGCTGGTTTGAAAACCAGTGGGGTTTACTGGAGGGCTGTAAGAAACCAAGACTGTGTACTTGAAGAGTGTATGCACAGACTTGCTTGCTCCCAGTCCCAGTGTGGAGGCCGCAGATTAAAAACTGCCAGGTGATCCCACATGCCATGGAGCAACTAAGCCCACGTGCCACAACTACTGAGCCTGCGTGCTACAACTACGGAAGCCTGCGCACCTAGAGCCCGTGCCCTGCAACAAGACAAGCCACCGCAACGAGAAGCCTGCGCACCTCAACGAAGAGTAGCCCCTGCTCACCACAACTAGAGAAATCCCGCACGCAGCAACGAAGACCCAACACAGCCAAAAATAAATAAATTAAAAATTAAAAATTTTTAAAAATTAAATTAAATTTTTAATTAAAAATTTAATTTAAAAATTAAATTAAATTAAATTTTTAAAAATAATTAAAAATTTTATTTAAAAAAATAAATAAAAATAAACACATTTCTTAAAAAATAAAAGTGAATGTAAACTGCCTCCAGGAAGCAAAACCAAAAAAACTGCCAGGTGTTCTGGCTGGCACGCCAGGACCACCCCAGCACAACCTCCAGCCTGCACTGGGCTCCCGCTCCAGCACCTTCTGCTCTGATACCTCTCCCTTCTAAGGTGAAGGCCACCACTGCCAATGAGTATGCACACACTTGGAGGGAATGGAGCCAGCTGCCTCTGGCCAGAGTGGAGACCCCTCTGCCAGCATGGGCATGAATGTGAGCACTTGGGAAGGAATGAAACCAGTTCAGTAGTGCAGCTCCAACCCCTCCAGCCTTGACCCAGCCTCTAACTAAGGGGCACACACCAGGGAAAAAGTGGAACCAGCTCAGAAGTGGAGCTCCGACCCCTTGGGCCCCAGTCACACCCCCAACCAAGGCACACACTGTTGTCACACCTGCTATCACACAAGGCACAGCTCCCTCAGGGCTCCTGCTCCAGCCCATCGGGCCCCAGCATTGCCACTGATAGGGCAGTGACTGCCACTGAGCCTAGAAGAAACCCTGGCTTACAATGGCTATGACTCTAGCTGCTCCAAATCCAGCCCTGCTTCCCATCAAGTCAGAAGCTGCCAGTGCACCCTGGGGGAAGATGTGGCCTGTGCTCACTTCAGATCTAGCTCTCTCACCTAACCACTGGGCACACTGGAGACTGCATATGGCTGCTCCAATTCAAGGATATGCCTTCCTGACCCAGACAGGTAACTGTTTCACCTAATTTAAGAGAGACAAACAGAGACAGTTAAACAAAATGAGAACACAGAGGAATATGTTTCAAACAGAAGAACAAGATAAAACCCCTGGAAAAACCCTAGAGAAACAGAGATAAATAATTTACCTGATTAAGAGTTTAAAGCCGTAGTAATAATAATGCTATAACTGAACTTGGGAAAAGATTAGACAAACACAGTGAGAACTTCAAAGAAGAAGTAGAAAATATAGAAAAGAACCAGTCAGAGCTGTAGAACACAATAACTCAAATGAAAAATACACTAGAAGGAATTAACAGCAGATTAGGCGATACACAGAATGCATAAATAATCTGGAAGTTAGAAAAGCGGAAATCACCCAAACAGCAAAAGAAAAACAAATTTTTAAAAATGAGGATAGTTTAAGGCAGCGTTCCCCAACCTTTTTGGCACCAGGGACTGGTTTCCTGGAAGACAATTTTTCCACAGACTGGGGGTGGGGGTGGGGGGTGGGAGGGGGGATGGTTTCGGGATGATTCAAGTACATTACACTTATTGTGCACTTTATTCCTATTATTATTACATTGTAATATATAACGAACTAATTATACAACTCACCATAATACTGACAGAAGGCAGAGCTCAGGCAGTAATGCAAGTGATGGGGAGCAGCTGTAAATACAGATGAAGCTTCACTCACTCACCTGCTGCTCACCTCCTGCTGTGCGGCCTGGTTGTTAACAGGCCACGGACTGGTACCCGTTCGTGGCCCAGGCGTTGTGGATCCCTGGTTTAAGGGACCTCTGGTACAACATCAAGCATACTAACATTCATGTTATAGGGGTCCCAGAAGAAGAAGAGAGATAAAAAGGGGGTAAAAAAATGTATTTGATGAAATTATGGCTGAAAATTTCTCTAACCTGAAGAAGGAAACAGATACCCAGGTTCAGGAAGTACAGAGAGGCCCAAACAGGATGAACCCAAACAGACTCACACCAAGACATATAATAAAAATGACAAAAGCTAAAGAGAATTTTAAAGGCAACTGAGAAAAACAAAGAGTCACATACAAGGGACTCCCCAGGAGGCTATGAAGTGATTTTTCAGCAAAAAGTTTGCAGGCCAGAAGGGAGTGGCATAATATATTTTAAAGTACTGAAAGGAAAAATACCTACAACCTAGGATACTCTACCCAATAAGATTACCATTCAGAACTGAAGTAGAAATAAAGAGCTTCACAGATAAGCGGAAAGAAAAAAAGAAAGAAAAGAAAAGAAAAGAAAAAAAACAATACTAAACTGACCTTACAAGAAATGTTAAGAGTCTTCTTTAAGTGAAAAAGAAAAGGCTGCAGCAAGAAATAAGAAAATATAGGGAGGAAAAATTCCACTGCTAAAGGCAAATATAAAGTAAAGGCAGTGGATCAACCACTTAAATAAGCTAGTATGAAGGCTAAAAGAACAAAAACTGTAAAATCAACTATAAATGCAATAAGCAGTTAAGGGGCATGAAGTTGTTAAATGTGACATCAAAAACACAAAACTTGCAAGGGGGGAGTAAAAAATATGTAGATCTTTTAAAATGTGTTTAAACTTAAATGACTATCAGTTTAAAACAAGTAGATATAGTTATAGGTCAGCATATGTAAAATCCATGGTAAACCACAAATGAAAACATACAATAGCAACACAAAAACTGGTGAGAAATAAACACAAACATAACACTAAACAAAACCATCAAACCACAAGGGAAGTGACTAAAAGAAGAACACAGATGAACTACAAAAAAAACCAGAAACAAGAAACAAAATGGCACTAAGTACATACCTATCAATAATTACTTTAAATGTCAATGGGCTAAATGCTACAATCAAAAGATACAGGATGGCTGAATGGATTAAAAAAAACAAGACCCATCTATATGCTGCCTACAAGGGACTCACTTCAGAACTAAAGACACACAGAACCTGAAAGTGAGAGGATGGAAAAAGATATTCCATGCAAATGAAAATGTAAAGAAAGCTGGTGTACCAATACTCATATAAGACAAAGTAGACTTTAAAACAAAGTCTACAATAAATGACAAAGAAGAACATTATATAATGATAAAGTGACCAATCCAAGAAGAGGATATAACCTTCATAAATATATATGCACCTTATATTGGAGCACCTAAATATATAAATAAAATATTACTAGAAATAAAATGAGAAATTGACAGTAATACAATAATAGTCAGGGATTTTAACACCACACTTATGTCAATGAATAGATCATACGGACAAAAAATCAATAAGGGAAACAGTGGCCTTAAATGGCATGTTAGATAAGTTGGATTTAATAGTTATCTACAGAACATTCCATCCAAAAACAGCAGAATGTACATTCTTTTCAAGTGCACATGGAACATTCTCTAGGAGAGGTCACATGTTAGTTCATGAAACAAGTCTCAGAAAATTTAAGGAGAAAGAAATTATATCAAGCATCATTTCCAACCATTTCCAAGCCAGAAGTCAATTACAGGAAGAAAAATGGAAAAAACACAGACATGTGGAGCCTAAATAACATGTTACTAAAAAACCAATGGATCAATGAAGAAATCAAAGAGGAGATCAGAAAATACCTTTTGACAAGTGAAAATAAAAACAATTTTCCAAAATCTATGGGACTCAGCAAAAGTTGTTCTAAGAGGGAAGTTTATAGCAATACAGGCCTACAGCAAGAAACAAGAAAAGCCTCAAATAAACAACCTAACCTACCATCTAAAGGAATTAGAAAAAGAATAACAAAGTCCAAACTCAGCAGGAGGAAGGAAATAATAAAGATCGGAGCAAAAATAAATAAAATGGAGACCAAAAAAAAAAAATTAAAAAAAGTAGTAGAAGCCAATGGCTGCTTTTTTGAAAATACAAACAAAATTGATAAGACTTTAATCAAGCTCATTAAGAAAAAAAGAGAGGCCCAAATAAAATTAGAAATGAAAGAGGAGAAGTTACAAATAATCACAGAGATATAAATAATCATAAGAGAATACTAAAAACAGTTATATGCCAACAAACTGGACAACCAAGAAGAAGTAGATAAACTCCTAGAAACATACAATCTTCCAAGATTGAATCAGAAAAAAAACAGACAATCTGAACATACTAATCACTGGTAGTTAAATTGAATTAGTAATAAAAAAACTCCCAACAAATAAAAGTCTAGGACTGGATGGCTTCACAGAGGAATTCTACCAAACATATAAACAAGAGTTAATACCTATCCTCAAACTATTCCAAAAATTTGGAAAACTCCCAAGTTCATTCTATGAGGCCACCATTACCCTGATACCAAAACCTGACAAAGACACTACAGAAAAAGTAAATTACAGGCCAATATCTCTGATGAATATAGATGCACAAACACTCAACAAAATGTTAGTAAACTGAATTCAATAATATATAGAAAGGATCATACACCATGATCAAGTGGGATTCATTCCATGGATGCAAGGATGTTTCAATATCCACAAATCAATCAGTGTGATACACCACATTAACAAAACAAAGGATAAAAATCATATGATCACCTCATTAGACACAGAAAAACTCAACATTTGAGAAAACATTTGAAAAAACTCAACAACCATTCATGATTTTAAAAAAATCTGTCAACAAAGTTGGTATAGAGGGAACATATCTCAACATAACAAAGGTCACTTATGACAAACCCACGGCTAACATCATTCTCAATGATGAAAAGCTGAAAGCTTTTCCTTTAAGATCAGGAAGAAGACAAGGATGTCCACTCTTCCCATTTCTATTTAACATAATATTAGAAATCCTAGCCACAGCAATCAGACAAGAAAGAGAAATAAAGGCATCCAAATTGGAAGCGAAGAAGTACAACTGTCACTATTTTCAGATGACATAATACTATATACAGAAAACCCTAAAGTCGCCACCAAAAATCTATTAGAACTAATAAATGAATTCAGTAAAGTTGCAGATACAAAATTAATATACAGAAACCTGTTGCTTTTCTATACACTGAAAATGAACTATAAGAAAGAAAATTCAAGAAAACAATCCATTTACAATTACATCAAAAAAGAATAAAATATCTAGGAATAAATCTAAGTAAGGAGGTAAAAGGCCTGTACTTAGGACACTAAGTAAGGAAATTGAAGACAATATAAATAAATAGAAAGATACCCCATTTTTGTAGATTAAAAGAATTAATACTGTTAAAATGTACAGACTACCCAAAGCAATCTACAGATTTAATGCAATCTCTACCAAAATACCTATGACATGTTTCACAGAGCTAGAACAAATATTCCTAAAATTTGTATGGAACCACAAAAGACTGCAAATAGCCAAAGAAATCTTGAAAATAAAGAACAAAGTCAAAGGTATCACACTCTCTGACTTCAGACTATACTACAAAGCTACAGTAATCAAAACGGTATAGTACTGGCACAAAACCAGACATACAGATCAATGGAAAAGAGTGGAGAGTCCAGAAATAAACCCACCCACCTATGGCCAATTAATCTATGACAAAGGAGGCAAGAATATACAATGGGAAAAAGTCTCTTCAATAAGTCGTGTTGGAAAACTGGACAGCTATGTGTAATAGAATGAAATTAGACCATTTCCTCACATCATATAGAAAAAAAAACTCAAAATTGATTAAAGACCTAAATGTAAGCCTCAAAACCACAAAACTCTTAGAAGCAAACATAGGCAGTACACTCTTTGACACTGGTCTTTAGCAATATTTTTTTGGATCTCTCTCTTCAGGCAAGGGAAACGAAAGGAAAAATAAACAAATGGGACCTAATTAATCTTAAAAGCTTTTGCACAGAGAAGGAAACCATCAACAAAATGAAAAGGCAATCTACTGAATGGGAAAAGATATTTTCAAATGATATGTCTGTTAAAGGCTTAATATCCAAAATATATAAAAAACTTATATCACTCAATATCAAAAAAATCAAACAACTCAATTAAAAAATGGGCCAAAGACCTGAACAGGCATTTTTCCAAAGAAGACATGCAGATGACCAACAGGCACATAAAAAGAATCTCAACATCACTAATCATCAGGGAAATCCAAATCAAAACTACAATGAAATATCGCCTCACACCTGTCAGAATGGATATTATCAAAAAGATAACAAATAATAAGTGTTGGCCAGGATGTGGAGAAGAGGAAACCCTCCTGCACTGTTGGTGGGAACATAACTTGGTTCAGCCACTATAGAAACAGTACAGAGGTTCCTCAAAACACTAAAAATAGAGCTATCATATTATCCAGCAATTCCTTTCCTAAGAATATCCAAAGAAAATGAAAACACTAATTCAAAAAGATATATGCACCCCAATGTTCATAGCAGCATTATTTACAATAGCCAAGATATGAAAGCAACCTAAGCGTCTATCAAAAAATAAATGGATAAAAAGAGCCACACTATCTGGGTATGAATCCTGACTTGGCCACCAACCAGCCATAAGACTTGGGAAATCTGTTGTAAATCTCTTGTGCCCATTTCCTAATCTGCAAAATGAAATAATGCTGGCATCTACCATTTAAGCTTGTTAAGAGAATTAAATATAATAAAGCATATAGAGCACGTCTCACATGCCTAGCACAAAAGTGTGCAAAAAATGTGAGCTCTTTTACTCATTCCCCAAGTCTCCTTCTCTAAAAATGACTGCTCCTATTCTCTATGGTACTCTCATTTTCCATGTTTTGTTTTTGTTACTGTGTTTTCTTTTAAATAGTGGTGTTAACGATTTTAAAATTAATATATCCTGCTTGTATCAAACTTGGAAAAAACCCCAAAGAGTATAAAGGAGAAAGATAAAATAATTTAAATATCCCTCCAGCACATTCATTCAAAATGCACATCTTAAGCATCTATGTGCATCAGGCACTGTCATGGGTTCTGACACCTCTAAATCCTGTCTTTTTCCTGTTCCATTTCTCTGTCCTATTCAGTTTGTTTAAAAGGAGGGGGTGTTAACAGTTTTTGAAGTCTACTCAGTTAAGTAACTAAGGCTAATTCTGCTCTTAAGTTAACTTCTTTACCTATTGTTCTAATGTAACTAACAACCTAATATTTATCTTAATATTAAGATTAATCCTAATTATAATACTAAGAGCTGTATTGTTATTTGTGGTACACAAAGTTCTTTCAGTCAATTCACACTATATCTCTGTGTAGAAACATAGGAGAAACATCAACATCTGCAGTTTATTGAAGCTTATAAAGGCTAAGGAGGGTGCCCAAAGGAATTTAAACAATTTGAACCAGATCACAGAGCTAGGGTACAAAGGGCCTGAGACTCACATCCTGGTGAACACAGGGGTCGTACCTTCAACTTTGGAATCTGCATGTCGGTTTTTTGCAGCCATCTGAAACTGGTATGTCTTCTGTCCACTGGACAGCCCCTTCAGCTCCCATTTCCAATCAAGAGAGTGTCCCAGACCTACTCCCAGATCCAAGTTTTCAGATGAGCCATTGAGGTGAACCCTGGGAAGGGCCCATTTAGAATCCTTTACTACAGCCTTAGAGACAGTCCCCAGATAGACATGAAGATGAGAACAGTCATCTGCTGATATTTCTCTTTCAAGGTAGCCATCAGGATTATTTTCCAATATGCAACTTAAAAATTAAACAATATATACTAGCATTTTCTCTCCTTGTACAACAAAGACAAAGTAAACCAAGATTAGCAACAGGTTAAGGAAAAGAGAGACAGGTTTGCTGTTCTGAGCAAACCATCACTTGCTTTTGTGAAAAGTGAAAGCTTTCGATAATTTACCGAGGTATTTCTTTTCCTATATTGAGTTTTAAAAATAGTGGGCCACTAGTCACCATAAACAATGCTTATGATTCTCTAAAACAAAAGAATATGTCTAAGAGGAAGAGAAGGAAAGGAGGGAGAGAGTTTAGTGAATTATTCACCCACTTTTCCTCATTAATAGCAGAATGTTCTCAACCAATTAATAAGCAATTACATTCCCATCGACTGAGATGCCCAAGGGAAGAGTCATCTGATGCATTTATTAAATTAACCCTATATGCTCTGAGCCAATGTCAATTGAAAAGCACAAGGAATAAAAATTTTTAAGAACGTGGAAAATTTTTACAGATTGACTTCCCTGAGCTCCAAATGATATCTAGAGTAAAGGAGAGAGGGTAGAAAGGGTAGGTTATATTCAAAGAAAGATATGAAGCCAAAGGTTGTATTCTGAAAGTAGCCTGGAGTAAGAGCCACCAAATTCCACAAAAATGTGACAGAATTAGTTTGCAATTTCTTCAGGAAATTCCTTTTAACTCCTTTACAGAGTTCTGCAATTTTACCTTGTTGTACCTAGGAATAAGATTGTCAGACTATTTCATACCGATGTATATAGCAATTTTATTCATTAGAGGCTCTGGGTAATTTCGCATCTCAAATACATTTTGTGAGAAGTTCAGGAAATATAGAAAAAAAATTGTTGTTGATTATTAGAGGATCTGGTATCTTATCCCTTCTCCAGACTAACTCCTTTCGTTACTTATCAAACATGTTTAAATGCTTACCACGTATCAGGTACAGTTCTAGATGCTTTAAAAATATTAATTCATTTACTCCTTACAATAACTCTCTGAGGTAGGTGCAGATAGGCACAGAGCGGTTAATTTCCCCAAAGCTGTAATAGTGTAATTGGTATTCAAACCCAGGCCATTTGGTTCCAGCATCTGGGTCCCTAACCACTACTCTATGCTCTCTCTACATGAATGAATGAATGAGTAAAAAATAAAGACATGCATGAATGCCTTACCTGGAGATTTACTCTGTCATTTATCCCCTTCCTCTCTACCAGCATTTTGCATTTTGTCCACAAACACTGAGGTGTTTTCTTTCAGAAGAGAACACTTCAAGCTGTCATTTTCTTGTCCCATTTCTTGAAGGGAAGCCCACATTTGCCACTTCCACTTCTCTACCAGCAATTTATTCCATAACTTCATGCAATCTGGTTCCCTGCCCCTCTCCCACTTCTCTACTGACACTGCTTTCTTGAAGGACTGAACTGCCTTATTCAATGGCCTGTTTCTCATGCTCATCCATCTCTGCTTCCCAGCTCCTTTCTAGACCCTTTTCTCTCGTTTCCTGTTATCCTCGTCCTCCATTTTCCATTTGCATGTATTGCTCTGCTTCTTTGCTGGTTGACATGTCTCGAGATCTAGCCTTAGTATGACTCTTATTCTCTTTCTCTCTCTCGCTCCCCACACATTACTTTTTAAACATTCTCACATCCTCCAGTGTCTTCTACTTTTTACACTAATTTCTGGAATCTGGCCACAGAGCCTAACTTGTCAGCACCCAGAAAGTAGTGGGTCCAATCTCTTTGGAGATAAAGTCACAGTGACCAACCTCACAAGATTAATGATGAACTATGCATTTATAATGAAAAGTAGATTGTCAAAGGGTCATCAATTCAGAGCATTACACAGGGAGCTAAATTATGAACAATATACCAGTTTGTTCATTTAGAACAAGTAGTATTACAAGAAAAGAATGACCACTGGAGTTCTCTAGTAAGTGCATTTTCCCCACAAGGACATTCCAGGTGGGAAGCTAAATTATAATCAGAAGACCACTAGGTCAGCATGGAATAAGAATAGGGGGAAATAATTACACGATTCAAATATTTAACAGCATCAGGCTGATAGTCACAGGTGTATCTAGCTCTACAATAGGGCAAGAGCTGCCAATGGGACCCAGCAAGTAGAGTAATTGTTAAAGACACCGTCTCCCCTCAATGAATAAATGAATGAATGAATGTGGAACAACAGTCTTGAGATCATTTCTACTTTACCATTACATTAGAGTTATTTGTTGAAATATTGACCCCTTTGCAAGATCTGAGTTGCAAGATGTCATGGGCCACATGTGCTCATCACTATTGTCTTTACCATCAAGCACAGTGCCTGGCACTTAGTAGATAGAAGGCAATAAATGTTTATTAAAATTAAAGTCATCTAGACATTTATAAAGATAAATAAAATACCTTCCAAAGTTGGCTTTAAATGTGAGTTAGCCAGAATGTCCTATTGTGTGTTTTTTCTTGCTTTTCAACGTTTATTAAGTCAAATAAATAGAATGCCTTGATTTCAAATGTTTACATTTGGTTCATATATTTGAAAACTGTGAAATAGTAGACCACACAGTTTTCATTTTGTCCATCTTATTTCTATAAACTTCAACTACTTATTTCTCCTACCCAGTGACTAAACCCCAATTCCACTCCCACCCCTTTATCTTTGATGTTTCTCATTCTCCATAGGTGGAGGATGTGTCAGCAAAGAGAGGAAAGAACCGATTCTGTGTGCCTATATGGGCTAACCCGGGGCACTCATGGGGTTAAAAGTGCTGCAGTAATATTAAGCACATGTTTCAAGTCAGCAGGGTGCCAGCCTGAGATGTCCTCAAAGCCTAATTTGATAGATATTATGCCATACACTGCTGCAAGTAGTAATGAAGAAAGTAAAAATTTTATGGATGAGCAAAATAGGAGCTCTTATGGATGGAGTGTTTTTAAATCAGGTGTATAATTTACCCAGTATCAGACCACATGTAGGGTGCATTACTCAATTGAACTTACAAGCAGATAGGAAAGCAGTTTCTTTTAATAAGCACTTCTTCAACTTATTGGCTCTACAATTACTTGCACCAAATTACCAGCAGCTGCTGCCTGTTTGGTATTTTATCCTAGACAAGGAGTTACATTAGTTTCTAATCAACAAGCCATTCAAGGACTCTTTATAATTTTTAGCTTAATTCCACTTTTATTTGGAATTTATTAATTGAAATATCCAATATTTCCATGACAGTATTTTGCTTAGCTTCTCTTAACAGGAAACCTATTCAACTGCTGAGGTGACGGGAAAAGGGAGGGAAGATACCCACCAAACTTATTTCTGATATTTGCAACATCATACAAACTCTACTAGATTCATGTTGCCTTATAGTCTGAATTTTGACATTTCAATTGCTTTTGTAAAAATACTGATACCGTATTTAAACTTTTTTTACATTTGCAGTCAATAAATTGTTTTGTCTCTAAATAGCATAGCCCCATGCACAGACGTTCACTGCAAGTTTAAATATTAACCAATTCAGTTTAATACAGGCCTTCTCAAGTTTGGCACTTTTGACATTTTGGGCTTGCTAACTCTTTTTTGGGGGAATGTCCTGAATATTGCAGGATGTTCAGGCAAGATCCCTGGCCTCTACCCACTAGATGCCAGTGGCACCTCCGCACCTCCAACCCCTTGTTGTAACAACCAAGAATGCCTGCACATGTCACATCACCCCAGATGATTTAACAGATTTGAAGGAATTAAAGGAAAAAGGGTTTCAGAAACAGTTGTAAGAGGAAAGTATGTTTTCAATTCATATGTTAAACACTTTTCAAAGTATTCATATAAAGATTGCGTTTGTGTGTGTGCTAGCCCATATATGCTTGCTTTATGAGGAACTATGAAATGAATTCATGAAAGAATTTAACTACACAAAATGCAATTATTTAAATATTACTCTATTTTCAAGCTGCTTTCAGATCCAAAGGCAAAAGGAAACCGAAAACAACAACAGCTGCTAATAGCTAAATAAAGTAAATATCTGAATAGCTCTAACTGCAGAAAGACAGACCTGTGGTCTAATTTTAGACAAGTGTGGTTTTATTGTTATGCCAGTAGAGCCAAGAAATCTAATTTGAGACGAAATTCATTTTTTGAAATTATATTATACATTATTGCCAACTTTAAATTACAAATCAGAAAAATATGAACATAAAATGCTAATGACCAATGATAAATCATAAAAATGGCAAATACAGTTCAAGATTTTTCTTATAGGGCTTTCAAATCCACAGTTCTCTTTTTAAAGACCAGAATCAAAATAGGTAATGTCAAGAACAACTAGAGTACCATATACACACTGAAAAACAGCAAAAGTGAAGGAAAGTTAAATTGCCATCCCAAAGTCTCCTTCACTGAGAACTTACCATCTACCATCTTCCATCTAGTCCTATGTCAAAAGATCCAAATAACATCCATTGGAAGATGGTTCCTTCTTAGCGTAATATAGAACCCTATGGCGCAAAACTTGAAAGGTCATTTATACCTACCAGGGCCCTTCCCCAAGTTTACCCTAATTAGATACCCTCCATAACAAGCTTCTCAAACTTTAATGTATATATGGATCACCTGGACATCTTGTCAAACTGTGGATTCTTATTGAGTAGGTCTGGGGCCTTAGACAGACTTTCTAACAAGCTTCCAGATGATGCCAATCCATGGACCACACTTTGAAGAGCAAGGATTTGTTTACAACAGCCCCACCAGTTGATCATCAAGCCTGATCTTGAACTTAGGAGGCCAATAACAGAGAAAATCCTAACTCCAAAAAAGAATACAATGTTCGTGTACCTAGTGAAATCTTAATTTTCAGGTTCTTTCTGGAAACAGTGCCTCAACCATGGGAAACTTTAGCGGTCAGTTTAAAAAATTTTTACACTATTAAGCAAAATTACTGAAAAATGATTGCTAAATCTCAACCTACTGAAGTCAATAAAAAATGGATTCCTTCTTACTAATAGTCTACAAAGTTCAAAAATAATTGGATCTTCATACAAACCATGGCTTCTGTGATAGTCTAAGGACATATTCCCTTCTTACCACTGTGTCTACATGACTCCACTTAAATACTGAAAAAGAGAGAACCATCATGTCTGTAGCACAGACTCTGCAGCTGTAGCCCAGCCCCTTAAAAAAAACTATAAGATTTTTCACACAGCTCTGGTATATTTTGACCATGCCGACAGAAACATGTCGTAAGTCTGTTATTTTATAAAGAAATAAGGAGAATGACATTAAGTTAGTGGATTCACTACTTTTCCCTGAGACAAGAAACATATCCTCCCATTACCTGAAAAATTCAAAGAACTTTCAGTTCCCAGAAGATTCAGATGCATGACCTTAAAGCCAGACTTATAAAAGCACCATTAATTCATGATTATAGTTTGCAGATAATCCAAATCCTCCGTTTTACATCAGTGGTTTTGCTTCATCCTATTTTATGGCTATCCAGTCCTCTACCCAGCAAAGAAAAATGAAACTCAATAGTTTTAAACAATGAGTTATTTTTTTCTTGTTCCTTTTTTAATGGAAGTAGAGTTGATTTACAATGTTGTGTCAATCTCTGCTGCACAGCCAAGTGACTCAGTTATCCATTATGGCTTATCCCAGGAGACTGGATATAAAACCAAGAACTAATATGTGATCCTGATGTCACTGAATGATTTTGTGGTCACCTTAAATATTCAGAATATTAACAACAGGCAGTGCTTGGGCTTCAAGCAATCGAAGAGAATCCTCAACCAATCAGAATGGACACCATGCATAAGCCATGAGCACGGCCACACAGGTGCACGCTAGCCAGACTGGCCTGCCTTTGAACAACAGAAAGACAGAAATCCCCATGGACGGTGTAGTGCCATAGGGCAGTTTTATCATGGGTAGACTTAGACCAGGAAAGACTTGTACTCAGAATAGGGATAAACGTGCAGTTTCCTCCAGAGTGAAGTTCCTTGGGAAACAACATTGATGTCAATCATATTTAACACATTTATAAATGTTCAAGAAGCCCAAATTTATTCAATGTGGAAACTCCAAATCTGTAGCTAAGAAAAAGGGTAAAATATAGGTATGAAAATCAAACCAATTTGTACAAGTGGATAGAAAAGTAATAAATAGTCTTCAACTTAGTAAGTATAAGGTAATATATTTTATGATACATGACATAGGTATAAAATGAACAGCCCTGAACTATCAGCTTCAGGCAGAGAAAGTACATGCCTAGGAGTCACTGTTAGTTCCCCAAGGAAACTGACTGAATCGTCTATCGGGGTTGAAAAGTGAAGAAAACATAAATGTATAAAGAAGAATATTAGACACTTACATGTGGAATCTAAGAAACAAAGCAAGCAAACAAAACAAAAGAAGACTCATAGATATGGAGAACAATTAGTCAATGCCAGAGGTTGGGGAGTGGGGTGGGGGCAAAATAGGTAAAGGGGATTAAAAGGTGCAAACCTCCAGTTATATAATAAGTTGTGAGCAAAAAAGGAGAAGAAATGGGGGGGGAGGTGAGGGGGAGGAAAAGAAGGGGAAGAAGAGGAAGAAGGAAGGGGGAAGAGGAGGAGGGGAGAGGGGAAAAGGGAAGAAGGAGGGGAAGAGAGGAAGGGGAAAGGGGAAGAGGAAGAAGAAGAAAAGTAGAAATCCAGCTGAAATTAGCATTCTATATAACCTCAGTGCTTACACTTTTGAATGCCACGAGAGATTATGGTTGTCGCAAATCAAAAATGTTAACAAAGAAGCCAGAGAAGGCATAAGCAAGAGAGGAAATAGCAACTAACATGTTAGGGTGTTGCTATTTGAGTCATATTGAAACATTGGCCTCTTCATCCTGGAAAGGCAACTGCTTAATAGGGAACTTGATTAAAATGTATACAATTAAAAATGATCTGGGTAACGTGGTCACAGGCTTGTTCCCCAGTAGAATGGTGCAACATCCTTTGAAACTTTAGTAAGATAAGTTTAGGACACTAAAAGGAAGAAGTGGTTAGCAAATTTACGGAACTCAATTTCACCAGTATCATCTCCCCCAACTTCCCTCCCACAAGAGTTAACACAGGAAGGAAATAAAGACTTCAGGTAGGAGTTCATTCCTCTATTCAGTACCAAGCACCAGGCTAAAAGCTGAGACAATGATGACGAGTAAAACATACATGGTTCCTGCTCTGTTGAGAGTCAACTGGCTTAGTTGACCGAATGGAGTGACAGATAAATACCCTAAAAATCACACCAATAATGTAAAATTATAACTGAAATTAAAACTCTGAAGAAGAGGCACATGGTCCTATCACAGTGTCTAGCAGTGGGCTTTGACCTAACTAGAAGAAGGTGACTGTTTGGAAGTGTGCTGATATCTCAGAGATGGGTATAATTTGAACTAGCTGGTTAAAAAGCAATAAATGGCTACTAAATAAAGCCATATTATTCTTTAATGTTCAGGGTACACTAAAGCATCCCATTTAACCAATATTATGCCCACTTCAGTGGAAGGTACGTGAAGGACAGACTACTGGAATTTCCAATGACAACAGACACTGGAAGAATGACACAGAAGTCTGATGCCAAAGAAAAATTCTTCAGCTATAAATAATATAGAATTAATTGGCATCTCTTAAATGGAGGTACCTAGTGAAAATATCACTTTGAATGATGCGCACTGCCTCCCAGGATATAGCTAGCCCATTTGAAAGGTGAGAAATCTATACCAAGAGTGGTTATATAAGTTGCCCCACATTATAAAGCATAGAATCAGCTGACTTCTTCCAAAATTCACTGAAAAGGGAAATTAATAAAAAATTTATATGGCCATCGTTGCACTCTCTAGTTTGATTTATATCATAATTAGTTCTGAAATACCTACTTGCTACCAGAGTATGAAGTTGTGGTAGATCATGTTTTTCATTTGTGCATCCGTAGCAGAAAGCATGGGGCCATGCTCATAGCAGGCAATCAATAGATGTTTGTTGACTTGAAAGACAACAGTTAAGGCTTTAATTTATAACACCAGTCACTGACTAACAATCATTATCTACTTCATTTGTGTTGGTGAACACTGACATTTAAGAATGTTCTGTTGATACATATACCAGGAACCTCCCAAACAGGAACACAGCCCTGCTCTCAAGCTTGACAGGGCTGTCTTTAACATCTGACGCTCTCAATCCCAGAAAATCCTCCTTCTTGCCAAACATAGTCATTATGTCCAAATGCACATTTTGAGGCACTAAAATGTTGACTTTGAAGTTCAACAAAAGCCATTTTACTTCCTTTATTTCTATTTTCTCTTTAAAGACACCATTCTGCAGTTAGCAAAATTCTACTCAGATTGGTAACTGCTCTCCTGATCTCCAGTCTTGTACATCCCTATCCTATACTACTCCATGAGGGAGTGGGAAACTGCTGTGAGAATTTCTTCCTGAAAGCTAGGGCTTTCGATATTTACACTGTATTACATAAAATATATTTTTATGAATGTGAGATCTAGTATATGTACACAGTAGAAATTCTCTTAAATAACCTTCCCTTATTCATTTTACCAGCATAACTAATGCTTTTCAGTCCCATATACTGTAGTTGATACCTAAGACATACTTAACGGTCACAGCTAGTAAATCACTCCCTAGAAAATCCAAACGCAACTGCATCTTCAGTTGCATTGTAGGCTTACCAAGCATTGGCTAAATTTGTTTCCAAACCTCTTCATTTCAGTTGTACTTGCTATTGCGAGTCTGTAATTTTAATTAGTATTAATGTATACCTGATGAAATATGAGTGAGAAAACAAAAAGATGTGGTCTAAAAAATACAATGAATGCTTTGTAATAAGAGCAAGTAACTGAAAAGTAATTTTTGTTGAATTGGTTGTGGGAGACATAACTGCGAAAGACTGGAAAAAGTTATAAAAGTCTGGAAGTTTTTGCCTTGAGATTTCTTCAGACGTGAATTTAAGTTTTAGCTTCAGTGTACACAGATCAAAACTAGAAATATTATACAATATATTATGGATGTGGTTTATGTAAAAGAAACAAGAGAGAACTTTAATCAATGGATCCATATTCAAAGAAAATACATGAACCTACATTAAAAAACTGGTGAATGAATATCTTGTACATGTTCTCAGTTAAATAAAAGATTTCAGTTATGTAAGTACCATTTTTAATGAATCTGTTCTTTCACGGACTTTTTCAATTAATCAACTACCTAAAGATCCCATTCACAAGAAATCAAAGCTACTGTATTTTGGTTCTGAATATGTTGATTTTACCTTCTTCCATGAAAAATTCAAACCAATAAAAAGACCATTTTTTCTTTTATTTTTCAGAAATTTCTCTTTCACAGCATCACTCCATTTATTTGGGTCAGAGTTTTGCAAACTGCCACCCACCTTGTTGCTCAGACCAAAACCTACGAGTTGTCCTTAATCCACTGCTTTTCCTCATCACTTATATCTAATCCATCAACAAATATTGTTAATTCTGCTTCTAAAATATATTATAAATCATTTCACATCTCTTCACTGGATTATAAAAGGCAAGGTAGAGAAAGGTTCAAAATGAAGAGGTAGATGGGATTGGTCATGAATGGCCTTGTAGGTCATGGTAAGTAGTTTGAATTTTGTTCCAAATATGATGAGAAACTATTAGATTATCCTAACTGTCACGTGACGAAATAATTATGAGAGGGTCCAGAAATGGGAACATGGGAAAAATAGTGGGCTACACGAAATTAATCCACAATGGTGGCTTTCATGGGGTAGTAAATTTAGTAAAAATTAATTAACTTGGCATATATTCTAAAGATTGAGTCAACAGAACCTACTGAATGTGGGGAGTATAAATGAAAGAGAAATGGAAATGCATGCAGCCTAGGTGTTTTAACCCTACATCTGGTTGAAAAGAGGGGCCATTTAATGAGAATGAAGAGAGGGTAGAAGAACAAGTTTGGTGGTATAGGTGGAGAAGCAAGGGTAAGGACATGTGGAATCAAGAACTCTGTTGCTAAATTGAGTTATTAAATAAGCAATTCGGTTTTTTTCGGAAGGAGCTTCAAGATGGCGGAAGAGTAAGATGCAGAGATCACCTTCCTCCTCACAAATACATCAGAAATCCATCTACATGTGGAACAACTCCTACAGAACACCTACTGAACGCTGGCAGAAGACCTCAGACCTCCCATAAGGCAAGAAACTCCCCACGTACCTGGGTAGGGCAAAAGAAAAAAGAATAAACAGAGACAAAAGGATAGGGACGGGACCTGCACCAGTGGGAGGGAGCCGTGAAGGAGGAAAGGATTCCACACACTAGAAGCCCCTTCGTGGGCGGAGACTGCGGGTGGCAGAGGGGGGAAGCTTCATAGCCGCGGAGGAGAGCGCAGCAACAGGGGTGCAGAGGGCAAAGCAGAGAGATTCCCGCACAGAGGATCAGAGCCAACCGGCACTCACCAGCCCAAGAGGCTTGTCTGCTCACCCGCCGGGGCGGGCGGGGGCTGGGAGCTGAGGCTCGGGCTTCGGGTAGGATCCCAGGGAGAGGACTGGGGTTGGCGGCGTGAACACAGCCTGAAGGGGTTAGTGCGCCACGGCTAGCCGTGAGGGAGTCCGGGAAAAGGTCTAGAGCTGCCAAAGAGTCAAGAGACTTCTTGCCTCTTTCTTTCCTGGTGCGCAAGGAAAGGGGATTCAGAGCGCCGCTTAAAGGAGCTCCAGAGACTGGCGCGAGCCGCGGCTATCAGTGTGGAGCCCAGAAGCGGGCATGAGACGCTCAGGCTGCTGCTGCCGCCACCACCAAGAAGCCTGTGTGCGAGCACAGGTCACTATCCACACCTCCCCTCCTGGGAGCCTATGCAGCCCGTCACTGCCAGGGTCCCGTGATCCAGGGACAACTTCCCCGGGAGAACGCACAGCGCGCCTCAGGCTGGTGCAACGTCACACTGGCCTCTGCCGCCGCAGGCTCACCCCGCATCCATACCCCTCGCTCCCCCAGGCCTGAGTGAACCTGAGCCCCCGAATCAAATGCTCCTTTAACCCCGGCCTGTCTGAGCGAAGAACAGACGCCCTCCGGCGACCTACACGCAGAGGCAGGGCCAAATCCAAAGCTGAACCCTGGGAGCTGTGCAAACAAAGAAGAGAAAGGGAAATTTCTCCCAGCAGCCTCAGGAACAGTGGATTAAATCTCCACAATCAGCTTGATGTACCCTGCATCTGTGGAATACCTGAATAGACAATGAATCATCCCAAATTGAGAAGGTGGACTTCGGGAGCAACTATATATATATATATATATATATATATATATATATATATATTTTCCCTTTTTCTCTTTTTGTGAGTGTGTTTGAGTATGCTTCTGTGTGTGATTTTGTCTGTATACCATTGCTTTTACCATTTGTCTTGGGTTCTGTCTGGCCTTTTTCTTTTTTTTTACTTAAATTTTTTTTCTTAAGTACGTTTTATTTATTTTAATAACTTTATTTTATTTTATCTTCTTTCTTTCTTTCTTTCTTCCTTTCTTTTTCTTTCTTTCTCTTTTTTCTCCCTTTTATTCTGAGCCTTGTGGAGGACAGGCTCTTGGTGCTCCAGCAAGGCATCAGGGCTGTGCCACTGAGGTGGGAGAGCCAAGTTCAGGACACTGGTGCACAAGAGACCTCCCATCTCCACATAATATCAAACAGTGAAAATCTCCCAGAGATCTCCATCTCAACGCCAAGACCCAGCTCCACTCAATGACCAGCAAGCTACAGTGCTGGACACCCTATTGCAAACAACTAGCAAGACAGGAACACGACCCCATCCATTAGCAGAGAGGCTGTCTAAAAGCATAATAAGGCCACAAACACCCCAAAACACACCACCAGACATGGACCTGCCCACCAGAAAGACAAGATCCAGCCTCATCTGCCAGAACACAGGCACTAGTCCCCTCCACCAGGAAGCCTACACAACCCACTGAACCAACCTTAGCCACTGGAGACAGACACCAAAAACAACGGGAACTATGAACCTGAAGCCTGCAAAAACGAGACCCCAAACACAGTAAGATAAGCAAAATGAGAAGACAGAAAAACACACAGCAGATGAAGGAGCAAGATAAAAACCCACCAGACCTAACAAATGAAGAAGAAATAGGCAGTCTACCTGAAAAATAATTCAGAGTAATGATAGTAGAGATGACCCAAAATCTTGAAAATGGAATAGAGAAAATACAAGAAACGTTTAACAAGGACCTAGAAGAACTAAAGGGCAAACAAACAGTGATGAACAACACAACAAATGCAATTAAAAATTCTCTAGAAGGGATCAATAGTAGAATAACTGAGGCAGAAAAACGGATAAGTGACCTGGAAGATAAAATAGTGGAAATAACTACTGTAGAGCAGAATAAAGAAAAAAGAATGAAAAGAATTGAGGACAGACTCAGAGACCTCTGGAACAATGTTAAACGCACCAACATTCGAATTATAGGAGTCCCAGAAGAAGAAGACAAAAAAAAAAGGGACTGAGAAAATATTTGAAGAGATTATAGTTGAAAACTTCCCTAATATAAGAAAGGAAATAGTTATTCAAGTCCAGGAAGCACAGAGAGTCCCATACAGGAAAAATCCAAGGAGAAAGACGCCAAGACACATATTAATCAAACTATCAAAAATTAAATACAAAGAACACATATTAAAAGCAGCAAGGGAAAAACAACAAATAATACATAAGGGAATCCCCATAAGGTTAACAGCTGAACTTTCAACAGAAACTCTGCAAGACAGAACGGAGTGGCAGGACACATATAAAGTGATGAAGGAGAAAAACCTACAATCAAGATTATTCTACCCAGCAAGGATCTCATTCAGATTTGACAGAGAAATTAAAACATTTACTGACAAGCAAAAGCTAAGAGAATTCAGCACCACCAAACCAGCTTTACAACAAATGCTAAAGGCACTTTTCCAGGCAGAAAACACAAGAGAAGAAAAACACCTACAATAATAAACCCAAAACAATTAAGAAACTGGTAATAAGAACATACATATCGATAATTACCTTAAATGTAAAAGGATTAAATGCTCCAACCAAAAGACATCGATTGGCTGAATGGATACAAAAACAAGACCCATATATATGCTGTCAACAAGAGACCCACTTCAGACCTAGGGACACATACAGATTGAAAGTGAAAGGATGGAAAAAGATATTCCATGGAAATCAAAAGAAAGCTGGAGTAGCAATTCTCGTATCAGACAAAAAAGACTTTAAAACAAAGACTATTATAAGAGACAAAGAAGGACACTACATAATGATCAAGGGATCAATCCAAGAAGAAGGTATAACAATTGTAAATATTTATGCATCCAACATAGCAGCACCTCAATACATAAGGCAAATACTAACAGCCATAAAAGGGGAAATCGACAGTAAACATACAATCATAGTAGGGGACTTTAACACCCCACTTTCACCAATGGACAGATCATCCAAAATGAAAATAAATAAGGAAGTACAAGCTTTAAATGATACATTAAACAAGATGGACTTAATTGATATTTTTAGAACATTCCATCCAAAAACAACAGAACACACTTTCTTCTCAAGTGCTCATGGAACATTCTCCAGGATAGATCATATTTTGGGTCACAAATCAAGCCTTGGTAAATTAAAGAAAATTGAAATCGTATCAAGTATCTTTTCTGACCACAATGCTATGAGACTAGATATCAATTACAGGAAAAAATCTGTAAGAAATACAAACACATGTAGGCTAAACAACACACTACTTAATAACCAAGAGATCACTGAAGAAATCAAAGAGGAAATGAAAACGTACCTAGAAACAAATGACCGTAAAAACATGACAACCCAAAACCTATGGGATGCAGCAAAAGCAGTTCTAAGAGGGAAGTTTATAGCAATACAATCCTATCTTAAGAAACAAGAAACATCTCAAATAAACAACCTAACATTACACCTAAAGCAATTAGAGAAAGAAGAACAAAAAAACCCCAAAGTTAGCAGAAGGAAAGAAATCATAAGGATCAGATCAGAAATAAATGAAAAAGAAATGAAGGAAACAATAGCAAAGATCAATAAAACTAAAAGCTGGTTCTTTGAGAAGATAAACAAAATTGATAAACCATTAACCAGACTCATCAAGAAAAAAAAGGGAGAAGACTCAAATCAATAGAATTAGAAGTGAAAAAGGAGAAGTAACAAATGACACTGCAGAAATACAAAGGATCATGAGAGATTACTCCAAGCAACTATATGCCAATAAAATGGACAACCTGAAAGAAACGGACAAATTCTTAGAAATTCACAACCTTCCGAGACTGAATCAGGAATAGAAAATATGAACAGACCAATCACAAGCACTGAAATTGAAACTGTGATTAAAAATCTTCCAACAGGGCTTCCCTGGTGGCGCAGTGGTTGAGGGTCCGCCTGCCGATGCAGGGGACGCGGGTTCGTGCCCTGGTCCAGGAAGATCCCACATGCCGCGGAGCAGCTGGGCCCGTGAGCCATGGCCGCTGAGCCTGCGCGTCTGGAGCCTGTGCTCCACAATGGGAGAGGCCACACAGTGAGAGGCCCGCGTACCATAAAAAAAAAAAAAAAAAAAATCTTCCACCAAACAAAAGCCCAGGACCAGATGGCTTCACAGGTGAATTCTATCAAACATTTAGAGAAGAGCTAACACCTATCCTTCTCAAACTCTTCCAAAATACAGGAGAGGGAGGAACACTCCCAAACTCATTTAACGAGGCCACCATCACTCTGATACCAAAACCAGACAAAGATGTTCACAAAGAAAGAAAAACTACAGGCTAATATCACTGATGAACACAGATGCAAAAATCCTCAAGAAAATACAGCAAACAGAATCCAACAGCACATTAGAAGGATCATACACTATGATCAAGTGGGGTTTATCCCAGGAATGCAAGGATTCTTCAGTATATGCAAATCAATCAACATGATACACCATATTAACAAATTGAAGGAGAAAATCCATATGATCATCTCAATAGATGCAGAGAAAGCTTTCCACAAAATTCAACACCCATTTATGATAAAAAACCTGCCAGAAAGTAGGCATAGAGGGAAATTTCCTCAACATAATAATGTCCATATAAGACAAACCCACAGCCAACATCGTCCTCAATGGTGAAAAACTGAAACCATTTCCATTAAGATCAAGAACAAGACAAAGTTGCCCACTCTCACCACTATTATTCAACATAGTTTTGGAAGTTTTAGCCACAGCAATCAGAGAAGAAAAAAATAAAAGGAATCCAGATTGGAAAAGAAGAAGTAAAACTGTTCACTGTTTGCAGGTGACATGATACTATACATAGAGAATCCTCAAGATGCTACCAGAAAACTAATAGGGCTAATCAACGAATTTGGTAAAGTAGCAGGATACAAAATTAATGCACAGAAATCTCTTGCATACCTATACACTAATGATGAAAAATCTGAAAGTGAAATTAAGAAAACGCTCCCATTTACCACTGCAACAAAGAGAATAAAGTATCTAGGAATAAACCTACCTAAGGAGACAAAAGACCTGTATGCAGAAAATTATAAGACACTGATAAAATAAAGATGACATAAACAGATGGAGAGATATATCATGTTCTTGTATTGGAAGGATCAACATTGTGAAAATGGCTCTACTACCCAAAGCAATCTACAGATTCAATGTAATCCCTATCAAACTACCACTGGCATTTTTCACAGAACTAGAACAAAAAATTTCACAATTTGTATGGAAACACAAAAGACCCCAAATAGCCAAAGCAATTTTGACAAAGAAAAACAGAGCTGGAGGAATCGGGCTCCCTGACTTCAGACTATACTACAAAGCTACAGTAATCAAGACAGTATGGTACTGCCACAAAACCAGAAAGATAGATCAATGGAACAGGATAGAAAGCCCAGAGATAAACCCACACACATATGGTCACCTTATCTTTGATAAAGGGGGCAAGAATATACAATGGAGAAAAGACAGCCTCTTCAATAAGTGGTGCTGGGAAAACTGGACAGCTACATGTAAAGGAATAAAATTAGAACACTCCCTCACCCCATACACAAAAATAAACCTGAAATGGATTAAATACCTAAATGTAAGGCCAGACACCATCAAACTCTTAAGAGGAAAAAATAAGCAGAACACTCTATGACATAAATCAGAGCAAGATCCTTTTTGACCCACCTCTTAAAGAAATGGAAATAAAAACAAAAATAAACAAATGGGACCTAATGAAACGTCAAAGCTTTTGCACAGCAAAGGAAACCATAAACAAGAGCAAAAGAAAACACTCAGAATGGGAGAAAATATTTGCAAATGAAGCAACTGACAACGGATTAATCTCCAAAACATACAAGCAACTCATGCAGCTCAATATCAAAAAAACAAACAACCCAATCCAAAACTGGGCAGAAGACCTAAATAGATATTTCTCCAAAGAAGATATACAGATTGCCAGCAGACACATGAAAGAATGCTCAACATCATTAATCATTAGAGAAATGCAAATCAAAACTACAATGACATATCATCTCACAGTGGTCAGAATGGCCATCATCAAAAAATCTACAAACAGTAAATGCTGGAGAGGGTTTGGAGAAGAGGGAACCCTCTTGCACTGCTGGTGGGCATGTAAATTGATACAGCCACTATGGAGAACAATATGGAGGTTCCTTAAAAAGCTAAAAGTAGAACTACCATATGACCAAGCAATCCCACTACTGGGCATATACCCTGAGAAAACCAAAATTCAAAAAGAGTCATGTACCAAAATGTTCATTGCAGCCCTATTCATAATAGCCAGGACATGGAAACAACCTAAGTGTCCATCAACAGATGAGTGGATAAAGAAGATGTAGCACATATATACAATGGAGTATTACTCAGCCATAAAAAGGAATGAAACTGGGTTATTTGTAGTGAGGTGGATGGACCTAGAGTCTGTCATACAGAGTGAAGTAAGTCAGAAAGAGAAACAAATCCCGTATGCTAACACGTATATATGGAATCTAAAAAAAAAGAAATGGTCATGAAGAACTTAGGGGCAAGATGGGAATAAAGATGCAGACCTACTAGAGAATGGAGTTGAGGATATGGGGCGGGGGAATTGTAAGCTGGGACAAAGTGAGAGAGTGGCATGGACATATATACACTACCAAACATAAAATAGCTAGCTAGTGGGAAGCAGCTGCATAGCGCAGGGACATCAGCTTGGTGCTTTGTGACCACCTAGAGGGGTGGGATAGGGAGGGTGGGAGGGAGGGAGACGCAAGAGGGAAGAGATACGGGAACATATGTATATTTATAACTGATTCACTTTGTTATAAAGCAGAAAGTAACACACCATTGTAAAACAATTATAGTCCAATAAAGTTGTTAAAAAAATAAGCAATTCAATATATGACTACAGTCAAAAAAGCTGGATCTATAAATTTAGAAATCATCAGGATATATGTGGTATATAAAGCCACACGACTAGGTAAAATCACCAGGAGGCAATTCACATTTAGAATTGCATAAGAGAAAGCAAAAAGAAAGAGTTGGCAGAGGAGATTGAGGATAATAGATGGAAATTTAGGAAACTGTGGTGTCAGCTACCTAAGGAAAGATAGAATTTCAAGGAGGAGAGAGATGTCAACGATAACTGTGAGAGAAAGTAAAATAAAGTCAGAACTGAACACTGGTTTGGCAAGATGGAAGGTATCAAAGACCTTGGGAAAGGAGGCTACAGTGGAGTGGTGGAGACAAATTCTGCTTGGCATGGGTTATAAAAAGAATGGGAGGGGCTTCCCTGGTGGCGCAGTGGTTGAGAGTCCGCCTGCCGATGCAGGGGACGTGGACTCGTGCCCCGGTCCGGGAGGATCCCACATGCCGCAGAGCGGCTGGGCCCGTGAGCCACGGCCGCTGGAGCCTGTGCTCCGCAACAGGAGAGGCCACAACAGTGAGAGGCCCGCGTATCGCTAAAAAAAAAAAAAAAAAAAAAAAAGAATGGGAGGTAGGAAAGGGAAGCATCAATAATACACAATACCTGCTTCACAGCTGCTGCAGCTCTTGCTAATATCTGGATCAGCAGTGACTCTAATGAATCTACCATTATGGGCAAAAAGAAGACCCATATCAATATTATCATCACTGGCCATGTGGACTCTGGCAAGTCCACCACCACTGGGTATCTCATCTACAAGTGTGGAGGTACTGACAAGAGAACCATGAGAAGTTCAAGAAGGAAGCAGCAGAGATGAGCAAGGGCTCCATCAAGTTTGCCTGGGTGCTAGACAAAATGAAGGCGGAAAGGAAATGTGGCACCACCATGACATCTCCTTATGGAAGTTTGAGACAACCAAATATTACATCACCATAATTGATGCCACAGGGACTTCATCAAAAACATTATCACTGGCCCATCCCAGATGACTGTGCCACGCTCATCGTGGCCAGCAGCACGGGCATGTTTGAAGCAGGCATCTCCAAGAATAGGCAGACCTGTGGAGAATACGCTACTGGCCTACAGGCTGGGTGTGAAGCCACTCATCACGGCTGTCAACAAGATGGACTCCGACAAACCCACCCACAGCACCCAATGCTTCCATCAAGGGAGTGAGAGCCTACATCAAGAAGATCGGCTACAACTTGGCAGTCATGGCCTTCGTGCCCATTTTGGGCTAGCATAGCCCAGCATCCACATGCCTGATCCAGGAGCTGGAAGGTCAAGAGAAAGGAGGGAAATGCCACAGGGATGAGTGTCCTGGAAGCTCTGGGCTCCATTCTCCCTCCCACTCAACTGGTCAACGAGCCCCTGAGGCTGCCTCTACAAGGTGTGCACATGATTGGGAGCATTGGCTCTGTGCCTGTGGGCTGTGTGGAGACCAGCTTCCTGAAACCTGGGATGGAGGTCACCTTTGACAACCCCAAGGCCCTGAAGTCAGGCGATACAGCCATTGTGCAGACGTAAGGATGGTCCCCAGCAAGGCCATGTGTGTGGAGATGTTCTCTGAGTACCCACCTCTAGGCCATTTTGCTGTGCGGGACGTGAGACAAACAGTGGCCACTGGAGTCATCAAGGCTGTGGATGAGAAGTCATCCTGCAGGCAAGGCCACCAAGACAGCAGTAAAGCCGAGCAAGAAATGAAGCATGTCCCCTGCAGTTTCCTCAGCAATCTCCACTATAAAAATTACCCAACATTCGATGTATTTATTAAGATTAATAAAACACAACTAGCCGTCAAAAAAAAAAGACCACTCGTTGCATGTGGCTGTCCAGTCTTCTCAACACCATTTACTGAAGAGACTATCCTTTCCCTCTTGAATAATCTTGGCTATTTTGTTATAAATTAATTTAGCATTAAATATATATCATTTAAATTTGTTAAGAAAATAGAACTTAAATGTTTTCACACACACACCCCCAAATAAAAGATAAATATGTTAGATGATGGATAAGTTAATTAGATGGCAGGAAATCCTTTCACTATGTATATGCATATCAAATCACCACAATGTACACTTTAAATATCTTACAACTTTACATGTCAATTATACTTCAATAAAGCTGACATTAAAGAATCAACAACTCACAGATGAATGGATAAAGAAGGTGTGGCACATATATACAATGGAATATTACTCAGCCATAAAAAGAAATGAAATTAAGTTATTTGTAGTGAGGTGGATGGACCTAGAGTCTGTCATACAGAATGAAGTAAGTCAGAAAGAGAAAAACAAATACCGTATGCTAACACATATATATGGAATCTAAGGGGAAAAAAAGGTTATGAAGAACCTGGGGCAGGACAGGAATAAAGACACAGATGTAGAGAATGGACTTGAGGACATGGGGAGGGGGAAGGGTAAGCTGTGACAAAGTGAGAGAGTGGCATGGACATATATACACTACCAAATGTAAAATAGATAGCTAGTGGGAAGCAGCCACATAGCACAGGGAGATCAGCTCGGTGCTTTGTGACCACCTAGAGGGGTGGGATAGGGAGGGTGGGAGGGAGACGCAAGAGGGAGGAGATATGGGGATATATATATATGTATAGCTGATTCACTTTGTTATAAAGCAGAAACTAACACACCATTGTAAAGCAATTATACTCCAATAAAGATGTAAAAAAAAAAAAGAATCAACAACTCTTTTAGAGTTTTGTTATAAAGAGGAGCAGAGAAATAAGGTAGTGGGTAGAGGAACACATGAAATCCAGATAAGAGCATTTATTTTTAGGATGGGATTATTATATGAAGCCCTTCAGTAGACAAGAGCGGACTGGCTTCTGTGTACAAGCAGAGGACCTGACATCGGGTAGGACAAGGACACCTTGTCCCTGTGCATAAATGGGAAGGCAGAGTATGTGGATACAAATCTACAAATTAGGCTGGTAGATTTTGGTAGTAGAAAGATAAGTTGCTTCTCTTTTGTGAACTGCGTTGAAAGCGAGAAGAGAAAAGGGGCTGCTGGAAATCTGAGGAAAGAGAAAGTGGACCATAGATTGACAAGGTATTACCAGGCAGTACTCTGTCTACCTGATGTCTCTGATCATACTTTTAAGTCGAAACTAATCAATTCATAAATGTGTTTTCCTTCACTATATGCAGGGCTTATATTTACTGTATACATTTATTATTTTTATTAATTCATGTACTGTACATTTCCCCAACTAGACTGTAATCTTTAAAATATTTTATCACTGCTCTACTCCTAAGACCTTCACTCACACTACCTGGCATGTAGTTGGTAATTCATAAATATTTGTTGACTGAATAATTCAGTATCCACAAGTGCCTAAAATATGCTTAAAATTGAACTCATTATTACCTCACCCTTAACTCTTCCACGTACACAGCTGTTCCTCTACTTTTTATTCTATCACCGTTTATCCAACTAATTTCCCAATCCAGAAATTTGGAAATCATCCTCTGACCTCCCTCATTTCATTCTCCATGACCCAACAATCATCAAGTTCAGTCAATTCTGCCAGTTAAATATTTCTTGGAGCTATTCACTGTTCTCCATTCCTGCAGGCAATTTCCTGGTCAGGTCACCATCACCTCACTTGGATTACCGGAAAAGCATCGTAATACCTCTCCTGACTTTCATGTTGTCCCCCCTCAAGTCCATTCTCTACATCTTTCAAAAAGTAGAAATCTTATTATGTCCTCCACAACATTCAACCCTCCACTGATTCTTCAGCAAAGCCCTCAGGATAAAATCCTCTTTTTTATGATTTATTGCAGTTTTCTTAATCTGGCCTAGAACTCTACTTGGCAAGTTAAATTAATTTCAATTCTCCAACTAATTAGTAGATCTCTATCAGCTCTTGGGTCTTCGCATGTACTTTTTCCTCCACCTGGGATATTCTCTTCACTATCAACTCCTACTCATCCTTTCGTTCTCAACTTAGAAGTCACTTCCTCTAAGAAGTCTTCTCTGAATCATGGCATTGGTTAGGTACTCCTCCTAAATGCTTCCAAAGCTCCCTGTGTATGTTGGTGTTCTATAACCTTCCTTTACAGCACTGCTTTATCCCAAACCCAGATAGTAACAAATGTTTATAGGGTAGAGTCTTACGGTTCTTGTAATGAATATATCCCTCTATCCCTCCCCCTAGCCCCTTAGAGGTAAAAAACAAAAAATGAAGGGATAACGAGGTGCCTATTTGCTGAAGAAAAAGAAACATGTTTCAACCAGGTGTCCTACAGAGGTGGCAAGAGAGCTCTGAGCAGCCCTGTGATCATGGGCCAATGAAAAAATGATGAGCACAATCCCTATATTGTCTCTTTTTTTTGAATATAGGTTAGAATTTTATAAATAAATTTCTTAGAAAATTTGTGGTCTGGGAACTACTTGATATTATAATATTTTGTTCTCCTTAGGAGTGAATCTCAATGTATTTATGTTTCAAATTTGTCTCAGGCGCTTTTAATAACTAATAATAGCCTTTTTTCCATAGATTTAGTTTAATTCAGGAAGGATATAATCGAGAAATAGTTTATTTTCAAGACGAAATGCTCTTAAGGATGGATGCTTCTGTGCCCAGGATGAAGATGCTCTTTGATTTTGCCTCGTGTGATTGAAAGAACACAGCTTGAAGTGTTTTTGCTCCACTTTTGTATGCATTTGGGCTAAGTTCCTTTCAGGAGCCATTCCGGTCATGCCTTTAAGCCTGGAATCTGGTAAAAGGACCGCTGAAGATTGCACCATGATTTCAACTTATTGTATATCTTCCAAGCTGTCATGTTTGTCATTCCTGGAGTCCTGAGGCTCCTAACTGGTCTGCCTTCTCTTCACGGTTCAGAGTCCTTCTATGCTTGTCTTGTATATAACGTCCAAGTTTTCCCATTGTACTTAGTGGGAGGAATAGGCAAAAACTCATTCTCCATCTTCCTGACCCACCTCTCTGTCTACCTGGGAAGCTCTGCTGGTCTCTGCACAGTCAGTGGCCTCAGTGTCTTCCTCATCTTCACGGGGCAAGTCCCAGCTCGGCACTCTTTGGGGAAAGGAGCCTCTCTCCTCCAGCACCAAAGGGCTCAGAAGAATAACTAGCATTTAAAATACTTAAGCAAATATTTGGGGAAAGTGAGAAGTATAATTTTCATCTCTTCATGGTTACTTCACAAGCGTTATAGTAAGTCACAGGAAGTAAAAAGATGAATCATTCTAAAAAGTCAAAGTAGCATGCTTTGTAGCAAAAGATCTGATTCATTTTAAGTGAACAAGCACAAACTAACCACTACAATTTCTGCAGCAAACCAAATCACATGCCCAGATTTACAAGCAGAACTTTCCAGTTTTCTCATATGTGCCATTCTTTGATTATGAATATTCAAGACAGAGGCAGAACGGTCCCATGATGGGTTCTTGTCAAACTGAAAAGGCATAGGAATAGATGAGATGAAAGAAAGCAAAAAAGAGGCCCCATGGATAAAGTTAATGCCTAAATTGAAATCACGTAGTATTAATCCCAACTCATCTCCTATTTATTTAAAATGTCACTATGAATCTAATAATTTTTAAAACAGCGTATGATTTTATTTCTTAGGGTATAATCATATAAATTGTATTGGGATTGACATATATACACTATAGATAATATGTATAAATAGATAACTAATGAGAACATACTGTATAGCACTTAATGCACTGTGGTGACTTAAATGGGAAGGAAATCAAAAAAGAGGGGATATATGTATAGCTGATTCATCTTGCTGTACAGTAGAAACTAATACAACATTGTAAAGCAACTATATTCCAATAAACTTAATTTTAAAAAAATAAATAAGAAACCAGTAAAATAAATTAAAAACCCCACAATGGTGCTCATTTCATTTTCCTTGTGAGATTATCTCTAATGGACAAAATAAACTTTTGTTAAGTTAAAAATATAAATTTGAAAAAAAAATATATATATATATATATAAATTTGAACTTTATGAAAGTCAACATAAAAGGTAAGGGAGTGTGTTTCTAAAGATCAATAATTTGTTTGTATGTTTTAAATTTAATTAAAAGTGAATTTACCATCCTGCCCCCCAAACCCATTCTTCTCCAGTATTTTTCTTCTCCCTGAATAATCATGGCTCTGTCTGATGGCCAAGTCAGAAATATGAGTCATTCTCAAACCCTTTCACACAACCCACATATTTTTTAAAAGAATATTTATTGAGTATTTACTATATTTACCAATGTTACCATATTAAATATTTACCATACCACTGTAATAAATTTTAACCTGCACTCTCTTGACCATCACAACAACCCAACAAGATAGGAACAATCATGACTCACTCTACAGATAAGCAACTGAAGCATAAAGAGGATGAATGGCTTGTTCAAGTTCAAACAGCTGAGAAGTAAGAGAGACAGGACTAAAATCTAGGTCACTATTAATCACTATGTTAACTCCACATATCCAATTGGTCACCTAGTTCTGTCAATTCTACTTCCTGAATATCTTTCAAATCCTTTCTCTTCACCCCACCCCACCTTAGTTTAGGCCCTCATTGGTCCTCTTAGTTGGTCTACAATTTGGGGTTCTTTGTTAGTTTCATAGGGCTGCCATAAAAATCTACCACAAGTGGGGTGCCTTAAGTAACAGAAATTTATTGTCTCAGTTCTGGAGGGGAAACGTCAAAAATTAATGTGTCAGCAGAGCTGGTTCCTCCTGAGGGCTATGAGGGAACAGTCTGTTCCAGGCCTCTCTCCTTGACTTGTAGGTAGCCATCCTCTCCCTGTGTCTCTTCATGTCATCTTCCCTCTGGGAACATCTGTTTCTGTGTCCAAATTTCCCTTTTTATAAGAACACCAGTTGGGTTAGGGAACCACTTGACTGCAGTATGACCTCACCATAACTTAACTAATTACATCTGCAATGACCCCATTTCCAAACAAGGTCACAATCGGAGAGGCTAGGGGTTAGAAAATCAACTATCTTTTTTGAAAGAGGACACAGTTCAATGCGTAACAGATCCTTTTAATCTGCTCTCTACTCCCACCAAAGTGCTTTTGCTAAAATTCAAATCTAATCTTGTCATTTCCGTGTTTCCATATTTTCAAAGACAAGACACAGCCTCCAGGATAAAAGGTTAAATTTGCGGGTGGGGAGATAACAGAATTCTTTACAATCCATCCTGTGCTTACCATTCCAGCTTTATTTCTAGCTTCTTTCCACTCTCTTTGTTCAGCTCTTGAACTTTAAAGTTCCAGATAGACAATAAACCTGGTCACTGGACTGTGACCTTCTTGAGGGCAGACATGGTGTATTAATCATCTTTTTAGATACAGCACCTGGCACAGAGCCCTTGGCAAGGCCCTGAGGACTATGTGTCTACAATACATGTGTAAGTGACTCTCACTGCACCACAGAAAAATGGACCATTCAGCCCAGGGGGAGAAAAAGAACCTCTTTGAGCCTAATGCGTACTAAAGCAGCTAATGGCAGAGAAAAGCATGGCAGAAAATGTTTGTGAAATACATGTTGTAAAGTACATGTTGTTAAGGTGGAAGAGTAGCTATCTGTTCACAGTGAAGTCCACATAATATTTATAAAGGTTACACATCCAAGCTGTCAAAGCACCTTGAGTCACAATTTCAGACAAAATTATAATAAAATTTTATCTTTTTAATGAAATCATAAAACTTTTTGGCAGCCACTGAGAACATTGAGCATAAGTCCAGTTGAAACAAACTTGATAGGCAGTGTGTCAGTTTTTGGCTCTACTCGTCTGCTGTTGTCAAATAATCATATTTTACTAGAAATAACTAAATAGCTCACGTTTAGTCTGTTCCACAATACCGCAGATTTTTAGGAAGGTATTATATCATAAAATTGGGAAATTTCTATTTTGTGAACTTCTATATGGCAATCCCACTTGACAAAACATAAATATGGCCTATTCAATCCATTAATTTAATAAGTGACATTTAATTTGAAACACCTAAGTAATTCTTTAGGAATCCATCTGTACCAAGGATGACTATAATTTGCCCTGCTTGGGTCAAGTGCACATCCCTGAACCAATCACTGTGTCCAGGGCAATGAGTCTGCGAATGACAGCTTCACTGGAAGGCCAAAGGAGGGGAAGACAGGCAGACAAAACATGAAGGAAAGACAGTGGGGCAGAGTAGAAGAAACATAGACTGGAGAACCAGAGGCTCTACAATCATCTGTGTAGACTCCACTCCTCCCTCACAAAATTAAAAGTGGGTTCAGTTCCAATTCTCTCTGATCCAATATGAAACAACTTTGCAGCAATCTGCTTATCTAAATAATAAAGATTCTACTTTCTTTATGGAGGTGAACAGTGTTTGGCTGGAACAGAAAGTCTGTGTGACTCCTCCCAAATACACAGGACTTCAGTGCCTTCAAAACAAAAATTGGGAGAATTTTCTCAAAGTCAGAGTAGGTGAGGCTTTAGCATCTCTTAAATCATAACACCAAGAATCAGCTGACTTTCTGCTCCCGATGACTACTGACAAGGTGAAATTTGATTCTTGTCCAAATATCTGCTGAAATACCTGCCAGATAAAATCCAGACCCTTTAGCAACTTTCAGTTAAAACCTTGACTGTGCCTCTAGCTTCATCTCCTCTACCCCATCAATGAGGCCTGAGCTACAGCCATACAATGTCTATGAATCACCAAGTACTTTCATGCTCTGGTTTACATTAGTAATATTGGTAATATTTATTAAGCACCTACTATGTGCCAGGCACTATTCAGGTGCAGGAGATACAGCAGTGAACAAGATAAAGCCCTGCCCTCATGGAACTTACATTCCAGTGTATGTGTTGGGGACTGGGTGGGGAGGTGGGGTTGGTAATCATTATGTAATTAAATAAAGAAAGATCCTGGCTGGGGTAAGAGGTAACTTTAGAAAGGGTGGTCAGGGGGTGGCCTGACTGACCTGAATGAAGGGAAGGAACCCTCTATGAGAAGATCTGTGCTTGGCACTGGGCCAGGGACATCATATACCTTATCATGAATCCTCCCAGCAATTCTGCAAGGTGGGCAGTACTATCCCCATTTTATTCTGAGAGGATAAGTAACTTGTTCATATTGCACAGCACAAAACTCAAATTCAAGCCTGTCCAATTCCTCAGCTCCCCTCTTAGTCTTTAAGTCCTTTCGTTCTGACTGAAATGCTCTTCCTGACACTCTTCAACAGACTCTCCCTTCAGGTCCATTCAGAGCCCATTTCTTACTCATGAATGTAGCCCCCATTCTTGTTCAAGGCCTGGGACACTGAAAATACTTAAGAATTGTTTATTGAACAAATGCTGTTTGGCTACAGAATTAAATGGGGGTGATATGAGTGCTCAAGATACAGCCCTGATGAGAGACGCTGCCACTGGGAATGTGGCAACAATCAAAGAACATGGGCCCTTCTTCCCCAGCAAAAAAGATCATGGGTCCTTCTCTGGAAATGGGCAGTGATGTTCAGACTGGAGAGATCTTTACCGTGCTTAAAATTATACAAGGCTGGCCACTACTGAAAAGTAAAAATAACTTTTTTCAAATAAAAAAAAATTTTTAATTTGCTGTCAAGGTATTTTAAAGTTTTTTAAAACTAGCATCTCCAACAGGTTCAAAAGGAATGACATTTTCCTCTTCTGTACCTAGAGTAGAGAAAAATTCCCTGCCTTGAGCATTTTGTTCCTACATATTTCCCCACTGATACAAGATGCTTTGTTTAAAGAACTATTTAATTAGCAAGACCTTTATTTTTCAGAGAAATCTCACATTTAAGAAAAGTAGCTTTTAAGTAGTGTTGGAAATTTTTATTTTAAAAAAAGGGAGTTGAAGTGCATGGCATAGAGGATGTTGCAAAACAGGCAGCGCATCATTACCACCACCCACTCAAAACCATTTTAACTATAAGCTCTGTATTTGGGTAGTTCAGCTAATTAACAACCTGGCATGACTGTAAAGATGAGATTGTCATGTTATTTGAAGTGGTTTTTAACAGTCTTTAAGCACTAACCACTCAATTTATTAACAGTTTATTCTACCTTAAGTGAAGGAAATTACATAATTATTGTTAAGTCCAAAAATGAGAAGAAATATATATGTATATTTTATCATTACCTATAAAGAATGCCAAAATTAAAATCGTGTTTGTAAATACAAGTAAAATTCCTGAAAATGCATATAAATAGTTTGATGTCAATGGGTTTTTTGGGTGTGTAACCGTCTTCCTTATACACTTTTGTTCAACTTTTAGCTTGATGTGACCTTATAAAAGTGGTACAGAAGAGGGAAACAAAACATATTTTGGAAGCAGAATAAGCAGTGGTTTAAAATGTGAACCTTAAAATCAGATTGGCTGGGTTCAAATCCTGGCTCTACAACTTACCAGTGCAAAGAACTTAGGTCTTAGTCTCTCTGTGCCTCTTTCCTCAGCTGTAAAATACAGATCTTAATAATAATAATAAGGCTCAACTATGGAGTTGCTGTGAGAATTAATGATTTAATACATGTAAAGCACCAGAACACTCAGCAAATATTGGCTATCATTAATTTGGTCTAGCTCTCCCTGTAATACCCTACTTCCCCAAGATAATACTTTGCAGGATGATTTCCCTACCTTTCCAAGCATTAGGAGCTTTTTTCCAACTCTAAAAATTTCTCAGACCATCAAAGGATGGGAGTTGTATATATTTTATCCATTACTTGAGAATGTGCAAAATCACAAAAAGCTATTCTGAATTGAGTCATAATTTTAAACAAATGAATATTTTTCTCCACCACAAGCTCTCAGAGGTGGCACTGGATGATCTCTTAGCATGAAAGGGTTAAATGGTCTAAGTTGGAGAGAAAGGTCATCATGATAGGGCTTCACAACTTGACATTTACCACCTGCTCCCATCTGAAGATGTTCTTTCAACTGGTTATATTTTGATTGATTTTATAGGGAAACGTTGCTATTATCATATTCCCAAATACGGATTCCTGAAGGCCTCTGGGTATAATAATTTTATTCATTCATTTATTTAATAAAGTGTTATTAAAAGCTGACTACATATTGGGCACTATATTTAGAGCCAAGCAAATGACTCTCAAGTGTCAGAGGTCTACTTTTTATTTTTCCACAGACAAGGTGAGGAAATGAGTACCCAGGGCTCAGGAAAGAAAACAGGAAAATGAATAAGGGTAAAAGAAAAAGACAAACTCAGTTCTTCTGATTCTCAATTCAATGATCATCCTAAAACTTGAGACTGTTTCATAGTGTAAGCTCATCCCCCAGGGACAGGGAAGGATATTTGTCCTTGAATGCCAATTCTCAGCATAGCATCTGGAATGCAGCTGGTATTTAATAAACGTTGGGTGAGTGATGTATGTATGTATAGATGGATGAATGAATGAATGAATAAATGAGTGAAAAGGTGAATATAGATGGATGGATCTACTTCAAAGCACAGGCCTCTTGGAATGTTAACAAGGATTTCTCAATTTCAATCCTCCCCAATTTTTTCTTCAGATAAAAGAATTTATGCTTTAAAGCCAGTCCTCCTGGGAAATGTAGAAAGATACATAAAATTTTTTCTATGGAAGATTAAAAAGGAAGATACACAGTTGAAAGAAGGGAATGAATAGATAAATGAGATATCACCGCAGGCATTTTACTCAGAGGAGTCTTGCTTACCTAGATTGACATTAAAACCTTGTAGCAAGTGTGCCCCCACCAGATCTATGACTGCTTTTTTTTTTCTTTACCAGCATCTCCTTTACTCATTTTAAAACTATGTAAATTTTCTCTTGATTTAACCTCAGTTAGCCACTCACACCAAATCACAAAAACTACTTCAACCTCACAGATACTCTCACCTAATTTTTGTTTCAAGTAGTCCTAAAAATCACATGTCTTTGTGCTCCTGGAAATGATATCGTGTATGTGTGTGTGTACAACTATATATGTGTGTGTATACATTATCATAAATAATTTTCTGGCCATACATCACTCCAAGTACCTGAAGATCTGGGACAACCTGTTCTTTTTTTCAATGAACACTATGCTTCTATTCTCTTTAGGACTTGAGTCTGTCTTTGTCCAGGATGCAGGGACACCAAACGGAGAACTGATGTCCACCAAGCAAATGGGGGAAGAGGGGCAGGCTTGGAGTCAGAGTGTCCCAGTAGAGATTCAAAAGGCCATTGGGAAAGCAATTATACTCTAATAAAGATGTTAAAAAAAAAAAAAGGCCATTGGGATTGGAATTATGAGTGAAGAGTCCTAGTAGTCACATTCAGGAAGACATTTAGGAAAAGTTTTAAGCAGGCAAGTGATGGGATTTGATTTACTTCTTTACAAGATCATCTTGTATGCTGTATGGAATGGTGATTAGAGGGCACAAAAAGCAGAAGGAGACCATAATATGTAACTTAGGACAAAACTGAAAGAAATTTAAATTACGTATTTTTTCCCATTAAACTTCAACAATTATTAAACCATTTTAATCTAATTCCAGCTTTCCATTTTACTTTGAGGTAAAAGCCTTAAACATCTCACACTTTGTATTCCAGCATCAAATAACCACAGACCCAGGCATGTCCACATCTTTCTGTTGTTTTTGTCCAAGGGTTTCACGGTCTTGGAGAGTCTTGACATCTATAGCCATTAAAACTCTCTTAATAGGTATCAGAGAGAAAGCATCAGTTTGTCAACTTACTCCTCTACTGAGTTTGAGCTCATTGTATCTTCCTGTTTCAAAGCGTTAACTACCTGCTATAGACTGAATGTTTTTCTTTTAATTGAAGTCTAATTGATTTACAATGTTATGTTAGTTTCAGAGGTACAGCAAAGTGAAACAGTTATATATATATATATATATATATATATATATATATATATCTCCTCTCTTTTTTAGATTATTTTCCCATGTAGGCCATTACAGAGTATTGAGTAGACTGAATGTTTGTGTCCCTCCAAAATTCATTTGTTAAAAATCCTAACCCCCAATGTGATGGTATTAGGAAGTAGGGCCTTTGGAGGGTGATGAGATCCTAAGGGTGGAGCCCTCATCAATGGGATTAGTGCCTTTTAAAGAGACTCCAGAGAGCTCTCTGCCACCTTCTGCATGTGAGGACACAGTGAGAAGATGACTGCCTATGAACAAGGAAGCAGGGCCTCACCAGACATCAAATCTGCCAGCACCTTGATCTTGTACTTCCCAGCCTCCAGAACTACAAGAAATAGATTTCTATTGTTTATAAGCCACCCAGTCTATGGTACTCTGTTATAGCAGCCTGATCAGACTAAGACGTTACTCTCATAGAGCTTTGCTGCTTCATGTTTTTTGTCCTCCAGCAGTCTGTAACGATACCATCAGCCCCCTATCCCCACCCTGCAAGACCTCTATGGTGGGAATACCACACTTTGCCCAGCACACCACCTCCCCTCAGTCCACACAGCCTCCAGTCTGCTCCATCCCTCAGCATTTCTCTTCAATGGTGCTGCAAGAACCTCCTGACATGTCTAATACACTCTGTGAGAGACAGCTGGATAACTATATTCAAATACTGAAAAAAAAACACCTTGTTGAACTGAAAAGAAATCACTTTCAGCAGTGAATTCTCCATTGCCAAGTGTGCCATGTCTCAACGTCATGAATCACAAGAGACTTCAAATGCTTTTTAAAAATGTAAATCTATGACAAATTTTAATGTAGAGAAAAAGCATATTTTACAAGTATATAAAATCATGTGGATTAAGTAAAGGAATATATTTTAAAAGAAAGAATACAATGTTAACTGCAGTTATTTCTGTTTGCTGGGACCATGATTTCTCTCCATATATATACTCCCTCTATTTTCCAAGTTTTCTATGATGAGCATATATTACCTTTGACACTATAAATAATTATCTTTTAAAAAGTAAATTTGATATTTTATATAAACTTTAAAATTAATATTTATGATTTCTAATATATTGTATGTTCTTGTATATTCTATTTTAAACTGCAAACTCCTGTGGGTGTACACATGCATACTTGAACATAATTTTATTTCTATCATAAGCATGAAATAATTCATTACTAGGAAAATGAGAAAATAAAATCCAAGTAACTAATTCCTTAAAATAGATTCTTATTCACTTAAGACAGATTCTTAGTTTACCTTATAACCTTAGGGATCAGTTTGTCAGACTCCTCTTTCTAGTTTCAAAAACAAACAGACAAAAAATTGCCTTTCTACTATACACCTACATAAATGCCTCTTGTACATTACCTCACCTCATTTAAATTTTTCCCTTAATATTCATAATAACCATGTAATAAGGCATTTTCCTGTGGTAGTTAAGAGCCATTAAGAATCAAAACTTCTTTGAAGTCCCATTTCTACTACTTACTAGCTACACGGTCTCAGGCAAACGACTTAAGCCTCAGTTCTTTTCTCCGTAAAATGGTGATCAAATAATAGTACCTATCCCATTGGGTTATTGAAAGATAAAGTGAGATATGCGTTAAAGCACTTAGTACAGTGCCTAGCACATAATAACCACTTGATACATTTTTGCTGTTATTTGCTATTATCGCCATCTTAGAGATGAGAAAATTGAGGTTTAGGAAAGTGAGTCACGGTTTCAATCTAGGATTCTGACTTCAAATCCACTGTAAACTCTTAATCACATTACAGTTATAGAAGACAGTCTAAATGCCTCAAAGGTCTCAAATGAAAATGTTCTAACATGTTGCAAACTGAACTTAGAGGTAGTTCTTAGTCCTTTGAGGTTCTTTTACTATTTTTACTACACTTTCTTAAAATGTGATACGCTATGAGATTGTAATGCTCAGAGTTCGTAGTTACTGAGTTTTCTCTTTTTCCAGAAGAGCTTTTGGTTTTGTTAAGAATCTTGCCTTAAATGTATAGATATATAGTTCTGCTTAATAAGCAAAATCAGGGAAACAGCATTAGGGATCCTGGGTTCATCACTCTGAACAACAGCCAGTCAGTCCACAGGACTGTAGCCGAACACCTTAGACACCTTGAGGCTGGCTCTAGCCTAAAAGCCCACAAAATACAGGGAAAGGGGTGTTGTTATTTTTTGTGTGACTTCCCAATGATAGTTTCATTATTCTCCTAAATAACTCCCACAGCTACTTTTGCTGTGGGAGTGTAGAGGTTAAGAATAAAGGCTTTTAGACTTGGAAAGACCCAAATCCAGGCCCCTTCTCCATCCTTTCTGGCTGCAGGATCCTGTGCACATTAAGTGCTTTGCATCTGTTCCTGTGACAGTGTAATGGGGATGACGGTACCCACCTCCTCGGAAAGAGGAATAAGGAGAAATCTACTAAGAGAACGTGTGTGATGTACTTACCACGTCCAGGTAGAGAGGCAGGCCTCAATCAAGCCTAGCAGTATTATTAAAAAGAAAACATGTTTTCAGATGCAAAAACAAAAAAACCTTCCTATTTTAGGGGACATGTTCTAAAGGAAAGAAGTGAGTCAAGAGATGTGGATCCTATTTTGGGCTCAAGAACTCTAGTCACAGGAACCAGCAATTTCCCTGAGAGTTTGTGAGTTGATTGTAATATGAACAAAGTAATATTTTCACTTACCTGCCTGGATGCATGTAATATGACTTTGTCCTCCTAAGAATGAACTGTATAAAACATAATTTTTTCAATCATGTGGACATTTTTTATTGGGTGTGGGATGAGGAGAGTACACCAAACCACTTTCTGTTGTGCATTCCTCTTTAAACTCTATACACACGTTAAATTGTCAACAGCCAAATCTAGTGTACAGATGCAGAGCAAACTCTGCTTTAGAAGCTACGAAAGCTATGTAGAGATGCTCGCAGCCACCAGGAAACAGAAAAACTTTGAAATCAGCAAAAATAACTCCTGAAAAATTCCTCCTGCTAGTACCTTATAACTCTGCTTCCCTTTCGCTGTGCTGTGCATACTAAAAAGAAGGGGGGGAAGAGAAATAATGGATTGTCTGGGTTTCCTTTTGAGGAATTACTCAAAAATGGTTTTTCTGGGGCCTAATGAGATGTTCTTTGCAGGCTGAATAATATGAATTCAATTCTAACCCAACTATTGAAGCATAATTTCAAGGAACCAATAATATTACTACTATTATTCCCTTTCTCATACTTATCCCAGACAAGTGATAAGTGTTTTTGCTGAATATTTTAAAGTACTTCCTTCCTGATGAAAATTTAGTCTTAGTAACAAAGCTTATACAGCAACCATAAAAATCAGAAATTACTAATCATACTGTTAGAGAAGATCCCCAAAAGGCTTCAGAATTAAAATATTATGCTTTAATTTGACTTTTCAAGATTTCAAGATTCTCTCCCACAAAATAGTAAACATTCCACCCCTCAGAATGGGCGCTATTGGTCACGTCATCATTTCATAGTACACACTGTGCTGCTTCTGTTCATTCAGCTGAGTAGTATTTCTAAATCGTAAATGCATAAACAGGAAAAGAAAATAATACTAGGAGACTGATATTAACAACAACAACAAAATACAAGATAGTAACTGAGAAATCTGAACATAACCTGCTCCTTTCTCAAGGAACCACTGGCGGCAAGCTGTATGAACTGTGTATTTGTCATTTTATATTTGCCTACAGTGACACCTGCTGGAAAACCCTGTTGAAGCTATAAATGAAAATAAATTTTAAAATAAAATAAAAACCAAGCTTTGAAAACATCAGCCATGTGTTTTTTTTCTTTTACTAAAAACACATTGCTTACACTTCAACTGAATTTCTGATTCTGCTTTTGAACTTTCTTTTTTTGTGCACACTGAGAAACAAAGATTCAATTCCACTTGATGAAATAATTATTTTACTAGTATGAGAGAGATGGAATTAACTCTTACATAATGCAAACTATTTTAAAATGGAAGCATTTATAAACAGTTTAGTTGCATTATTTTGCTTCCTTTTGAAATATTGCTTTAAAAATTTACATATCAACTGCAATGTGATGATAAGTGATTTATAAAATCTTGCTTAAGACTCAGTATCAGATATTTAATACTGTGAAAATATTTAATAGCTAGCACTTTCCTCAGCAGCACTAACGCACAAAACCATGTTGTGTTTGGGGTTTTCAGGTTGCTTTTTAGCATGCACTAGGTGCCAGCCACACTATGCATTAAGCCACCAATTCAGATTTTATGCATGTTACCTTTGATTTCAAGAGACTTTACATACTAAGGGATCCCATCTCCAATGACACAGAGAAGGATGTACACACCTAAGTCCCATTGCCATTAATAAAATTCACCCACAAAAATTCTGGCTCATTAAGAAGGTGCAAGTATTTATATGGAAATGGATCTTTCATAAAGTCAACCTTAGCCCAGGATGTTGACTTTGCAGATGGAACACATGTGCAAAGCAAGATCTCAATCCTTGAGTTCAGTCACTTCACTCTTTCCACAGTCATTTCAGTATGGTCTATGTGCTACTGGTGGCAATTTCTTCCATTAATATTTTTTTTCAAAATATAAAAACTATCATCAAAGTCGGAGTTCCTTTTTAATGCATCTATGTGGGGACTTTTTGTAAAGTAAACTTCTGTAAAAACTGGCCCCATTTCATTTTTTAACTATACCTCCATTTCTATAAGAACTACCTCTAACATTAGATAGAGATTTTGTACTTCAAAACAAAGGTTCTGATAGCTTCATGCCAACCACAAAGCTGGTTCTCTATTTTACCATATCTGTTCTTTTTTAATTTTTTTTATCCTTTAGCTTTTTAATTATGAAATGCCTTTAAAATGCAGATACAGCCATGCTGTGTGATTTGGAGAATTATCAACTCATTTCTTTTCTCCCTTTTACTTTCTAAGGGTTTCTTTTTTTTTTAAATCATTCATTTTATACAGCAGGTTCTTATTAGTTATCCATTTTATACATGTTAGTGTATATATATCAATCCCAATCTCCTAATTCATCCCACCACCATCGCCCCCGCCCCCGCAACTTTGCCCCCTTGGTGTCCATACGTTTGTTCTCTACATCTGTGTCTCTATTTCTGCCTTGCAAACCAGCTCATCTGTACCATTTTTCTAGTTTCCACATATATGCGTTAATATACAGTATTTGTTTTTCTCTTTCTGACTTACTTCACTCTGTATGACAGTCTCTAGGTCCATCCACATCTCTACAAATGACCCAATTTCATTCCTTCTTATGGCTGAGTAATATTCCATTGTATATATGTACCATATCTTCTTTATCCATTCATATGTCAATGGGCATATTATGTTGCTTCTAGGACCTGGCTATTGGAAATAGTGCTGCAATGAACATTGGGGTGCATGCATCTTTTTGAATTATGGTTTTCTCTGGGTATATGCCCAGTAGTGGAATTGCTGGATCATATGGTAATTCTATTTTTGGTTTTTTAAGGAACCTCCATACTGTTCTCCACAGTGGCTGTATAATCCACATTCCCACCAACAGTGAAAGAGGGTTCCCTTTTCTCCACACCATCTCCAGCATTTGTTGTTTGTAGATTTTCTGATGATGCCCATTCTAACTGGTGTGAGGTGATATACCTCATTGTAGTTTTGATTTGCATTTCTCTGATAATTAGTGATGTTAAGCAGCTTTTCATGTGCTTCTTCGCCATCTGTATGTCTTCTTTGGAGAAATGTCTATTTAGGGCTTCTGCCCATATTTGGATTGGGTTGTTTGTTTCTTTAATATTGAGCTGCATGAGCTGTTTATATATTTTGGAGATTAATCCTTTGTCCGTTGATTCATTTGCAAATATTTTCTCCCATTCTGAAGGTTGTCTTCTCGTCTTGTTTATGGTTTCCTTTGCTGTGCAAAAGCTTTGAAGTTTCATTAGGTTCCATTTGGTTTTTTTTGCTTTTATTTCCATTACTCTAGGAGATGGGTAAAAAAGATCTTGCTGTGATTTATGTCATAGAGTGTTCTGCCTATGTTTTCCTCTAAGAGTTTTATAGTGTCTGGTCTTACATTTAGGTCTTTAATTCATTTTAAGTTTCTTTTTGTATATGGTGTTAGGCAGTGTTCTAATTACATTCTTTTACATGTAGCTGTCCAGTTTTCGCAGCACCCCTTATTGAAGAGATTGTCTTTTCTCCATTGTATATCCTTGCCTCCTTTGTCATAGATTAGTTGACCATAGGTGCGTGGGTTAATCTCTGGGCTTTCTATTCTGTTCCATTGATTGTTTCCTTAATTTCTCTTTTTGATCTTTCGTTGTTAGTGTATTAAAATGCAAGAGATTTCTGTGAATTAATTTTGTATCCTCAAAATTTACCAAATTCATTGATTAGTTCTAGTAGTTTTCTGGTGGCACTTTTAGGATTAACTATGTATAGTATCATGTCATCTGCAAAGAGTGACAGTTTTATTTCTTCTTTTCCAATTTGTATTCCTTTTATTTCTTTTTATTCTGATTGATGTGGCTAGGATTTCCAAAACTATGTTGAATAATAGTGGCAAGAGTGCACATCCTTGTCTTATTCCTGATCTTAGAGAAAATGCTTTCAATTTTTCACCATTGAGAATGATGTTTGCTGTGGATTTTTCATATACGGCCTTCATTATGTTGAGGTAGGTTTCCTCTATGCCCACTTTCTGGAGAGTTTCTATCATAAATTGGTGTTGAATTTTGTCGAAAGCTTTTTCTTCATCTACTGAGATGACCATATGGTTTTTATTCTTCAGTTTGTTAATATGGTGTATCACATTGATTGATTTGTGTATATTGAAGAATCCTTGCATCCCTGGGATAAATCCCACTTGATCATGGTGTATGATCCTTTTCATGTGTGGTTGGATTCTGCTTGCTGGTATTGTGTTGAGGATTTTTGCATCTATATTCATCAGTGATACTGCTCTATAATTTTCTTTTATTGTAGTATCTTTCCCTGGTTTTGGTATCAGGGTGATGATGGCCTTATAGAATGAGTTTGGGAGTGTTCTTTCCTCTGCAGTTTTTTGGAAGAGTTTGAGAAGAATGGGTGTTAGCTCTTCTCTGAATGTTTGATAGAATTCACCTGTGAAGCCATCTGATCCTGGACTTTTGTTTGTTGGAAGAGTTTTAATCACACTATCAATTTCATTACTTGTGATTGGTCTGTCATATTTTCTATTTCTTCCTGGTTCAGTCTTGGAAGGTTATACCTTTCTAAGAATTTGTCCATATCTTCCAGGTTGTCCATTTTGTTGGCATAGAGTTGCTTGTAGTAGTCTCTTATGATGCTTTGTATTTCTGTGGTGTCCGTCGTAACTTCTCCTTTTTCATTTCTAATTTTATTGATTTGAGTCCTCTACCTCTTTTTCGTGATGAGTCTGGCTAAAGATTTATCGATTTATTTTATCTTCTCAAAGAACCAGCTTTTAGTTTTATTGATGTTTGCTATCATTTTCTTTGTTTCTTTTTCATTTATATCTGCTCTGATCTTTATGATTCCTTTCCTTCTACTAATTTTGGGTTTTGTTTTTTCTTTCTCTCGTTCCTTTAGGTGTAAGGTTAGATTATTTGAAATTTTTCTTGTTTCTTGGGGTAGGATTATATTGCTACAAACTTCCCTCTTAGAACTGCTTTTGCTGCATCCCACAGGTTTTGGATCATCGTGTTTTCGTTGTCATTTTTTCTAGGTATTTTTTGATGTCCTCTTTGGGTTCTTCAGTGATCTCTTGGTTATTTAGTAACATATTGTTTAGCCTCCATGTGTTTGTGTTTTTTACGTTCTTTTTCCCTGTAATTTATTTCTAATCTCATAGCATTGTGGTAGGAAAAGATGCTTGATATGATTTCAATTTTCTTAAATTTACTTAGGCTTGATCTGTGACCCAAGATGTGATCTGTCCTGGAGAATGTTCTGTGTGCACTTGAGAAGAAAGTGTAATCTGCTGTTTTTGTATGGAATGTCCTATAAATATCAATTAAATCTATCTGGTCTATTGTGTCATTTAAAGCTTTTGTTTCCTTATTAATTTTCTGTCTGGATGATCTGTCTATTGGTGTAAGTGAGGTGTTAAAGGCCCCCACTATTTTGTGTTACTGTCGATTTCCTCTTTTATAGCTGTTAGCATTTGCCTTATGTATAGAGGTGCTCCTATGTTGGGTGCATATATATTTATAATTGTTGTATCTTCTTCTTGGATTGATCCTCTGAGCATTATGTGGTGTCCTTCCTTGTCTCTTGTAACATTCTTTATTTTAAAGTCTATTTTATCTGATGTGAGTAGTGCTACTACAGCTTTTTTTGATTTCCATTTGCATGGAGCATCTTTTTCTATCCCCTCACTTTCAGTCTGTATATGTCCTTAGGTATGAAGTGGGTCTCTTCTAGACAGCATATATATGAGTCTTGCTTTCATATCCATTCAGCGAGCCTGTGTCTTTTGGTTGGAGCATTTAATCTATTCACCTTTAAGGTTATTATTGATATGTATGTTCCTATTACCATTTTTTAATTGTTTTGTTTTGTTTTTGTAGGTCATTTTCTTCTCTTGTGTTTCCCACTTAGAGAAGTTCCTTTAGCATTTGTTGTAGAACTGGTTTGGTGGTGCTGAATTCTCTTAGCTTTTGCTTGTCTGTAAAGCTTTTGATTTCTCCATCTAATCTGAATGAGATCCTTGCTGGGTAGAGTAATCTTGGTTGTAGGTTCTTCCCTTTCATCACTTTAAATATATCATGCCATTCCCTTCTGGCTTGTAGAGTTTCTGCTGAGAAATCTGCTGTTAACGTTATGGGAGTTCCCTTGTATGTTATTTGTCATGTTTCCCTTGTTGCTTTCAATAATTTTTCTTTGTCTTTAATTTTTGTCAGTTTGATTACTATGTGTCTCCGCATGTTTCTCCTTGGGTTTATGCTGTTGGGACTCTCTGCGCTTTCTGGACTTTGGTGGCTATTTCCTTTCCCACGTTGGGAAGTTTTCGACTATAATCTCTTCAAATATTTTCTTGGGTACTTTCTCTCTCTCTTCTACTTCTGGGACCCCTATAATGTGAATGTTGTGTTTAATGTTGTCCCAGATGTCTCTTAGGCTGTCTTAATTTCTTTTCATCCTTTTTTCTTTATTCTGCTCCACAGCAGTGAATTCCACCATTCTGTCTTCCAGATAACTTATCCATTCTTCTGCCTCAGTTATTCTGCTATTGATTCCTTCTAGTGTATTTTTCATTTCAGTTATTGTATATTCATTTCTGTATGTTTGTTCTTTAATTCTTCCAGGTGTTTGTTCTTTAATTCTTCTAGGTCTTTGTTAAGCATTTCTTGCATCTTCTTGATCTTTGCCTCCAACCTTTTTCGAGGTCCTGGATCATCTTCACTATCATTATTCTGAATTCTTTTTTTGGAAGGTTGCCTATCTCCATTTCATTTAGTTGTTTTTCTGGGGTTTTATCTTGTTCCTTCATCTGGTAATAGTGCTCTGTCTTTTCATTTCATCTATATTTCTGTGAATGTGGTTTCTATTCCACAGGCTGCAGGACTGTCGTTCTTCTTGCTTCTGTTATCTGCCTTCTCACCATATCTGTTCTTATGCGAGGAAATGGTATCTTTGCTTATAAGTCAAAATTCATAGGGAAACAAATTTCCTCTGATATCTTACTTTAATCTCTATATTTATCCAGTTTTTCATTCCTTCAGCACTAAAGATCATGTCTTTATAAACTAGTAAAGATACCAAGGATTTGTGGAGGCAATATAGCCCACCTATCATTCAACATATGACAAAACTTTGGCCAATATAAGTAGACTAAGGTCACGTATACAAGATAAGGTCACGTATCTTACTGAATTAGCTAGATATTCTCAGTGCTGTACTACAGTTTCTGTAGCTAAGCAAAACCAGTAACCTTCTTTTTATTGCTCCCCCTTGCATCCTGAGGTGGTTACAACTATCGTTAAAAAAAAGGCAGAGTTTTTTTTTTTTTTTTTAAATCATAGTTTTTTCCTAAATGCCCACATAAGTTTTATGTACGTACCTTCTAAATAGTTAAGAGTATCTCAAAGACTTTTCTCAATTCCTGGGACTAAACTTTCTAAGCACTACAGTGGATTTCTCTAATCTTTAAACTCCATCCCCAATTAATCCACATACAGGAGAGGGGAGACTGAGGTAAGGTACAGAAAAGAGAATCCCTTCAGTTCCAAGAATCAAAAGAGCTATTCAGAGAGACTTGGGTTTCTTACCACACAGAGGAGAGAATTCAGAAAATTGGATTCAAGTAAACCGAATTAAGCTGGAGCTCTTGTCGGCATAAGAGTTGTACTTGGCATATAGACTTATATTTACATTTGTTTTAATTCTATATTTCTGCTAATATTTGCTTTTATAAATTGTAGCTTGGACACCAAATTTGATATTCAGTTTATTAGCAGATTTTAAAACACTCAAATCATTAGAAAATCCTTAGAAAACTATATTAAGAAATTAATTATTCCATGTTTATCCACGCTTTAAAGAGTTAGTCCTCTAATATCATCTGCACAGATTTGAGAGGGCAGTGGGTTCCTGGATGTTTTGTCTTAGAACAGTTTAATCTTAGGTTCTCATTGTTATTGCAGTTCAAAATAAAATCACATAAGTATCTTCTGAATGACCCCTTAGAACTGAGAACTGTCAGGTCATTTCAGTGACCATGTTTCTTTCAAGTAAGTCTACTTTCAGTGTCATAGGCTAACTGAAAAAAAGATCAAGGGCAGACTTAATGTGTAAATGAGGAATTTGTATCATGTGTAGAACAAGTCATATAACGGTAATCAGTGTCCAAACTAAGATTTTTCAATAGTTCCTTTAGAGAAAAGTAGTGGGAAATTTGAGTCTTTCCACAATGGTGTGGATATAAGATTTTTTCTGTCTTGTAGGTCTTCCTTTTGGTATTTTTGGTAAGGCTAAAAGTCAAGAGAGCTATCATCCTCTTTCCCTAGAGTTGGGCATATGATCCAGGCTGGCTGATCAGAAGATTCAGTGATCGGTTCAAAGAAGAACATGTGATCCAAACAAGCCAATCAAAGTCCTTTTTGGTTGGTGGTTATGGATATTGTGAGGGAACCAGAGGATCTTTTTTTTTCTGGGACGTTCTTGATTTGTAAAGATGACTTTGGCTTGGAGCTGCCTATGGGCCAACTTTGCTATTAGACAGTTGGAGAGAGATAAAGTCTGTGAATGAAGCTGTCATGGAAGAAACCAGGAGCAGAGGTAGAGACAGAGTTTAAATGAAAGACTTGAAACCCCTGGGTCTACCCATTTGTTAAATACTGGTTTCATCTTCCCAATTATGTGTATGTGATCCAATATATTCCCCAAATTTATTTTTTGCTATTATCTTGCTTAAGTTAGTTTTAGTTGGGTTTCTGTCCCTGTAACCAAAAGGGTCTTGACCAATATATCTGGCACACAATAGCACATCCATACACAATGTAAAAGAAGCTAAATGTAGCAAGAGTTGATACCATATTCACACTCTTAAGTGGCCATTTCATTTCAGAAAAATTATATCATTCATTATATTAAATTAATTTTGTTAATACAAATTGTATTGGGTTTGTAGTTTATTTATATCTAATATGCATATCTGCTTTTGTTTTACAGTTTTATAAAAACTATAAGCATAAGGAATTTATGTATATAGTTTTATGTTTTCTCATATTTAAGTAATATAATAATATAAATCATTTAAGTCAACATTGGGAGTCTACAATAATTTTCTCCCTTTAAAAGCAGTCTGTCCTGAAATCAAGCTTGAGAACATACTCTATGGGTGAGTCTAGGAGAAACAAGCACTCTCATATATCGCTGGCAGGAATGCAAATGGTGCATTTACATACAGAGGGTAATTTCCTTGTGCCTTTAACCTTTGAGATCTATCCCAGATCTACTTTTTGGAATCTACATCAAAGATAAACAAGCAGAATATAAAATTTCTATACACAAAGGTGTTTATCATGGCACTATTTGTAACAGCAAAATATTGGAAAGAGACCAAATGTCTATGAACAGGGTACTGGCTGAATATGCTATGGTATTACCACACAGTAGAGTACAATGCAACTGTAAAAAGGAATAAGCAGGATCTCTACATACTAATAAGGAGTGATCTCCAAGATATATTGTTAAGTTTTTTAAAAAGCAAGGTACAGGGACCTCCCTGGTGGCAGTGGCTAAGAATCCCCCTGCCAATGCAGGGGACACAGGTTCCATCCCTGGTCCGGGAAGATCCCACATGCTGCGGAGCAACTAAGCCCATGCACCACAACTACTGAACCTGTGCTCTAGAGCCCACGAGCCACAACTACTGAGGCCCACATGCCCTAGAACCTGTGTGCTGCAACTACTGAGCCTGCGTGCTGCAACTACTGAAGCCTGCGTGCCTAGACCCTGTGCTCTGCAACAAGAGAAGCCACCACAATGAGAAGCCCGCATACTGCAATGAAGAGTAGCCCCTTGCAGCCCCTGCTGCAACTAGAGAAAGCCCACGTGCAGCAATGAAGACCCAATGCAGCAAAAAAAAAAAAAAAAAAAAAGCAAGGTACAGAGTAATGTTTGTGGTATGTTCTCTTTTAAGGATGGTGAAGGGAAATATTAATGTGTATACAGTTTTGCTTATGTTTTTAAGAAGAAATAATATAAGGATAAACCCAAAACTAATAAAAACTGGTTTCTATGGGGAAGAAAGGGGGGAATGTGTAGGGGCCAGGGATAAAAACATTTGTTTCATGTATCTTTTTATATAGCTTTGAATTTGGAACCATGTAAATGTTTTACATAACTAAAAATCAAAAAGGGAAAGAGCATTTCTTAAAAATTAAAATAAATGGGAAAAAATGAACTGAACTGTACATCAGGTTGGCAGCATAACTACACAGAGAACAGAAATACTTCAAGTAACTTCAAAACAGAATATTGACTTTAAATCTCTCATGGAATATATTGTACGGACAAAAAACCTCAAAGATATCTTAAAAGATATTCATTAGTCTTACTGTTAGCACTAATATTAGTGTTATTATTATTAGTGTAGCTATTATAGGTATATTATAGCATAAAGGAAATAAGTAATTATTCTAATATTGCGAGGAGACAAGATTTTTAGTGGAAGAGAAAAAATACAAGCATAAAATATAAAAATTCAGCAAAAATCCAAAGTTTTCCATTTCAATCATAACATTAGCATGAACACATTCATTTTTTCCTCTAATTCTTGTATTATTATCCCTAAATACCATTTCCAAAAAAGGAACCAGGGATACTTGGAAAAATGGTTGATTCTAAGTGGAGTAGGAAATGTATAAGATGAGCTTCCAGTATCTATTGTGACGAAAAAGCAGAAATTTATCGAAGACTAATGTGGTCATGTTGGAGGAATAAAGGAGTTAACTTAAAGGGCTCTCATTGGCCTTAAATGGGTCAGTTTAGCATCAAAAAGAATAATGATTGTACCTGAGTTAATTTTACACACACACACACACACCTAAGTTCATAATGATACTAAAAAACGTTTCATTGGTCACCATTGGAGGTTGCTAGAGTACCAACCCATTACCATGAAAATTGATAAAGTAGATGAAGGAATCAAACATGTATCTTGCCCTACCTATGCAAACTGTAGTTCAGGGCTAGTGAAGGAAAATTATTTACAGAAGAATTCCAGCTAATGCAAAAGGAATGGTAATATTACAAAATCACCATTTCTAACTCTTAATAGAATAATTGACCTAGACAATGAATATTAATGCCTGCTAACCCATTAAGAAAATATTGGTGGGAACATTTATAATGGAGGGATCTGGCCAATATACCACCACAACCACTGCACAAACTAAAAGTAGGACAACCAAATATAATGTGATTCATGGTGGAAGACAATAGGAAGGAAAAAAAATTTTTTTTCTTCAAAAAACAAACTGAACACTTTAATTACACTGCTAAATTTAACCACCAGTTTATAATTAATACAATGGACTTAGGAACAATATCAAGAACATAACAGCATAAAGATACAATCAGCCAAATGCAAAATGCAGGAAATTCTACTGAGCAAATGGCCCAGTGTCTCCAACTCTTTCACGGCATGCAAGATGAGGGTGGTGGGGAGAGGAAGGATCAGGAGGAAATGTTATAAAATAACTGAGACTTAAAAAGAGACAAAACAACCAGATGTAATGTGAGTACACTGTTTGGATCCTAATTTGAACAAATTAAATATAAGATATTTTTGAAGCAATCAGGAAAATGGAGGGGTATTAGAGGATACTAATAAGTTAGTATTAATTTTATCAAGGGTGATAATATTATCATTGTTATATGTTTTAAAGCCCTTATTGTTGGAGATACATAATGGAAAATTTACGAGTGAAACACTAGTATGTCTGATTCTTTAAAATATTCATACAAACAACCACAATAAAGTTGAGGAAATAGTTGGTGGGAAGGTAAATTGGTACAGCCACTATGAACAGTATGGAGATTCCTTGAAAAATTAAAAATAGAACTACCATATAACCCAGCAATCCCACTCGTGGGCATATACCCGGAGAAAACCATAATTCAAAACGATACATGCACCCCCAATGTTCATTGCAGCACTATTTACAATAGCCAGGACATGGATGCTTTAAAGCATCTTGATATAAACTAAGTCAACATCTAGCAATATTAGTGAGGACCCACAGGAAAATGTACCACTATCTTCCAATTTCCTCAATCAAATTTGTTTCCCTGTCTCTGAATCCACTGTTAGGTTCTATAATTGCTTCACCTATTAGAATATATTCCTTATATCTACCTTATTATCTTAAGAATAAAAGCATGGGGCTTCCCTGGTGGCGCAGTGGTTGAGAGTCCGCCTGCTGATGCAGGGGACACGGGTTCGTGCCCCAGTCCGGGAAGATCCCACATGCCGCGGAGCGGCTGGGCCCGTGAGCCATGGCCGCTGAGCCGGCGCGTCCGGAGCCTGGGCTCCGCGACGGGAGAGGCCACAACAGTGAGAGGCCCGCGTACCGCAAAAAAAAAAAGAATAAAAGCATGGATTTTGGAGTCAAAAACACCTTGTTTCAAGCCCCAGACCCATGCTAATTAACCATATAACCTCAGGAAAAATAATTAACCTGTCTGAGCTTTAGTTTTTCTCATCTGTAAAGTGAGCAGAGCATTATGTTTCCCTTCTATCCCAAAAAACTTAATATCTGAATAAGCAGCCTCCATATTACTTTCCTTTTGCTATTCTCTTTCTAAATGCCAGCAAAACTTTTTATCAAGTTCCACTGTATGAACTCTTTCCAGAACAAAAACTCCAAATTTCTCCTAACATTTACTCAAAATTCAAAACTAAGGACAGGACTGTTCTCTGCCAATTAGTCCCCCCTTTTCTCCAACTGTTCTTTTTTTCTTTATATTTTATTTTATTTATTTATTTTTATTGAAGTATACTTGATTTTCAATGTTGTGTTAGTTTCTGGTGTACAGCAAAGTAATTCAATTATATATATATTCATTTTCATATTCTTTTCCATTATGGTTTATTACAGGATATTGAATATAGTTCCATGTGCTATACAGTAGGACCTTGTTGTTTATCTATTTTATATATAGTAGTTCATATCTGCTAATCCCAAATTCCTAATTTATCCCTATCTCACCCTCTTTTTCCTTTGGTAAAAATAAGTTTGTTTTCTATGTCTGTGAGTCTGTTTTGTTTTGTAAGTAAGTTCATTTGTATCATATTTTAGATTCCACATATAAGTGATATCGTATGGTATTTGTCTTTCTCTTTCTGGCTTACTTCACTTAGTATGGTAATCTCTTGGTCTATCCATGTTGCTGCAAAGGGCAATATTTCATTCTTTTTATGGCTGAGTAATATTCCATTACACCACATCTTCTTTATGTATTCATCTGTCAATGGACATTTAGGTTGCTTCCAAGTCTTGGCATTTGTAAATAGTTCTGCTATGAACATTGGGGTGTATGTATCTTCTTGAATTAGAGTTTTCGTCTTTTCTGGATATATGCCCAGGAGTGGGATTGCTGGATCATATGGCAACTTCTCTGTTTTTAATTCTTAAAACATTATTGGGTAGTACTCTATGCTCCCAGCAAGAAAACTACTCACCTCACCATATTGTCTGTCAGGCTCCCAAGAAACTGATGCTTTATAATGAAGGTTTCTTTCTTTGGTCAACAGACTGTCCCCTAAAGTTATAGTCCTTGCAGGATGATGAAGCCTTATTATACTACAGGAGTCTGCATTGGAGCCCAAAGTAATATTTGAAATATGTGTGTGACTGGTATGTAACTACACATTTTAAAGGTATTAAGAGGTCATTTTCATCTGGGCATTCCAGCCACTGCCTATCTGGTCACTTAGATAAGGATGAGGACTACATCTACTGACCTTATAAGAGAAGACACTGAGGGCCTCCTCCACAAAGCAGTCTTCAAAAGGACACATGGTCAGCCCACACCACTGCTTATCTACTCACAAGAGGCTGACAGAAGGGCTATCCCTCCTCTGACTGGACAAGAAAGGGCCCATTTTCCCCAAGAATCTTTCAACTGTTGGGAATTCCCTGGCAGTCCAGTGGTTAGGACTCCGCGCTTTTACTGCTGAGGGCGCGCATTCAATCCCTGGTCAGGGAACTAAGATCTCGCAAGCCACGTGGAGCGGCCAAAACAATTAATTAATTAATTAGTTAATTAATTAATTAGAAAAAGAATCTTTCAACTGTTAGAACAATTCCACCCACTCTCTTCCCCTCTGGTGGGCACAAAACCCTGTCTGGAGTGTGTAGAAACTATAACCCATTGAGCTTCTGTAGTTAGAGAACCTTCCTTTATCTTGGAAATATGGAGTTAGCAGCTATACTTATACATACTCTGTGAGCCTGTGTCTCTTCATAAGTACCCACACATTTAAAAAGCCAAGACTCTGATGTTAGTTTCATATTAGAAGAGAGCTTGTGTCAGACTAATACACATCCCTGACTCACAGTTTGCCTGCTTCTACTTCCATGGTTTAAATCTGCTGCTTCCTGAGCCTTCTCTGTCCTAGTTTTATGGAATAATCTCATCTCAGGCCTTCTAGAGAGACAGAAGGGTCTAATGATTGCTATTTTTTTATGTATCCCCATTGTCCATTTGATAGAAGGTTTTTTCCCTAAGGACTGGGACTTAGCTACTTCACAATTCCGCAAAGCATTGAGAACCATGTTCTGGCCCCAGTAGTTGTTCCATAAAGATTGGTGACTGACTGAGTTCTGTTTATTTTGCTCTGATTTTCTATTAAAGAAATATAAAAGGAAGAGAAATACAGCAACACTGAACAATAGCATAAGAGAAGATATTTGGACAAAAGCTCTGGGGTACTGACATGAAATCTCAATCTCTACTATTACCTTATTTTGAATGTTTAACATCAGAGTCAGAATTCTATTTTTTCCTCGTATTTGTTTAATTACATCAATGACACAAGGAATGTCTCAGATAATTGTGGCTTTCATATTTTAAAAAGTTGGATGTATATATACTATGTATTCTACACTCTGTTTAACAAATAACAAACCCCAAATGAAATGATGAACAGGAGAATATACCACTCCCCTAATTATACTCCCTGCCAGCTCACTGAACATGCCTAAATGTTAAGGGTCTAAAACAAAATACACCCAGGAATTTGACATGAACATCCCTCTAAGATTAATAGGAGTTAATTACTACCAAATATATCAGTGTTTAAGTAAAATACACTTTTTAATTTCCCTTTCAAATTCCACGAATGCCTTTAGTTAATAGAATAGATAATAAAATGTAGAAATAACCCCTTAAGTTCACAAAAGTCATAAACCAAGTCCTTACAGGTTTCCTCATCTACAAAATGAGAACAATGATAAACATCTAGAAATGTTTCTTGCAATGAAGAGCTAATTAAAATACTATAATTGCAAAGTACTTGTGAAACAAAATACAATAAAATATTTTAACAATCATTATAACTATAACAATTATTATAATTCAGCAGTTGGGGAATAGAAAAGTTTTCTTCTGGGACTCTTAATTAACTAACAGTATTACTGAATTATTCAGCCATGTGTTTACTGTTAACTGATCTGCAGACCATATCAGGAGGTCTGGAACTGCTGCCCAAGCTTGGTTGGTCATGATTTATCTCTGCCACTGATAGTCAAAGCAGCATGTGAATCTGGCTCAGGAAGAAAACCAGACACCTCTACATTTGAGGCCCCATTTCAATATACAATATTGAATAAAAGAACTGGAAAATTATACTACTACTTTACTCAAAAGCAATTAAATCCTTAGGAGAACGCATAAATCTAATCTGGATTATAAGGAAAACAGTCAGAACTCTTTATTCTTTTGTAAATTCCAAACTAAATTTAGACAATATAACATCACTGTGAAGTTATTTGAAGGAAATGAAGAATGATCCAGGTCCCAAATGAAGATGAACTTCATTAATTAAAAGTAAAATTAACTACTAAGAGAAGTTTCAAATTATTTGGGGGAAATAAAGAAGATAAAAATTATGAATAAAAATTTAAATTTCCCAGGGAGTTTATAAAACTTCACTTATTGAGACATTTAAGAATAAGGCTCAGATAGATGGAAAGATATACCATGTTCTTGGATTGGAAGAATCAACATTGTGAAAATGACTCTACTACCCAAAGCAATCTACAGATTCAATGCAATCCCTATCAAACTACCACTAGCATTTTTCACAGAACTAGAACAAAAAATTTCACAATTTGTATGGAAACACAAAAGACCCCGAATAGCCAAAGCAATCTTGAGAAAGAAAAACGGAGCTGGAGGAATCAGGCTCCCTGACTTCAGACTATACTACAAAGCTACAGTAATCAAGACAGTATGGTACTGGCACAAAACCAGAAATATAGATCAATGGAACAGGACAGAAAGCCCAGAGATAAACCCACACACATATGGTCACCTTATCTTTGATAAAGGAGGCAAGAATATACAATGGAGAAAAGACAGTCCCTTCAATAAGTGGTGCTGGCAAAACTGGACAGGTACATGTAAAAGAATGAAATTAGAACACTCCCTAACACCATACACAAAAATAAACTCAAAATGGATTCAAGACCTAAATGTAAGGCCAGACACCATCAAACTCTTAGAGGAAAACATAGGCAAAACACTCTATGACATAAATCACAGCAAGACCCTTTTTGACCCATCTTCTAGAGAAATGGAAATAAAAACAAAAATAAAAAAATGGGACCTAGTGAAACTTAAAATCTTTTGCACAGCAAAGGAAACCATAAACAAGACCAAAAGACAACCCTCAGAATGGGAGAAAATAGTTGCAAATGAAGCAACTGACAAAAGATTAATCTCCAAAACATATAAGCAACTCATGCAGCTCAATATCAAAAAGACAAACAACCCAATCCAAAAATGGGCAGAAGACCTAAATAGACATTTCTCCAAAGAAGATATACAGATTGCCAGCAGACACATGAAAAAATGCTCAACATCATTAATCATTAGAGAAATGCAAATCAAAACTACAACGAGATATCATCTAACAGTGGTCAGAATGGCCATCATCAAAAAATCTAGAAACAATAAATGCTGGAGAGGGTGTGGAGAAGAGGCAATCCTCTTGCACTGCTGCTGGGCATGTAAATTGATACAGCCATTATGGAGAACAATATGGAGGTTCCTTAAAAAGCTAAAAGTAGAACTACCATATGACCAAGCAATCCCACTACTGGGCATATACCCTGAGAAAACCAAAATTCAAAAAGAGTCATGTACCAAAATGTTCACTGCAGCTCTATTTACAATAGCCAGGACATGGAAGCAACGTAAGTGTCCATCAACAGATGAATGGATAAAGAAGATGTGGCACACATATACAATGGAATGTTACTCAGCCATAAAAAGGAATGAAACTGAGTTATTTGTAGTGAGGTGGATCGACCTAGAGACTGTCATGCAGAGTGAAGTAAGTCAGAAAGAGAAAAATAAATACCGTATGCTAACACATATATATGGAATCTAAAAAAAAAAAAGGAAATAGTCAGAAGAACCTAGGGGCAAGATGGGAATAAAGATGCAGACCTACTAGGGAATGGACTTGAGGATACAGGGAGGGGGAAGGGTAAGCTGGGACAAAGTGAGAGAGTGGCATGGACATATATATACTACCAAACGTAAAATAGGTAGCTAGTGGGAAGCAGCCACATAGCACCGGGAGATCAGCTCAGTGCTTTGTGACCACCTAGAGGGGTGGGATAGGGAGGGTGGGAGGGAGGGAGATGCAAGAGTGAAGAGATATGGGGACATATGTATATGTATAACTGATTCACTTTGTTATAAAGCAGAAACTGACACACCATTGTAAAGCAATTATACTCTAATAAAGATGTTAAAAAAAAAAAAGAAGAAGCAGGCTCAGGACTTCCCTGGTGATGCAGTGGTGAAGACTCCGTGCTCCTAGTGCATGCGGCCTGGGTTTGATCCCTGGTCAGGGTACTAGATCCCACGTGCATACCGCAACTGAGAGTTCACATGCCTCAACTAAGGAGCCCGTGAGCCACAACTAAGGAGCCCTCAAGCCACAACTAAGGAGCCCACCTGCTGCAACTAAAGAGCCCAAGGGCTGCAACTAAGGAGACTGCCTGCCGCAACAAAAACCTGGCACAACCAAATAAATAAAATATATTTTTTTAAAAAAAGAAGAAGGCTCTTAATAAGATTATCATGTGGGGTTATTTTGGATAGAAGCAATAATTGGACTACAAAGCATTTCCTATTATTTATAAGAGTTAGAATATTTTTTACCTTGCATCTACAAAGTGGTATCAATCTTCCCAACTACTTTATCATTCTACTTGGTGGACTTCTACAACTTTTAAACCAGAAAATAATATTCTGAACTTTGAGCCTGATCAACTAGATTTAATCTAGAAGCCACTGCCTTCACTTTCTTTCATATTCTTTTAAGATAACGATTACATCGTTTTTCTTGAGAAAATCCATCCAACCCAAACCTAAGATTTATTTATTTATTTTTGTTTGTTTGTTTTTTGCTTACTATTTATTTTTAACACCCAGTAAAAACATAAGCCACAGCATGCCAATTGCTAAGAAGACAAAGCTGAATGAGAAATTAAGATGTATGTTTCCTGCCATTCAGAAGTCCATTGTAAAGACAAGTAAATAGATACAATCAGTCATTAGATGAGTTGGGTTCCTAAGGGTGAGAGACAATACCAACGTTGTTGTCCTCCCTGCATGGCATTTCACGCCTGCTTTGTCAAATCTCCCCTCTCCATTGTAAATACTTCAGGTAGCAACCATAACTTTTCCAGTCCTCTTTAGGAATTAACAAATAGTCTTGGCTGTGGGAAAGTCCAGTTCAATCTTATAGCATATCTTCAGTATCTTTTACTATTTCTTAACCTTACACTTCCTTCCCTAAAAGAGCTTAAAGAACTCACAGGAGGTCAAGGGGAAGAATTATTTGTCTTGGGCCTTAATTCTGCTGCTGCACACTTTGGTCCAATCTAAGTATTTTAGATTTTTCCCCGAATGGTCATCTACTACCCTGGTAGTGAGGCAATTTTGGTTTTCATATCATCACACACTTTCCACTGTGCCAAAAGGAAAGTGATTTCAAAAATGAAGAGAATGCTGTGTATGTAAATATCAAGAATGCTAATAAAGAATTATGAGGAATAGATAAGAATTTCATAAGAGATTTTCTTTTTAACCAGTACATGTAAGATAAAGGCTAGAAGGATTTTGAGCAAGTCACACAGTGGGACTGAGAGGAACACAGGAAAAAACTGCAAAATACCACAGTTTTCATTTTTGAAGAAGTGTTTCTTCCCTTTGGTACTACCTCTTTCCAAAGAATCAAAAACCTTCATAATAAAATTCAAAACTGCATTCCAAAAATAGCATCCCCATTTTACAGATGAAGAAGTTGAGACACAGAGGAGTTAGGTACCTTACTAAAGATCACAGAGCCAGTAAATGGCAAAGCAGGGACACAAATCTGGGAAATTTGCTGTTGGAGCCTGTGTTATTAACTTATGTGCAGTATTATCTCTTCTGACTATTAAACAAGCTAGTAAAATGATAGAATATTTTAGAGTGGCATATTAATTAGTGCTTTTGTATTGGTAATTATAATGGTACAATAACCCAGAGAATGCGTATAATGGTGGAAACTTAAGATGTGCTGAAGCCATTTGGAATTAGAAAAGGGATTGTGGTCCCTCCCCCACCCCCATCCCCCATATCACCACAACATCCATATCATCAGTACCATGAGCAGATTTACATTTCCCTAAAGGATATTTTCAACAATTGAAGTTGTCCAGTTACTTGGGTAACTTCCCTCTCAACTTCCAATTGGTCAGACATCACACATGCAATTCAGCATAAGCACATTTTGCTTAAGACATTCTATATCCAAAATATTTTTAGATTATCAATGATTCAAGATCTTCAGTGATAACTCTATATTTGAATAGAGTGCTTCCCAAAGTGTGTATCATGGAAAATTGGCCCCTTAGCTTACTCCATGAAAAGAAGATTCCTTAAATAAATCTGAGAGACTGTACATATTGTTTCTCCTTGTTAAAGGTTTGATGTTCACATTAGTATATTTTATTATTATGGGGAGAACTAAACTAGATAAAACTGTAGAACTTTGGTTAGAATTTCCCAAGTTTGTTTAACATTAGTACATTCTTCTGTTCATAAATCTCTAATAAATTTGCATGGAACTAGTGTATCTCTATTGCACTTTAAGACCAGATCACTCAGGCCATTGGTTATCTCTGGAACCACACTGAGAATTTAGGAGACAACTAGCAAGGAACCAGACTGGAGTAAGGAGAGTAAAATTCTGCCATGATTCAATGCCTATGGCCTCTTCAGCAGGTCAACTTACTGCTCTGAGGACCAGGTTCTATATCTACAAATAAGAAAATAAAGTATACTAATGGTTTTTAAACTTTTTTTTTTTTTTTTTACCAAGAAATGCACTGTACAAAGGAATCTTACCTGAGAGTTCAGATGCAAGTGAAGCTACTACATATAGGTGATGAGGACAAGAATAAGGGCCTACAGCTCTCCCTGCTCAGACCTTCATTTCCATCCCCCAGAACAGTATGAAACTAATAAACTATAATTTCCATCATCCTTGTAATCCTAATTAATTCTATGCTTTAAACATGGCTCCCTGCCTATGTAACAAAAAACGTCTGAGCATATTTAAAAGCTGTTAGACACTGAAATGGATGAATAATGGTTAGATGGGATTTTATCCCTTTGGAACTTTTTCATAGTAAGTATATCAGCCTTGCATGTGAGGGTTTTTAAAAACTATAAGCCAAAAATCTATTTGGCCTGTTAAGTGTGCATTGACACCATCCAAACATATCTAGTCCATTCCTGCCACCATGAATCACCCCCACCCTCTGTCAAAGCTCCTAAATCACTAGGACAAGAGACCACAATCTTACGAAAACAGCAGATTCAGAATTGCCTCCGAAGTAGATTCCCACAAAAGCCAAACCAATAGGTTCCTAGACATGAAAGAAAGCTCATTAAATGTCTTTTAGGATTTCTGCCTAAATGTGATCAAGACCATCTTGCGCAGAATGAGTGTGCCTTGGGACCCTTTACAGGGAATGCCCCAAGCCAGGATGCTGAGGTGACCAGCATTCCCTGGGAACTGGTTCAGGGAAACAACGCTCAGAGGAAAAGGAATTGTTTATACCAACTAAGGTCAGCTCCATGGGGTTTGAATTCATGCTCACAAATGTTGTTAGTCAGAGCTCTGTGTGTGTCACCCACAGTCATTCCTCCTGAGTTTTTGGAGGGGATTCTACCAGTCTATGCTGCTTCTTGTTGCAGGTGCTGCTTTTTAGAGAAATGTAGAACTAATAGTCCTCTGGAAATTCAAGTAAGAGCCAGTCCTTATTTCATGTTTATCTAGAAATGCTCAATAGGAGGATGTATGAATCCTCTGTCCCCTGCACAGGAAATCCCCTGGTTTTCTTACTGCCCTGTGATAGATGTTTGACAGGCAAAAATCCCAAAATGTATATAATACCATGATTTAAAGACTTTACTAAGGACAGTACATCATTAGGGCTCAATTCCAACAAAGGAAACTGCATGATGACTTACCAGAATGACGAGCCCCTATGACCTCTCTGAATGCAACAACCTGTGTGTAACGCTAGGAGCATACTGGGGCCATCCCCACACCTCTTCTCAACTATGAGTACCCTGGGCCGGGTAGCAAGGAGAAACAAGAGCTCATGTGGATGCTCATCCAAACCTGCCCTTCTATGGTGTCTACACAACTGATGTGTGGACAGAAAGCCAGATTTGCTTGTGCTCTAACGGTCTGACCACTCATCATGGTCCCAGTTCACAAAGCTCCACACTCATCACCATTGGGACTTGCCTTTTGTCTCCATGGCAATGTAGCCCTCTGACATCAGCAGAGGCACCCTGTGTCCTTTTGCTGGTACCAGGTACCTGCCTCCACGTCCAAGTCGGAATAGAATGAGAGGCAAATGTGAGCTTTTCATTTTAAGCCTGTGTTAGTCTGGGTTTTCCAGAGCAACCGAAGCAATAGGATGTGTGTATGAATGTGTGTATATACAATTTATTATAAGGAATTGGCTTGAGTGATTATGGAGGCTGAGAGGTTCCATGATCTGCAGTTTGAAAGCTGAAGACCCAAGAAATTCCGTGGAGTAGTTCCGAGAACCAGAGGTGGATCATGTAAGTCCCGGTCAAGGGCAGGGAAGACCAATGTTCAATCAGTCAGGCAGAGAAAGTTCCCCCTTTTCCACCTTTTAATTTTTTTCAGGCCCTCAACAGATTGATGCCCACCCACATTGGTAAGGTAATCTGTTTTACCCAACCCACTGATTCAAATGCCAATCTCGTCTAGAAACATTCTCACAGACACACCCAGAAATAATGTTTAATCTGAGCACCCCGTGTCCCAGTCAAGACGACACATAAAATCAATCATCCCAAAGCCCCATCCCAGAAGCTCAGTTTCCTACCTAGTCAACCTCCATACAAGGAAAATGCTAATAAGGTCTCCTGATAGGGCCAGTGACCTAAGAGACTGGCTCCTTGGAACTGCACATGGGGCCACACAAAGAAGCTGCTGTTAACTATCACCTTCTGTCCAGATCAACTCTTTACTCTCAACCACTCCTTAAAGGATTCCCACATCCCTGAAATTTTTTAGAATACCCACACTACACTCCTCCTCAGAGTCTGGCCACCAGCTTTGCCTACATATCCCATAGGTCCCGCACTCCACCTATCCTTCCCTATCACAAAATCCCAAGCAAGTAATTCTCCCCCAGGAGCAGCATTCAGACCTGAAGTTCTAACACTGAAACTGCCCCCAAAATCGAAGAGGTTCCAGGCCTACAAGAAAAGGGAACCCAAGTATGGCAACATGGGTAACTGCCTTATTGCTGACCTCATGAATACAGCCAGCACCATGACCCAGAGAATATCGAAAAAGCAGCCTCCAGCATCAGGCTCAGCCTCTGGCACAGTCCCACAGCAGCTCATTTGCTTACAAACCCAACTCATTACTCTGTGTTAGGCCTCTGAATCTCCATGTGTCTTGCTTGGTAATCCAGCTCATATATTTATATACCTTTCATTTTGTAACACATCATACTCTCCTCTCTTGATTGCCTTTCTCCCCACCCCCACAATACACCCCTAACTTCAATTTTTACCTTGAATACATTGCCTCTTTGTTTTCTACCTTGATTACATTTCTGACTATTGCTCCACGATTAGACATTCCCTTAGCCTGCCTGGACTCTGCAGCATGCAACCTGCCTGTTCCTTCAAGATGGATCAAGTGGTCCATTGGCAATTCATGGAAGTGAAACTCTATTGTCCACGAAGCCTGTTCACCCATGCACCCCCTCATTTCCAATCTTGCGAAAAGAGATAAGAACAAGTCTGCTCAAGCTTCAACTCTATTTTTGTGAGTAATTGGCTTTTCTTTGGGAAATAGTTCTAAAATATAAAAGTAATGCTGAGAAAACTTCTCAATACTATTTCTATAATTGGCTCATGAAAAACTTCCTCTAACAACCCCCAAAGCAAGAGTGGGATTGCCCCATCCTCTCTTATATACTCATTCAAAGTCAGCATATCCAAAATTGAACTCAACTTTCTACCCCCAAACACACCACTCCTTTCCTGTTCTCCCTCATTAAACAGCAGATGTTTTTTTTCAAATTGCCTAGAACAGACTCAAGTCCTTCAGCTCTCTTCCTTCTTTCTCATTCCCAATATCCAATCACCATATTCTATCGATTCTATCTCCTACGTCTCCCTCAAATCTATCCACTTCCTCATTTCAGGCACCATAAGCTCTTCCTAAATGACTGTAAACCCTCCCGACCAGATCCTGCTTTCCATTTCTATCCCTGCTCCCACTTCACCTGCCTATCATGATGTAACTAAAGTAATCTACTAAAACACAAATACGTCTATGCCACTCTTCTGTTCAAAATACTTCCATACCTCCCTACCTCCCTACCTCCCTATTATGCTTAGAATAAATACTATACTCTTTAGCAAGATATACAAGCTGGTCACGATTTGAGCTTTACTTTTCTCTCCATCTTTATTTCTCCCCACTCCTCTCCTCTCACTGTACAACACTCCCTGAGTGAGTCACACGTTTTCACCTTTGGGACTTTGCACACGCTGTTCCTGCTTCCTGAAATATTCTCCTTACCCTGCCAAATCTTCACCTTTCCAACACTGTTCATTATTCAAATATCAGCTTGACCCCTACTTCTTCCAGGACATCTCCCCTAAACCATCCCAACGCACCTCCAGACCTGGCTGAATGACCTTCCCGTGTGTTCTTGTTACACCACTGGATTAAAACTATTGTAGTACTTATCCTACTATATTATAATTATCCATAAAACCAGGAATTACTTGTAATTTTAATCACCTTTCTCCCCTAATGAGTTAAGAACAATTTCTTACTCTCTGTTTAATCCCTAGCACCTAAAAGAGTATCTGCATCAAATAAGCACTCAATTAAGAATAAGTTGATGAATAAATGGATGTTGACATTTATCTCCTTGCGACTGCCCATAATGATAATTGAAACCTGACTTCACTGCTGTAAGAGAAGTTGGACAAGGTCATATTGGTTTGTTTGCTCTAAGCACAGGATTTCACTGTAGGCATACTAACTAGAATGTTTACGCCTAGGAAATATCATTAGTATTTCCTCTTCAGGTCTATGAAAGACACACTTCTTTGGGATGAGTCCAAGTTCAAGGCAGAGACAGTGCCTAGCCTTGATGCCATCACTTGCATAATCCTGGTGGAATGTTGACTAGATCACAATTCTGAATTTTTTCCGTTATTCATAAATCAGAAAAAAAGATTGTACATTATTCTTTTCCCTACTTTAAAATCCATCCAGCCTGGAGAAATTAAGGAGAGCACCAATTCAGAAAACAATCTGGTTCTGCTATGAAATACTTTCTCAAAACTGACCTATTTTATATGATGAGCTACTTAATGATACAACTCAGGAATATGCCTCCTAAAATACCACAGAATACAGCATTGCTCTGAATTTTTGACAGTACCTGGGTGTGGTACATCAGCAATTCATTCCCTAGCACTGAAAGACTGAAGATCAGTAACTAAATCATATAAGTGCTTATCAAGTAATTAAGTTATTAAAATGACATAAATCAGTCAGTGCATATCTTGCTTTTGTCTTTGGTTCTTTGTCTTCTCCATTTTACTAGTCAAAACACTATTTTCAGCACCATTCTCAGGATTTAAGAAAGCTATATTTAAACAATGTTAATAGGAGTGACATAAACCTGCCCGAAGGAATCACAGAAGTCTAAGGCTACACCCCCTTGCACTTAGCAAGGAAAAATAGACAGTAGCAGCCTGAACTTGGAATTCTAAAGCTTTTGTTACAGAGCAGCAATCTATATACTTTCTAAATCATTTTTTCCCTTATCACTGGAGCTTTTTGCTCTTGTTGTTCATATGAAGGTTAAAATTTATCAAGTGCAAAAATAGTCACCACAGTAAAAAACACATTGATGGAGCCAAGTAAAGGCTAATGTATTTTTCATCGTTAATTAGAATTGTGGAAGGGTGTTTTTATTCTTTCAAGTTTCATTCAGAAATATTTAAAGTTCTTATTTTCAACTGAATTTGAGTCTGGGGAGGTTTGAAGGGAATGACCTTCAAAATGAGCAAAGAAATTATTTCCCAAAAGTCATTTATTTAGATTTCCTGACTGTGGTGATAACCTGCAAATTAGATTTGGGGAAATTCAGTGTGTTTGTTGTGGTAGGCGGGGGAATAACACTGACTTAAAAGTCTGTCCTTCAGGGAAGAGAACCCTACCCAAATTCAGAAAACCATTCACTGACCATTTAAAAACAATCGAAAAATGTCAAGATGCTTTTAAAGACGGTTATTAGAAATGCAAACAGAAAGTTATCTCTGACTCTCATAAGCAAAATAAACAAAATGATGCACACTCTGGAAGATATTTTGTTAGTTCCAAAAAAAAAAAAAGAAGCCCAACTTGCTTCAAAAGTAAAGATGATCTACTAACCTACGGGTAGAGTCATTGCCAGTAAAGATGAGGATCACAGATGAAAGGACATTCAATTTGCCCAGGAGGAAGTCATTAGAACTTCTTTGGTAAGTACAATTTCAGTTCAGAGGATAGTGATAAAGTAGCTGAGAGAAGGTCAAGAAGAAAGTCAGAGGTGAGGAAGTGATTCAAGCATCTGATGGGTCTGGAATAGACTGAAGGAAAGGTTTTTAGTTGAAGAATGAAGAAAAGTTAATGGATTTTGGGGGGCTGAGTTTAATAAGAGTAAAAGGGAATTAAAGTTAAAAGATAAAGGAGAGTTTCAGAGAAAAGTTATGGGAAAAGAATACCATAGGGAGAAGTTTATTCAGCCCAAAGTTCTAGAAAAGAGAAAAGCAGGAATATGATGGTGCAAACGAGAGGAAATATAGAAAGAAGTAAGACAGAAAATGAAGGCAGCATAAAGGAATAAAGTAAAACAGAGAAGGGTAGGACGAAGAGAGACTATTCTGGAGAAGTTAGAAAATAATGTCTTAAATGAGCACCTCAAAAAAAAAGTAAGAATAAAAACTATAAAATTTTGAGAGACAGTTGGAGGAAACTGTAAAAGGTCTTGGGCTAAAGTTAAAGGAAACAAATGGAATAGGGATGTGCTGTTGTACAAGATTACAACAAAAGTTGCAAGCGCAAAGAACAAACTTTTACTGAAGGTTTTTGTCCAGAAAATATACCACTACCACCACCCCTACCCCAAAGGGCAAAACAAAATGAAAATAGGAGGATGAAATGATGACAATCCAAAGCCAGGAGTGGATAAAGCAAACATAAAGACAAAAAAACAAGAAAGTTCGGGTAAGAAAAGTAGAACTCTTTACGTGGCGAGCAGAGACATAAGGGATCAAGGGAACAGGAGAGCACATTCTGGGCAGAGAGAAACAAGTATTAAATTTCCCTGAAACATACAGTTATTGAGTTCAACTTACCTTGGGTAAAATCATTCCCAAACAAGAGGGAATTTAGCCATGACCTGTAAGACTCTTCTTTCCTGTAAGTTAAAATAGCTTGAAACATAGGGCACAATATTCATGTACACTACTTCCCATGATGGTGTGTAATTTCATTTTTATATACAAACTCACCATATATCTCCAGGATGAACAAAGTTGACAGGCAATTTCCTTTCCACTGCCATTAGCATCTACTCACCTTTCTGGTTTATACCTGTTAAATTTTAATACTACCTCCAAGGATTTTCAAAATGTTCCATAATTCAAGACCTGAGAGTTAAGTGATGAAGGAATGTCTTGAAGCACTTCCCTAATACCTAGACAGCCCGATCTACTTTTATCATAAGCTTCTGACAGTCTACCACTTCCTTTTGCCATTTTGTGAAGATGCTGACCCCAACTGAAAAGACATTTCATCACAGTACTAGCACTTCACAGGTTGAGAGGTGTAAAGAATACAGGTTTTGCACAGACGGAATTCAAATCCCAGCTTTATGATGCTGGGCAAGTTTCCTGTCCTCTCTGAGCCTCAGTTTCATCATCTATAAATTTGGGATAATAATATTTACCTCCTTGGTTGCTGTAATATTTACTTCCCAGTTGTTGTAAATGAGACAGTGTACAAAGAATAATTTACAAATTGCTTGGCACAGAGTAGGTACTCCTACATTACAATTATTACTGTTATTGACATGTCTGAGGCATGAGAACCTCACCTAGCTGTAAGTTGTCTTGCTCTGGGTCACTCCACAAAATTGTTAACCTTTCCTGAAGCCAACATAATATTAGTCATTTTGTAGAAACAGATATGGCTTATTTTTTGGAACACTCTTCTTTCCAAAGTTTAATATTAATGTTATTGATAGTGTAAAATCAGGTCTCCTTTATATTAAAGTTAGGCTATTCATTTCTTTCTTTGTTCTCACCACAGTTTTCTAATAAACTATAAAAATGTTATTAATTATTTTATTTTCATATAAATAAAATATTTTCATATATTATGCCTTGAAAGTATTAAAACTGATTAAATATTGAATATATTGCACCACCTATTTTGATGACAGGCTTCTAACGTCTGGTGAGTATAAGTCAAAGCTTGTTTTCAAAAAACATTAAATATATAAATATACATTTAAGATATATATTAGCATACATATATGATATGTGCTATATACACTATGTATATGTTTATTATTATATATAAAATATATAATATTTTAACCACTTTCTTACATGTTATCAGTATGCTAAAATGTCATTTAAACATTTGTGTTTAGGAAAAAAACCCCACCTTTTCAGAAGTTCAGATATTCTCTTTCTGGCTTTGTTCACTTTTTGTAATGTAATAGCATCTAAAGAGAAGCACATCAAACTTCCCATCACTGATGGCTTCAAGCGTTTAGATTCTTGCCTAAGAACAAGAGGACCCTGGGGAAGCTCAAGCAAGTGGAGAAGAGGCACCAACAAACAGGTCAGAGACTTTGGACTCAGGAACCAACACAGACACACACGTCCCCAACTTCACAATGTCACCAAGCACCACCTCTGTTAACAAGGTGTTTAAAGCTTTTGAGAGCAGGAATAGTCTTTCCCTCCCCCATGCCTCAGTAACAGCTGACATCTCTGTTGTTAGCACATTTGTCACTTATATGTGACAAATGTCTCCTCAGGAGACCTAACTGAGCTGCTGAACAGCAGGAGTCACATTGTGGTTTTTTTTTTTTTTTTGAGAAGATGTTCGATACCCTTTTGTGGAATGACTGCTTCGCACCAACATGAACTGACTGCTGGGTAACCAGTAACCTCCTTCTTGCCAAACACAGTGGCTTTGCCTCACACTCTACAGTATCTGACACAACAGACCCCTTCTGAAATCATTTCTTCCCTTATTTTTTGTGGCACTACCCTATCCTTCATACTTGCCTGTCCATTGGTCCCTCGTGTCCTTTAGCTGCCTCATCTGCCATCTCCCATTCCCTAACTTAGAGAACTGACAAGCACTTACCCCTCTGCCCCAGCAAACAGCTTCTGTTAGACACTCTTAACTGCGACAATCCCCTCTATGCTTATTACTCTGCAATCTACACCTTTAGCCCTAATCTCCTCACCAAGCTCTAGAATGTCTCCCCCGAAAGATACCTGCTTTCAAATTCAACATAGCCCTAAACGAAATTCATTCTGTTCACTTCAAAAGAGTTTCCTTATTTTTTGATCATGGCATCACAATTTTTTCCAGCATTTTCCGGAGTATGTGTTATATAGCCACACCTTCATGTAAGAAAGAGATATTTTGTTCAGTTAATTTGAAAAACAGATGAGTTAAATACAGTTTAAAAGGTTTCTTTTCGACAGGACTGCTCAGAGCCTTATATATGCTAATGTGTTTTGTGAGTCTCGAAAATGAGTATTGAGCAAATACTGTTTGCAAATATATTTGGTTACGGGAGTCTTTCTAGAAGGTTCTCTCAGAATAGACCAGCTTCACTGAAATACACATAACAAAATCTTATCTTAGTCATCCTTGACTCTACCTTCTTTTATGTTATTTCCTATATCTAAGTAGTTATCAAATACTAATAATTCTTTTGGAATATCTCTTTGCTTTCCATTCCTGCTATTCACACACTAATAACTCCCCTGATCTAAGCTTCTAACATTTCACAGCTTGATAATAGCCTTTCTGTTGAACCCCTTTCTCAACCACCAGACTAAACTTCCTACACCATCATTTTTATATCGTTTTCCTGCTTTAAATAAACAAACAAGACCCTTCTGTTGTTCCCAGGACCAAGTCAAACTCACAACCTGGAACTTGTCATCCTATTCACAGGCTTAGTCCCTCCGTGCCTCTATCTGAGTCCTCCAACCAACCAAGTTGGTCCTGCCATAGTCTATTAAAGATAGTATGCTCCTTCTCAACTCTTATTCTTTGCTCACTAAACCTCAGCCCGCTGAAATTGGAACATCTTTCCCCTTGGTTACGCAGTTACATGCATAGGCAATGGCAAATACGAGGACTGGAAGCGACAGCTCTCCCCTCCTGTGCCCAAGGAAAATTTACTCATTAATGACAACTCTTTCTGACCTTAGTTTCTACCTCAGAATCCTTCTGAACACAGTGCTTTAGGAAGCTACTACTGACAAACCTACTGAAGTTGATACACAAAATGAAACAGAAAAAGAAAAAGATAATGGGCTTCCCAGCCGTAAAGACCAATTTCTCATTTTATTCTCTGTGTGACTTTGGACTTTTTTTTTTCTAATTTTTTTTTTTTTTCTTTTTGACTACACCACACAGCATGCAGGATCCCAGTTCCTCAACCAGGGATCGAACCTGCGCCCCTGCAGTGGAAGCATGGAGTCCCAACCACTGGACCACCAGGGAAGTCCCAACTTTGGACTCTGACCTCTATGAACTTTAGGTTCTTCACCTCTGAAATGGGAATAATGCTCCCTTCAGCAGTTTGTTGCAAAGGTCAAATGAGTTGATATGCATAAGGGCCCACTAAAGAGGCACAGAGTAGATGATCAGTGAACATCTCTTCTCTCCTCCTCCCCTTGCTCTCTACCTGTCTAAATATTATATACCCTTCTCCAGGCCTCCTTGGCCAGGCTAGCCCATGCTTACGAGGCTCTTCTCTCACTCCTCTGGTCATCTGCATTTTCATCCTGGACACTCAATCTAGTTGTATTGTCCAACTGTGTTGAATTAACTTTCCTTAGGCCCCTGACCTCACAAGTCCTTGACCTCTCACCTCCAGTGACACCCATCTCTACAACACTGGTCAGTTCCTGATGCAGCCCTACCTCATACTTCAACATGGTTCACAGCTCTTCTGAAAGTCCTCTCTAACCACAGACATCTGTTCATCCCCCTTTAACCCTTGACTTCCAAGTCTGTGTCCTACTCTCATGAGCCTAATCCCTCCAATCCTCCTGATTTTTTGAGTTCATCAGCTTCCTTCTATCTTTCTTTGCCTTCCTGCCAAGTCTGGGTCCCCTGGATGGTCATTCAGTGACACGCTAACCACAAGCCTAGAATTCCCTGCCCCTGTATTTTCCTCCATTGCTTCCATGCCAATCACCAAACCACTATGGACCCTCCTTGGCTCCAAGTCCTGTGCTGCTGAGCGTTGCTTTGTGATTTGAGACGTGGAGACTCTGTATTTTTCAGGGAACCATGCCCAGCCACTCTCTGTTTACTAGTTCTGTCCTTAAGCAGTAGTCTCAGAATGGTATATTCACACACACACACACACACACACACACACTTAAAATGCAGATTCCTGGACCCCACTCCCCAATTATTCTGATTGAGTTGGTCTAGTGTAAAACCCAGGAATCTATATTCTAAGAAGTACCCAAAACAGGAGTGGGCAAACTACTGCCTATAGGCCAAATGTGGCTCACTGCTTATTTTGTACTACCCTCAAGCTAAGAATGGTCTTACATTTTTAAGTGATTAAAGAAACATCAAAAGAAGAATATTTCATGACATGTAAATATTAACATTTCAGTGTCCATTATTTTTTCTTTTTTTAAGGACTTTATTCTCCTAGTACAATTTTGGGTTCATAACAAAATTGAGAGGGAGATGCAGAGATTTCCCACACAGCCCCTGACCCTATGCATGCACAGCCTCCCCATTATCAACATCCCTCATCAGAGTGGGACACTTGTTACAGTTGATAAACTTAACACTGACACATCATTATCACCCGAAGTCTACAGTTGACATTAGGGTTCATTCTTGGTGTTGTTCATTCTATGTGTTTGGACAAATGTATAATATACAATGACATTATCCACTATGATACCATATGAAATATTTTCACTGCCCAACATTAATAAAGTTCTGTTAGAACACAGCTACACTCATTTGTTTATGCATTACCTATGGCTGCTTTCATGATACAACAACTAAGCTGAGTAGCTACAACAGAGACCACATGACCCACAAAGTCTAAAATATTTACAGTCTGTCACTTTACAGAAAAAATTTGCTTATTCCTGACTTAGAAGATACTGCTGCAGTATCAGAGACCTCACCTTAAGATATCCTTATGTAACAAGGTTACATGCTACCTAAACTTCACCTCTCTTCTTCATCTCTTAATGATGCACTAACACCCTGGAGTTGCTGTTTCAAGTCTTTCACTTATCTCATTCCCTTCTCTCTATATGGACCTCCTCATTCTCGGCAGATACCTAACCTCTCATTTTACAAAGAACATCAATAAGGATTCCTTCAAGCTACTTCTCTTACTTCCGTTACCCCATGTGAGACCGAAACTATTCAAAAAAAATCACAAGGCCTAATGGTATCTTTAGTATGGGCTTGTGTTCAAATCCCAGCTCTGTATTTACTTTGTTGTGACTCTAGGCAAGGCCTCAACCTCTAGGTTTTATTGTGTATAAAACTGACTGACAATGCCTAGCTCAGAGGGCTGTTGTGAAAGTGAAGTAAAACAACACGGGCTTGGCATAGAGCAGGTAATCAATAATGCTTTCTTTATTCCACCTGACTCCGAATTACTAATAATAGGTCACATTTATTAAGAACCAACTAATGTGTCAGATACTTCATATTCATTATCTCATTGAGTTCTGACAGAAACACCAAGATAGAAGCTAAATCATACTGTCTACCCAAATTTTCTTCATCAATTATCCACTTTTTCTTTCAGTTCTCACCCCTGATGACCCTGTTTCTCATATAGTTATACATATAAACGTGCTCAGTCTTCCTCTCGGCCTTGCCACAATCTCATCTTCGCTCATCTTCCCTGCAACAATAAAAAAGAAATCCTACTCACACCTTAACCCCTTCCAAGTCGGTTTCTATTTTTTTGATCAATCCACTAAAATGGTTGTTCCCAATTGGGAACAAATGGTTCCCAAGAACACCAAAAATTCTTAGCTCTCAAAAATCACTGGCATTTTCTTGGTACTTATTCTGCTTTAAAGTAAATAACATTCTAACCACCAAAGAGTAAACCACCATGAAAACAAAATTCTCCTTGGCGGCCATAACTCACCCTGGTGGTTTCTTTTGCTTTTCTGACCACTTCTTTTTAGTCAGCTTCACTGGCTTCTAATCTTCTTTCTCATTCTTTTCTCCTGTTCTCTGTACTCTTCTTCCCCCTCTACAGTTTTACAGTTGACCCTTGAACAACTGGTGGGGGGGGGGGTGGTTAATGCATGTATAATTTATAGTTGGCCCTCCATATCCATGGTTCTCCACATCTGCAGATTCAACAAACTACCATGTAGTCTGTAATATTTACTATTGAAAAATAACTGCATGTAAGTGGACTTGTGTAGTTCAAACCCACAGTGTTCAAGGGTCAACTGTACTTTCTATGACTTTGGCTTCAGCTACCTTATTATACAAATCAAAACTAGCTGTGTGTAGCCCTAACAGTACTTTAAATTTTTTTTTATCCTTTTTTCAAACCATGGACTAAATGTCTATTCATATTTCAAACTTAATCAAGGGCAAAACCAAAGCTCCCTTAATATTAAGTCTTTCTCCTGACTTCTCTATTTTGCCAAGGGATGCCATCATTCCCTGAGACTTAAAATCATAGAATCATATTTTATCTCTTACTTTCCACTACCTTGACCTCAGCAGCTACCATATGTTTATCTCTAAAATATTTCTCCTGTCTCCCTGTCCTCAATTCCTTACCTCCCAATCAATCTTCAATCCATAACAGTTCTGCTTCAGTGAAATTGCTCCTGCTAACATCATTAACATCCTCCATGTTGAAAAACCCAACAGAATCATTTCAGGACTCCTTTTACTCTATCCCTTTGGTAATAGCACTCTCTCTTTCCTTCTTGAAAGTCTACTCCCTTGGTTTCTGGTTTCTTCCACACACATACCCCTCTCTCCTGTGTGATCTCTTTCCATTGAGTTCATCTCTCTATTATGGAACTTATTCACATCACACATTTGGCTGGAAGCTCCTTGAGATTAGAGACGCTACATCAGCCTAACACATAGTAAGCACTAAGTAAATTTCTGTTGAATTAATGAGTGAATTAATTCTCTTTCATTCCATTCCTACTGTCACTACTCTGATTGAGCCTCTGGTTCCCTCTCACCTGGTCTATTTCATAGGTTTCTTAACCAGCTTCCTTACTTTCAACCTACTCCAGACATTTCCAGGTGTGGTAACCAAGTTCATTTTCCTAACGTAGATCTGTGGACCACGTCCTTATCTTATACAAAAACCTTCCACTTGCTCACAGAATTGAACCAAACCTATGAATTCGGAATTCAAAGCCCCCACAGTAAAAGTCCAATGTGCCCTCCATGATCTTTTAGACTGTTGTATGATAACCCAAACCCCCAAATTCTTTGTGCTTTGGTTCCCAAGCTCCTTCTGTTGTAATCTTTCACCCTTTCAAGGTCTGCTTTCTCCATAATACCTTTCTTGATCCCACATGGGTGAATAACTTTTTTTTTTAAATAAGTTTATTTATTTATTTGGTTGTGTTGGGTCTTCGTTGCTCCGCGCAGGCTTTCTCTAGCTGCAGTGAGCGGGGGCTACTCTTCGTTGTGATGCACGGGCTTCTCACTGCAGTGGCTTCTCTTGTTGTGAAGCACGGGCTCTAGGCAAGCGGGTTTCAGTAGTTGTGGTGCTCGGGCTTAGTTGCTCCATGGCATGTGGGATCTTCCTGGACCAGGGCTCGAATCCATGTCCCCTGAATTGGCAGGCGGATTCGTAACCACTGCACCACCAGGGGAGTCCCTAGGTGAATAACTTTTGATCTTTGATATTTTAATCCACGTAGCACTGTTTATACTACTTTGATGAGCCATAATATTTCCAGGCTATTATTGTGATTAGCGATTGGCCTTATTGAGTAACCTAGCTTGCAAACTTTCTGAGAGCAAGCACTATGCATTCTTCATCTGACATTCCACCTCACAATGCATTTTCGATGAACATTCAGTGAATTAAGCATTGTTTAACTATCTTATATGTATTAAAATACTTTGCACTTAATTATCTCCTATCTAAAAAAACTCTCCCTTAATGCCCAAGCTCTGCTCTAGCTTTGATCCAAATCCTTCCCCAGTGAGGCTGACTGAAATAATTGTCCATAGATGCAATCTCCTCTCTCATTCCTCCCACTCACTTCTTAGTCCACAAAAATCTGGTTTCCACATCATCCCTCTACCCAAAATGCCCTTGCAAAGTCAATCACAATCTCTTTGTTGCTAAATACAGTGTGCCCTTCTCGGTCCTTAACTTACTTGACATTTCTGTTCCAAGACGGTCCCAGGTTTCTATCTTGAGTCCAGAACTCACCTGAGCTCCATATTTATATATCCAGTTCTCTGCAAACGTATCCTCAACTGAGTGTCAAACCCAGTAGAGTGCTCGATAATATTTGTTGAATGACGAATACCTCCCAAGCCTGCTCTTCTTGGTCTAGATAAGTGCTTCTTAACCTGTTTTATCCTATACACTCAATTTTATTAAAATGTAAAATCTAATGCCCCCTCAGTAACAAACACATTCTGATACAGCTACCCACCTTTCACCAGAGGTTTCTGCAGACTGAGAATGACTGACCCTCTGTACATTTCCATCAGACATCAGACCAAGATGATCCTGTGAAGCATTCGTTTCTGACGTTTAAATTATTAACATAACAATATTTGTTGAATTTTCCAAATATAAAATTATACTATAATATTAAATGTGTTCGTATGCTTTCTGAAACAATATACAGCAACCTGAAGGTCCTGCTGCCCATAGCAGGCTGGAGGTCACCCTTCCCCTCCTACTGCTCATCCTCCCAGTTGATAACCCCAGTGTTAGAAACTCTTTAAGGCAGAGTGCAGCTCTAAAATTGTGTGACTTTAGGATATAAAGTCTTTAAACATTTTTGATCCCCTGGAACTTTCCTTTTCTCTCCCTCATCCTCTGTCCTCTACCTCCCTTCATCCTTCTAGCCCCTCCCCCTCTCTTTTTTCTTATTTTCACACTGTATTGATCATGGATTGTGCTATCCCTGTGGGCATCTGGACTTTTTTTTTTTTTTTTTTGAAGGCCAGAAAAGTAACTTGTCCATTTTGGAATTTTCTATGAAGAAATACAAGTGACCATTTCCTTGGTCATACCTAGACGTCCAAAAAAGAAAAATTTTCCAAGTTGCCTTGGGTAAGTTATCCAAGCAAGGTTGAGAAGAGAGGTCTGCTCTGTGTTTAAAGGGCATTATTTCCAGATCTGGCTTCCCCAACAAACAACAGAAAATCTGAATTCATGCATAAACCATAGCTGAATTCAAATTTTCTGCATAGCAGAAGCTGGAGGGGAAGCCTTAACATTCCTTCTGCACACGTGTCCTACTTGCCCCTATCTTTGAACTGTTAGAATGCTAAACTATAGGATAAAGTACTTTGCTCTTCCTTCAGTTTATGAAAGAAATTGAAAATAACTTTGGGGTAGCTTTTTCACAGCACACTTTTACCCACGTATTTTACTCACTTTACCCATGTATTTTTACCCCCACTGAGCTAGCTTATATATGTTAAGAGAGCTTGCCCTTCTGAGGAAGGGTATTATACATTATTAAATCTGTTCTTGTAACTCTCTTAGTGGGGAAAAAAAACTACAATCTTTCTTGGTTTTAGAGCACTTTATAAGGAGTCTATGAACATCAAAAGGCTTTTTTTTTTTAGCCTCCAATTCACTCTTTGAAGAACATACTCATTAGACTACGATAACATAGGCAATTTTGAATGGCTGACAGATTGGGCATCCTCTCCTAAAAGAGATACACTGCTGACAATCAAGTTCAAGGCTCCAAGAACCGTGTAACGTCAACTGCTTAAGCCAAAAAGCAGAAGCAAAGACCTGAGCAACTTAAAAGAAAACCTATGCAGAAAATACACTGGTGTGCAAGCAAAAGACTCACTGAAAGCTTTCTTGGACAAAAACAGAAAGAGGTTATGCATGTGTCAGAGACTGCAGGGACAGCTGACATCTGTGTTACCCCAGGAAGGCCCAGGCTATAAGAATCAGAGAGCCCAGGATTTAATCCACATAGTCACATGCTGCCTGTGTAACCAGAGGCCAGTCACTGAATCTTTCTGATCCTGCATTATCTCCACTATAAAATGAGGGTAATGATAGCAAGATTTGGGGTTCTCATGAGGATTAGGGAAAACATACAAAATGCTCACTATATGGAAGTTACCCTTTTAATGATGGGGTTTTTTTCCATTGTTGCTATAGCTGCTAAAATCCCTGAGCCAAGTCTGTGACTCAAAAAAAAAAATTGAAATATATAGCCTTCAGATGTGTTGCACTTTTTTTCCTGTCTTAAACTAAATTTTATTTTCCCTACGCATAATTATTTAGTCATTATTTATATCTATCTTGTCATCTTACAATCTGCATCAAAGCCCTTGTAAAAAGTGGTGTTACATAGAGATTTTCTGTCTATTATGCTCCCAGTTTCCCCATAGTGAATTTTAGGACACAATGGAAATTGGTGCATTCTCTTCCACTTTAAATGCTGGTGTCATGCTTATAGTTTCATAGAGTTGTTTGATCAATAATTGGAATGACCTTGACATTGATTAAAACCTGCCCCAAACTCTCTTGTCTTGTCCCCTTTGTCATCTAATGTTGGCTCCCAACTGGGATTAGCAATGAGGCATCATTTGTAGAAACTTGGTCTTTTCTTTGTCATCACGTCATTACCAAATAAGTTGACCAGACCCAACCATCACATGCACGCCAAAATGTCTGCCCCATCCATAGGAGGCAAGAAAAGAAACAAACAACAGATAACATTCCATTTGACACCTGAGGGAAGTAAGACCCAAAGATGCCAGTGATCAGCCCATCATCAATACAAAACTGTAATTAAAACCAGGCCAATCAATTTCCTGCATTCTGAACACTAGAGAATGCGACTACTTAACACACCCTGTTTAGTCAGGCAATCCACAGCTTGTCAGTACATCAAATCATGGACACACTTATCTCATCCTGCTGAAGATAACAGCTTCTACTGACAGAGCTTACGCAGGCCCCTACCCTGGAAGGATTAGGGCTATACAAGCCTCATCTCCCCCTTTGGATTTTATTGCTAGTCCATGAATGCACTGAAACCTCAATACCATCATTGTAATGGAAAGTAGCACCCAGTTCCTGATGCAAAACCCAAGAAATTTTATTTTTACACAAAGGAAAACAAATCTAAAATAAATCTTTAAACAAATTTAAAATAAATCTCAGATGTTTCAGAGTTTTGACAAACGTGTGACCTTTTCCTTTCCTCTGATAACTTCTGAAGATACCACAAAGATCCAGATTTCTAAACTTTCCAGAAGTGGGTTTTTGTTTGTTTGTTTCTTTGTTTTTGTTTTGGCTTAGCAAATAGTACACTGTATGGCATATGAGTTGTTATACCCAGGAATAGAAGGGCTGTAAGCAAAAGAGTTGAGAAGTTTCCCTTGCCCCAACGGTTAGCTGGGAAATACCTAGCTCTCCAGTTCCCCCAAATGCAGGTGCTTACGGAACAATGTTCATACCTATGTTGACAGAAAGAGGAAACATTCATTTCTCCACTAACAAGAGCTCTAAAGCAGGCAATCCTTGATAAACCAAGCAAGCAGGGACCCTAGCTGATCTCCAAGCCTGATTATCCATTCCTTAACATGTCTTGACAGTCATTCTTTACAACTACTCCAAAACAAATTACCTCTAGCTCTTACCAAAAGTACTTAAAGATAACACAGAAGAGAAACTTTGCAAAATGCTTACAAGATTGACTAGACATGAAATTAGTAAGTAAAAGACAAAGTATTATTGCTCAGGTACTAATTTGGCTTAGCAATAAAACAACAATGACATGCCTAAATAATAAGCTTTTTCTTTTAAGAACTAAAAAAAATAGCAACAATCTTAACCTAACAACAAGCTTAATTTTTATAAAAAGAGGAATGAAATCAATACTATGAGAAAAAAATCTGTATAAATGGTAAAATTAAGTACATCTTTCAAACAAAAGCTCTTTAATATTGTGCTTCTCTATCAATCTAAGACTGTAGGCAGTGACTGCAATGGCACAGTACAGACTGTTGTGGCCACGTATACAACACAACAATCCAACTTATTTTCACAGGCAGAAACCACACTTAGATCCATGAAGAAGCGCACCAATTAATTTTACTCTTCTCCCTCCCCGCCACTCCTCAGGTTTTAATCATCTGTTTTGTAGCAACTGTTGTAAATTATGGGTAACAACAACCTTGGAACTTCAATACCAGCACAAACCAATACCCCACTGCCACCTTTTTGGCAGTTCGCCATGTGTGCTATTTTAAAATTAGGCATTAGGAGGCAGCAAATGGCTCAAAACCACAGGCAAAGATAAATTTGTAGGAAGTTGGAAAAGAGACCTAAAGCAGCAAAAGCGTAGAAGACAGACTTCATCTTAAATACAAACTTCCAGGACTTTAGATTTGCTATAACGAATAGTTAGAAGGGGAAAGTGTTTGGCCCTCATAGAGACCTCTGTGAAACCATCTGGATCCTATTTCCCATTTCAGCATCTCTAAAATCTCTGATGGTTACCTTAAGGATTAAACAACATAGGTCTTGGTTTCATTAAAACTTGTTTCCTGGCTCCAGAAAGAAAAGTCTCATGATTGCCTACGTGGAATTCTCAGGTCACACTCGATTTGGCAGTGCCCGCACTAATGAAGATACTGTTCAAACCATCAAGGAGACATTAGAACTGATTCTGCCCCATATTGCTTCATTCTGATTAAGGTATTTACATATTTAAAAGATGCACCATAGTTACTTAAAAATGCCAATGCTGCACTTACGTTTAAAAAATACTTGTGACGTGTACTCTAAGTATCATGTCCAAAGTATCATGTCTTTAGATAACACAAGTCTGTCTTATTTTTAGGAAGCTGAAAATGGACTTTTCACTTTTCTTAAAAAGGGATAATATCTCTAAACAAAGCTTTGTTATTTGGTTATAATGTTCGATTAAATTACAGGAAATGTAACTTAAAGCACCTTAAAATTGATTAATTTATAATATCAAAACAACTCTTGCTTCTCTCTCTGGATATTTATTTTGAAGAAATAAGCTCATGTAATTTATACAAGAATTTTACTTCAAGCACAAGTAGAAAGGTCCCTTAGAAGGCATGATTGATAGGAATCAAAACTATAAATGTGTGAGGAAGACTGTGTGGTACATGAAACAAGACATAACATCTCCAAAGATAGTTTCCTGCAATTTTTTGCATTGTTTCTTGAACTGTTATGCTAAGAATGCATACACTACATGCCACACAATACGTAGCTATCACAGAATATACTGGGTAAAGCAGTAGTGAAAAAGATGCTCATTAGCACAATATTGTTGATAAACAGTTAAATCAAACCAAAAGTAATTCACATCAAATAATGCAAATGCTGCACAAAACCTATTTTCCTTCTAGGCATGCATCATGATTCCAAAATCCTCCAATAACCAAATTTCAGCTTTACTATGATTAACTATTAACAGTAATTGAAGAAAATATCACACATTACTTACTGTTTTCAAGGTATCTATGCCATCCTTCTGAATTCAAAGGGGTGAAGAAGAATCACTGCCACGAGGAAATCTAATAGGCAAAAAGAGGGAAAAAATAGCAAATATTAGTTGTCTGAAAATTAGCATCTTCAGATTTTCTTGAGGTACTCCCCACAGGATCCCAAAGCAAAGAAGAAAAAGAAAAAGTTGGAGAAAAACATCACACACTTCACGAGCCGACTTTCTCCACAAACCCAGGCAGTTCCAAACTTTAAAGGCTAAATTGTTGAGCATCCTGATTGAGCAAATATCCGACTTCGGTATCACTGGTTACAAACACAATTTCAACAAGACGAATGCATCTCCAAAATTATGGTTACTTTAATGTATTATCCAGATTTCCCCCTGTTTCTCTCCCTTTCTCCCTTTTCCATTCACATTTTTCTTCCTACAAAATGCACATAGGTCTGTTCTTCCTTGTACCCAAGTCAGGCCTGGCTTTGAAATGCATTTCAATCTCTCAACACAGACTGCTTTCATTGCATTTAGAGTCCCACTAAGGCCCAGCTTTAAAAGCTACTGATTCTTTTTTCTTTAGCCTTCCTCACAAAGGAAGGGTATTTTGTAAATTACCAGCTCGTTCAGATCAACAAAAGGTACTTTCATAGAAAGCCCCATTTGATTTTGCTCAAATTTGATTACAAGGATGGAGAAAAGGAAAGGAAGTCAAAAAGAAAAACCCCAGATGGCTTTTTCATTCATCTCAGTGAATGAGCTTTATCTGTGCCTTTTGAAACTGTAGCAGTGGAAAAGCATTTCTGTTGGCTTAAAAAACTTGACAAAAATTATTGGTTTGCCATTTCTCATGTAACAGCCATTGGGAACTGGATGAAAAGACTTTTTCATGGGATCGCCTGCTTGGATCAAAATAATGGAGATTAGGTATTTCATTATAAATTACAGTGGGAGATAGAGCAGGCTGTCATATTAATAGCAACCTGCTCATGGCCTTCAATGGTAGCTATTCTCCTAGACAAAGGACCAAGGGGGTTGTCTATTGAACTTGTACTTTAGGCCTGATCAATTTTCTATCATCAAGGCAAAAGGTGAGATGACTAACAAAGGAATTCACACATGAGTGACCTCATAAGCCTACAGATAAAACAGCTTAAAGAAGCAAAATACATCCTGAAATTATGGATGATAAACTATATAAAGAAGAAGACAGAGTATGTGAGAGAGGAAAGAGCAATGGTCTATAATTCTCCTCTCTCTTCTTGGCCAAATGGACACATTAAAAGCTACTTGTTTTCAGCTGCAGATAATTGCAACGTTTGGTTTGCAGTGGTCTGCTTTAAATCCTTCAGCTGACTTCTTTTTTTCCTCAGCACAGCTCCAGTCACTTCATTCGCTATTAACAACAGCATTTTGTTCAAGACAAAGCTTCAACCAAGAGTCACACTTAAAAATAAAAACTATAAAGAATCACAAGCAACACAGGCTTCAAGATATTACACAGTAGAATGCGTGTTTGTTATTTTGCTCCAAGTTACCAGCCTCTTGCATGCCCCTCCGTGCACACTTACTTCTTAGATTTTAAATCATTTAAAATCTAAGCTGTACCTGTCACTAAAAGACACAGAATCTTAATGAAGCCTGAGACACGTGATTCGATGAAGATTCAGAAAATAGTGATGATAAAATACTAACCCAAAGAACTAGTGAAGGATAGGTGATTGATTTTCATCCCATCACAAGGAATAATTTAGACTCCCAATTGAAGTTGTCCAGATCACTGCAGAAATTGCTAAAATTTTCTTCCCTGTTATATGTACATGGAATTTTCAACTTTTCTTTAAAAAATAATTGGGATTTCTGCCTGCTAGTCTTAGTGTTCCTTGAATTCTGGATGGTAGTAGAGAATTTTTGTTCCAGAGATAAAACCTAGGTTAACAAAGGTTATTATTACCTGGAAATGCAGATACATATAACACTTTCTGCACATCACATAAAGCAAATGCAAAGTAAAAATACATTTGAGCAGGATATTTTTTTACTGTGTTATTTTTTTAAGCCAAAGAGCAGTATAAGATCATTAACGTAATATGACTTCCAACTGCCTAAAAGCTTGAGAAAGTATCCTAAATATCACCTGTGACAGCAGTTGTCAAAATAAGGCTACATATTGAAAGGTACCCTTGACAGGTGTAATGACCCCCAAATCTTGGGCACAAGCAGTCAGAGTACACAATCACACATATAGTAGTGATGACATAAAGTCATTTATGTACAAATCAATAAAACAAGGTTATAGTATTATCTGAGGTATATATACAAATGACTCATTTGTATAAAATTGTACTTCCTTTGTTTTTAGGGGATCCCTGATCCTTCAACTATTTTAACCATTCAGAGAGATCCCAAATTCAAGGTAATAAAAGAGGAATTAAATTACACTGGTAGAAGTCAGTGTGCCTGGAAGCTCTTCCCACTATTGGTGTAAACGCAAATTGGTAAGAATTTTTCAAAGGGTAACTGTACAGCATTCTTCAAGAGTTTGAAAGACTTCATAACTCTTAACCCAGTTAATCCACCTCTAGGAATCTTCCTAGTGGAAACTATCAGAAATGCAGATAAAGATTTTTTTTCCACAAAGATATTTATACAATGAGTCAGACAATAATCGGATAATGGTTAGGACTTCAAGTTCTAGAGCCAGACTAGCTGCATTCCAATTATAACTTCACCAGCTTCCAATGACAACCTTATGACTTTCATTATTAACCTCTCTATGCCTCAGTTTTCTCACCTGTAAACTGGGGATCTCAAAAGTATGTTATGAAAATTAAATGAGTTAATATATGTAAAGCATCAAAGGTATGGCTAGCACACAGTAAGTACTAAGTAAATATTAGATATTATTATTATAAATGCTTCAAATCTGGAAAATTATCAACTAAATTGCGATAAATACAATAGAATGTAATATGCCTATTAGCGATATTTCTTACTGACATGGGAAAATATTCATACTAAGTGAAAAATTAAGGATATAAAACTCCATTTATTATGTGATCGCAATATATATATTTGATATATATAAATATATATTGTTTTATATATAAATATATAACATATATATGTACATTAAAAGTAGCAATAGTATTTATTCTCAGATAATGTAATTTCAAGTGATATTTTTCTTTTTATATTTTTTAATTTTTAAATTTTTTACGGAAATTAAAAAAAATTTAAACCCTTATTTTTATGAGTTAGTTTATGAAGAAGGATAACTAGGAGGAGCACCAAGCAGCACGCAGTATTTATCAAACACCGGCAGGCCGGGCTAAGGGGAAAGTCAGAGTCTATGCCAAAGTTCACTTCAGTGCTTAGCACTAAGATCTGGAAATAAGATGTGCTTTCACAACTGGGAATCACTAAGCTTAAACTCTAAAGTGTAAACAAGTAAAATCCAAACATAATGGATCCACAAAAATTCCTGCCCCAAGAGGCTGTCAGTACATGGGTTACCAAAGGCATCTGACAACAGGGGGAATCCAGTAAAATGACTCAGGGATGAACTGGGGAAGATACGCACGTACCAACATACACGGGTTATGTGTAACACAGATAGTTTTGGATCCCATCAGTTAGGGGCGGAGGACAAAGCCAAAGAATCCTAAGAAGTTTCAACAGGGCCCAATAGTAACTTAATCGATTGCAGGTGGGGCTAAACATAGACACTTGCAGGTTGCAGCCAAGGAAATGACTATGGGAATGTCTAGAAAAGGAGAGTAAAGGCCAAGAGGTAGGCTCTTTTCCCTTTCACTCCTCATACCCATGGGGAACCATAACCTAAGGACAGGAAGGGAGGTGCATGGAAGAGTAGACCTTGGGGGAGACGGGGAAGATGGCGGAAGAGTAAAACGCGGAGATCACCTTCCTCCCCACAGATACATCAGAAATACATCTACACGTGGAACAACTCCTACAGAACACTTACTGAAGGCTGGCAGAAGACCTCAGACCTCCCAAAAGGCAAGAAACTCCCCACGTACCTGGGTAAGGTAAAAGAAAAAACAGAGGCAAAAGAATAGGGACGGGACCTGCACCAGTGGGAGGAAGCCGTGAAGGAGGAAAGGATTCCACACGCTAGAAGCCCCTTCGCGGGTGGAGACAGCGGGTGTTGGAGGGCGGGAGCTTCGAAGCCGCAGAGGAGAGCGCAGCAACAGGGGTGCAGAGGGCAAAGCGGAGAGATTCCCGCACAGAGTATCAGGGCCGACCGGCACTCACCAGCACGAGAGGCTTGTCTGCTCACCCGCCGGGTTGGGTGGGGCTGGGAGCTGAGGCTTGAGCTTCGGTCGTAGCGCAGGGAGAGAACTGGCAGCGTGAACACAGCCTGAAGGTGTTAGTGCGCCACGGCTGGCCGGGAGGGAGTCCGGGGAAAAGTCTGGACCTGCCGAAGAGGCAAGAGACTTTTTCTTCTCTCTTTGTTTCCTCGTGCGCAAGGAGAGGGGATTAAGAGCGCTGCTTAAAGGAGCTCCAAAATGGGCGTGAGCCACGGCTAACAACAAGGACCCCAGAGACAGGCATGAGACGCTAAGGCTGCTGATGCCGCCACCAAGAAGCCTGTGTGCGAGCGCAGGTCACTATCCACACCTCCCTTCCAGGGAGCCTGTCCAGCCCGCCACTGCCAGGGTCCCAGGATCCAGGGACGACTTCCCCGGAAGAACGCACGGGCGCGCCTCAGGTTGTTGCAACGTCACGCCGGCCTCTGCCGCCGCAGGCCCGCCCCTCACTCCATGCCCCTCCCTCCCCCCCCCCCCCCCCCCCCCGCCCGAGAGAGCCAGAGCCACCGAATCAGCGGCTCCTTTAACCCCGTCCTGTCTGAACGAAGAACAGACGCCCTCCGGAGACCTACACGCAGAGGCGGGGCCAAATCCAAAGCTGAACCCTGGGAGCTCTGCGAACAAAGAAGAGAAAGGGAAATCTCTCTCAGCAGCCTCAGGAGCAGCAGATTAAATCTCCACAATCAACTTGATGTACCTTGCATCTGTGGAATATCTGAATAGACAACCAATCATCCCAAATTGAGGAGGTGGACTTTGAGAGCAAAATTTATTACTTTTTCCCCTTTTCCTCTTTTTGTGAGTGTGTATGTGTATGCTTCTGTGTGAGATTTCGTCTGTATAGCTTTGCTTCCACCATTTGTCCTAGGGTTCTATATGTCCGTTTTTCTTTTTTTCTTAATAATTATTTTCTTATTTTAATAACTTTATTGTATTTTACCTTTATTTTATTTTATTTTATCCTCTTTCTTTCTTTCTTTCAACTTTTTCTCCCTTTTATTCTGAGCCGTGTGGATGAAAGGCTCTTGGTGCTGCAGCCAGGAGTCAGTGCTGTGCCTCTGAGGCGGGAGAGCCAACTTCAGGACACTGGTCCACAAGAGACCTCCCAGCTCCATGTAATATCAAATGGCGAAAATCTCCCAGAGATCTCCATCTCAACACCAACACCCAGCTTCACTCAACGACCAGCAAGCTACAGTGCTGGACACCCTATGCCAAACAACAAGCAAGACAGGAACACAACCCCACCCATTAGCAGAGAGGCTGCCTAAAATCATAATAAGTCCACAGGCACCCCAAAACACACAATCAGACGAACCTGCAGCCTGCAAAAAGGAGACCTCAAACACAGTAAGATAAGCAAAATGAGAAGACAGAAAAACACACAGCAGATGAAGGAGCAAGATAAAAACGCCCCAGACCTAACAAATGAAGATGAAATAGGCAGTGTACCTGAAAAAGAATTCAGAATAATGATAATAAAGATGATCCAAAATCTTGGAAATAGAATAGAGAAAATGCAAGAAATATTTAACAAGGGCCTAGAAGAATTAAAGATGAAACAAGCAATGATGAACAACACAATAAATGAAATTAAAAATACTCTAGAAGGGATCAATAGCAAAATAACTGAGGGAGAAGAACGGATAACTGACCTGGAAGATAAACTAGTGGAAGTAACTACTGCAGAGCAGAATAAAGAAAAAAGAATGAAAAGAACTGAGAACAGTCTCAGAGGCCTTTGGGACAACATTAAACGCACCAACATTTGAATTATAGGGGTTCCAGAAGAAGAAGAGAAAAAGAAAGGGACTGAGAAAATATTTGAAGAAATTATAGTTGAAAACTTCCCTAATATGGGAAAGGAAATAGTTAATCAAGTCCAGGAAGCACAGACAGTCCCATACAGGATAAATCCAAGGAGAAACATGCCAAGACGCATATTAATCAAACTGTCAAAAATTAAATACAAAGAAAACATATTAAAAGCACCAAGGGAAAAACAACAAATAACACACAAGGGAATCCCCATAAGGTTAACAGCTGATCTTTCAGCAGAAACTCTGCAAGCCTGAAGGGACTGGCAGGACATATTTAAAGTGATGAAGGAGAAAAACCTACAACCAACATTACTCTACCCAGCAAGGATCTCATTCAGATTTGATGGAGAAATTGAAAACTTTACAAACAAGCAAAAGCTGAGAGAGTTCAGCATCACCAAACCAGCTACACAACAAATGGTAAAAGATCTTCTCTAGGCAAGAAACACAAGAGAAGGAAAAGACCTATAATAACAAACCCAAAACAATTAAGAAAATGGGAATAGGAACATACATATCGATAATTACCTTAAATGTAAATGGATTAAATGCTCCCACCAAAAGACAAAGACTGGCTGAATGGATACAAAAATAAGACCCATTTATAAGCTGTCTACAAGAGACCCACTTCAGACCTAGAGACACATAAAGACTGAAAGTGAGGGGATGGAAAAAGATATTCCATGCAAATAGAAACCAAAAGAAAGCTGGAGTAGCAATTCTCATATCAGACAAAATAGACTTTAAAATAAAGACTATTACAAGAGACAAAGAAGGACACTACATAATGATATAGGGATCGATCCAAGAAGAAGATATAACAATTGTAAATATTTATGCACCCAACATAGAAGCACCTCAATAAATAAGGCAAATATTAACAGCCATAAAGGGGAAATCGACAGGAACACATTCATAGTAGGGGACTTTAACACCCCACTTTCACCAATGGACAGATCATCCAAAATGAAAATAAATAAACACAAGCTTTAAATGATACATTAAACAAGATGGACTTAATTGATATTTATAAGACATTCCATCCAAAAACAACAGAATACACATTTTTCTCAAGTGCTCATGGAACATTCTCCAGGATAGATCATATCTTGGGTCACAAATCAAGCCTTGGTAAATTAAGAAAATTGAAATTGTATCAAGTATCTTTTCCGACCACAACACTATGAGACTAGATATCAATTACAGGAAAAGATCTGTAAAAAATACACACACATGGGGGCTAAACAATACACTACTTAATAACGAAGTGATCCCTGAAGAAATCAAAGAGGAAATAAAAATATACCTAGAAACAAATGACAATGGAGACACGACGACCCAAAACCTATGGGATGCAGCAAAAGCAGTTCTAAGAGGGGAATTTATAGCAATACAATCCTATCTTAAGAAATAGGAAACATCTCAAATAAACAACCTAGCATTGCACCTAAAGCAATTAGAGAATGAAGAACAAAAGAACCGCAAAATTAGCAGAAGGAAAGAAATCATAAAGATCAGATCAGAAATAAATGAAAAAGAAATGAATGAAACGATAGCAAAGATCAATAAAACTAAAAGCTGGTTACTTGAGAAGATAAAATTGATAAACCATTAGCCCAACTTATGAAGAAAAAAATGGAGAAGACTCAAATCAATAGAATTAGAAATGAAAAAGGAGAAGTAACAACTGACACTGCAGAAATACAAAAGATCATGAGAGGTTACTACAAGCAACTCTATGCCAATAAAATGTACAACCTGGAAGAATTGGACAAATTCTTAGAAATGCACAACCTGCCAAGACTGAATCAGGAAGAAATAGAAAATATGAACAGACCAATCACAAGCACTGAAATTGAAACTGTGATTAAAAATCTTCCAACAAACAAAATTCCAGGACCAGATGGCTTCACAGGAGAATTCTTTCAAATATTTAGAGAAGAGCTAACACCTATCCTTCTTAGACTCTTCCAAAATATAGCAGAGGGAGGAACACACCCAAATTCATTCTATGAGGCCACCATCACCCTGATACCAAAACCAGACAAGGATGTCACAACGAAAGAAAACTACAGGCCAATATCACTGATGAACATAGATGCAAAAATCCTCAAGAAAATACTAGCAAACAGAATCCAACAGCACATTAAAAGGATCATACACCATGATCAAGTGGGGTTTATTCCAGGAATGCAAGGATTCTTCAGTATATGCAAATCAATCAGCGTGATACACCATATTAACAAATTGAAGGAGAAAAACCATACGATCATCTCAATAGATGCAGAGAAAGCTTTCGACAAAATTCAACACCCATTTATGATAAAAACCCTCCATAAAGTATGCATAGAGGGAAATTTCCTCAACATAATAAAGGCCATATATGACAAACCCACAGCCAACATCGTCCCCAATGGTGAAAAGCTGAAAGCATTTCCACTAAGATCAGGAACAAGACAAGTTTGCCCACTCTCACCACTCTTAGTCAGCATAGTTTTGGAAGTTTTAGCCACAGCAATCAGTCAAGAAAAGGAAATAAAAGGAATTCAAATCAGAAAAGAAGAAGTAAAGCTGTCACTGTTTGCAGATGACATGACACTATACATAGAGAATCCTAAAGATGCTACCAGAAAACTACTAGAGCTAACCAATGAAATGGTAAAGTAGCAGGATACAAAATTAAGGCACAGAAATCTCTGCCATTCCTATACACTAATGATGAAAAATCTGAAAGTGAAATAAAGCAAACACTCCCATTTACCACTGCAACAAAAAGAATAAAATATCTAGGAATAAACCTACCTAAGGAGACAAAAGACCTGTATGCAGAAAATTATAAGACACTGATGAAAGAAATTAATGATGATACAAATAGATGGAGAGATATACCATGTTCTTGGATTGGAAGAATCAACATTGTGAAAATGACTATACTACCCAAAGCAATCTACAGATTCAATGCAATCCCTATCAAACTACCACTGGCATTTTTCACAGAACTAGAACAAAAAATTTCACAATTTGTATGGAAACACAAAAGACCCCGAATAGCCAAAGCAATCTTGAGAACAAAAAACGGAGCTGGAGGAATGAGGCTCCCTGACTTCAGACTATATTACAAAGCTACAGTAATCAAGACAGTATGGTACTGGCACAAAAACAGAAAGATAGATCAATGGAACAGGATAGAAAGCCCAGAGATATACCCACGCACATATGGTCACCTTATCTTTGATAAAGGAGGCAGGAATGTACAGTGGAGAAAGGACAGCCTCTTCAATAAGTGATGCTGTGAAAACTGGACAGGTACATGTAAAAGTATGAGATTAGATCACTCCCTAACACCATACACAAAAATAAGCTCAAAATGGATTAAAGACCTAAATGTAAGGCTAGAAACTATCAAACTCTTAGAGGAAAACATAGGCAGAACACTCTATGACATAAATCACAGCAAGATCCTTTTTGACCCACCTCCTAGAGAAATGGAAATAAAAACAAAATAAACAAATGGGACCTAATGAAACTTAAAACCTTCTGCACAGCAAAGGAAACCATAAACAAGACCGAAAGACAACCCTCAGAATGGGAGAAAATATTTGCAAATGAAGCAACTGACAAAGGATTAATCTCCAAAATTTATAAGCAGCTCATGCAGCTCAATAAAAAAACAAACAACCCCATCCAAAAATGGGCAGAAGACCTAAATAGACATTTCTCCAAAGAAGATATACAGATTGCCAACAAACACATGAAAGAATGCTCAACATCATTAATCATTAGAGAAATGCATATGAAAACTACAATGAGATATCATCTCACCCCAGTCAGAATGGCCATCATCAAAAAATCTAGAAACAATAAATGCTGGAGAGGGTGTAGAGAAAAGTGAACACTCTTGCACTGCTGGTGGGAATGTGAATTGGTACAGCCACTACGGGGAACAGTATGGAGGTTCCTTAAAAAACTACAAATAGAACTACCATATGACCCAGCAATCCCACTACTGGGCATATACCCTGAGAAAACCAAAATTCAAAAAGAGTCATGTACCAAAATGTTCATTGCAGCTCTATTTACAATAGCCCGGAGATGGAAACAAACTAAGTGTCCATCATCGGATGAATGGATAAAGAAGATGTGGCACATATATACAATGGAATATTACTCAGCCATAAAAAGAAACGAAATTGAGCTATTTGTAATGAGGTGGATGGACCTAGAGTCTGTCATACAGAGTGAAGTAAGTCAGAAATAGAAAGACAAATACCATATGCTAACACATATATAAGGAATTTAAGAAAAAAAAATGTCATGAAGAACCTAGGGGTAAGGCAGGAATATAGACACAGACCTACTAGAGAATGGACTTGAGGATATGGGGAGGGGGAAGGGTAAGCTGTGACAAAGCGAGAGAGTGGCATGGACATATACACACTACCAAACGTAAAATAGATAGCTAGTGGGAAGCAGCTGCATAGCACAGGGAGATCAGCTCTATGCTTTGTGACCCCCTAGAGGGGTGGGATGGGGAGGGTGGGAGGGAGGAAGACGCACGAGGGAAGAGATATGGGAACATATGTATATGTATAACTGATTCACTTTGTTATAAAGCAGAAGCTAACACACCATTGTAAAGCAATTATACTCCAATAAAGATGTAAAAAAAAAAAAAGAGCAGATCTTACCCCCTACCCCTGCTAATCCCTCAGTCAAGCTTGAACTAAGGGGAGGGGGGAAGGGTGGTGAAAGTGGGGAGCCTAGAGTATTTAACTGGGTGTACTAGTCTTTAGCAACTAAAAGTGACTGGAAAGTTATGGACTATCCCAAGATATTATAAACAGCCAGGAACATAACAGAGCATTTCTGAAGGTGCAGAAAAGAGAACTGAATACAGATTACTCAGTATACGAGTTACATATGTTTTACGCCTTTGTTGCAAGAAAAAATGGCAATTTAAGTGCTAGACTTTTCAAGAAAACTTCAGTTAATAAACAGCAAACTTCTAGAATATGGAAGTAACATATGATCCAGCAATTCCACCTCTGGGTATATATCCAAAAGAATTTAAAGCAGGGACTGGAACAGATATTTGTACATTCATATTCATAGCTGCATTATTCACAATAGCCAAAAAGATGGAAGCAACCCAAATGTCCATCAACAGATGAATGGATAAATAAAACCTGGTATACACATATAATAGAATATTATTCTGCATTAAAAAGGAAGTTCTGATACATGCTACGATATGGACAAAGCTTGAATATATTATGCTAAGTGAAATAACCAGACACACACACACACACACACACACACAATACTGTATGATTCCACTTATATGAGATACTTAGAGTAGTCAAATTCATGGAGACAGAGTAGTTTCCAGGGGCTGTGTGGAAAGGGTAATTTGGAGTTACTGTCTGGTGAGTACAGAATTTCAGTTATGCAAAATAAAGAGTCCTGGAGATGGATGATTGTGATGGTTGCACAGCAGTGTGAATTGTGCTTAATGACACTGAACTTTACACTTAAAAAATGGTTAAAATGGTAAATTTTGTTATGTATATTTTACCACAATTTTCTTAAAAAGAATATGAAAATGTTGCTCCCTGAAAATATCTCCTCAATTCTTTTACTATCAGCTAATAGAAAGGAAATGAAATGAAACAAATGAAACAAAAAAAAAGAGGAAGGGGACTGCTTTGGTCAGTCAGTTGTGCAATTTGTACATTTCACCCAGATGCCGGAAGGGGCAAATGGGGGGCAAAATCTAGCCAGGAGTTATGCTGACCAAGTGGTATGCCCCGGGGCTGGACTTCAATAGCTGGGAGAAGCGGTGCCATTTGGTAACTCATCCGCCCAGAGGGAACATCTTTTATTCATTTGCAGAAAGGCACTATATGTGTCAACCTGCCTTGAAAGGGAGCCAGGCTGATATGTGGACAGATTAAGAATGATTATTTCAATTGAATGGTAATGTTGGTTATGTGCTCTTTGTAAATGAATTGGCCACCAAGTCCCTGGGAAAACCTTCTGTTTGGGAGTTTCAAGTTCATCATTGTCTTCTTCACGTGGTCTTCCCTGCTGTCAACACAACCACCCCTTACTGAAGCATATGAGGTAACAGCACCATTCTAGTGATACACAATTGGAGTAATAATATGTGATATATAAGTAGACTTCCCTAAAAGAGACAAGATAAATTGACTCAAGGTCTAAAACGTGTTCTTTTCAGAACTACAGGGAACCCAACTCTTAAAATTACATACTGTGTATGGTATTTATTTATTTTTTATTGAAGTATAGTTGATTTACAACGTTTCAGGTGTACAGCAAAGTGATTCAGTTATGTGTATATATATATGTATATAGTAACATTGTAAATATATATATGTATTCTTTTTCAGATTCTTTTCCATTATAGGATATTACAAGATTTTGAATACTTACTGTGCTATACAGTGGGACCTTACTGTTTACCTATTTTATATATAGCAGTGTGTATCTGTTCATTCCAAATTCCCTGCCTTTCCCCTTTGGTAACCACAAGTTTGTTTTTTGAAGTCTGTGAGTCTGTTTCTGTTTTGTAAATAAGTTCATTTGTATCATTTTTTTAGAGTCCACATATAAGTGATATCCTATGATATTTGTCTTTTTGTGACATCGCTTAGTATGATGGTCTCTAGGTCCATCCATGTTGCTGCAAATGGCATTATTTCATTCTTTTTATGGCTGAGTAATATTCCATTGTATATATATATATATACCACATCTTCTTTATCCATTCATCTGTCAATGGATATGTAGGTTGCTTCCATGTCTTGGCTATTGTAAGTAGTGCTGCTATGAACATTGGGGTGCATGTATCTTTTCGAATTAGAGTTTTCTCCGGATATATGCCCAGGAGTAGGATTTCTGGATCATATGGCAACTCTATTTTTAGTTTTTTAAGGGACCTCTGTACTGCTCTCCATAGTGACTGCACAAATTTACATTCCCACCATCAGTATAGGAGGGTTCCCTTTTCTTATGAATGGTATTTAAAATTTACATTTCCGGGCTTCCCTGGTGGCGCAGTGGTTGAGAGTCCGTCTGCCGATGCAGGGGATGCGGGTTTGTGACCCGGAACGGGAAGATCCCACATGCCGCGGAGCGGCTGGGCCCGTGAGCCATGGCCGCTGAGCCTGCGCGTCCGGAACCTGTGCTCTGCAATGGGAGAGGCCACAACAGTGAGAGGCCCGCGTACCGCAAAAAAAAAAAAAAAAAAAAAAAATTGACTAGATTTTATGAAAATAAATTTTTGCATATATCTACTTCCTCATCATACCATGAGTCTGTTCAGGGTGGGGGCTATTACTTCTCCATCTTTGAAAATCCGAATCCTAGCACAATCAATACTTATTGAATGAATAAATGAATGATGGCATTAATGACATATGTCCCACTGTTTTTGAAGAAAAGATCAGTAGATGCTGGTGTTGAGGCAGGCAGGGGGCAACAGAGGGACAGAGTCATACCTTTGGGAGGTGGTCCAGGATCTGAGGGAAGGCTCTGGGCTTCAGCTAGACTGACTTCAATTTTGAATCCCTACTTTGTCCCTTAGGACTGTGTCACCTGGAACAACTTACCTAACCTCATAAATTCTCAACTTTCTCCTCTGAAAAATGACGATATTATATTTAATTTCCCAAGTGGTAAGATAGGTGAGATAGCATTGCATAAAGTGCTTAACACATTATCTAGAATGTATATATCTAGAACATACCTAGAATATAGTAAGTGCTCTGTAATATTTGTACTGGTATAAGAATTAAATGTGATAATATCTACCACACACCTGCCACACCATAGGCACTCAGGGATAGCAGTGATGATTATAGCTGGGCAATTTATTGGGATTTTTAATATAACAGAATAACAATGAAAAACCTAATTTCTTATTTTAACTGGGGAGTAAAAATTGGACTCCCCACTCCCCACAGGAGAGTGTTTTACTTTCTTTCTCTGTAGTGCAGATCACCTTTAACTATTATATAATCCTTAGTTGTATATCATGTTTATTAGTTAGCATCTGTCCCCTTCACCAGAATATAAGCTGCATGAAGGCAGAAATACTGTCTGTTTGGTTACCGTTATTCACCAAACACCTAAAATAGTACCTGACAGAGAGTAGGGAGAATACGCACTAAACAATTATTTGTTGAATAAATGGAATATTGGCTAAGACTTTATGTACTTCAGATCTGGACTTGCCTTGGCCTAAGGGGGAGTTAAGAGTCTTTTCTGGTAAAAAAGAGAAGAGCCAGATGGGGCGGACCACTCCCAAGCCAACCCTAAATAGGCCTTTGTTTTCAAAACTCTAAGCCTACGGATATCAAGCTAGAGTGTTTAGGAAGGGAAAACACAAAGGCTGTGGAGTTCCATGGTTGAGGAGGAGAAGCGGCCTCACTTCCATAAGTTCAGATTCCCCAAACTGAGCATAAAGAGGGAGTTTTCATTTCTAAGAATGGCAGAGTCATGAACGTAACACACCTAAGGTGGCAAAACTTCAGATGGCAACAGCCCCAGAACTGACTCAAGGAAATGCTATCTGTCCAACAGAGGACAACCAAAACTGCACAATTTTTTCCCCTGAGGCTTATTAGCGTGAGTGAAAAAAAGCTTTGGAAACTAGAGAAAGTCAATCAAAACCCTTTCAGAAAAGAAAAATTTTGCTTCACGTTTAAGTTAATGCCACACAAAGATAGACAAGACAAAATGTCTTCAGAAAAGGGACTCAAAACTAAGCTGAGGAACCACTGAAGGAAACAGATATTTATCCTGGACTAAAGGAGATCCCAGAGAACTCTAAAAATGTAGAGAGACAGATACATAGACATAGACGTGGATTGTGATGCAGTTGTGGAGGTAGATGCAGAGGTAGATGTTGATATAAATGCGGGTGTAGAGGCAAATGCACACATTCTCTTGTGGAGAAGGGCAGTAGACGTGTCCTGTGTAGCTCCATAAGTCAAACTAAAATTAATGAGGAAAAGCTACAGAGAGAAATTTCATATCAACATTAAAAAGTATCTGATTTAACAGGATCCCTAAATAAAATGAGCTCATTTAGGGGTTGCTCCCTAACTCTTACAATGATCAGACAGGCTGAACTACCATTGGGGTTGAAGGTTATAAAGGGAACACAAGTATTGTTCCTTGTCTATCAAGATGACCATCAAAATGTCTGCCAAGAGCTGTGAGGAGCCTACTTGGAAGAGAAGTTAGTCTCCCTCGGTTGCATGGATGGATATTAAATAAGAAATGTCTACTCAGGATAATAACACAGAACAATAAGCAAGCTCACATATGCTTTGCAGTTCTGCTCAACTTGAATTTTTAAGCAGACTTATTTCATGTTGTATACCTTGAAGACATTTAAATATTGACTGAGGTGTTATAAAACTGTAAAGCTCTGTTGCTGGTACTCTATTAATAACAAATCGGAGTAATTTGAACATAGAATAATGTCTGTAGTATTTACTTTTAAAAGGATCTTATCAAGGAAATAATGTAAATAAAACTGATATGGATGTGTTTAATCTACCATAGAATAAAAATTTCAACAATTATAGAAACATTCAATTACAAATACTTGCAATGAATTAAAACCATCTTATCAACCACTAACATGGGTCCTATGGGATCTCCTCTACTTGGCAGTAGTTTCTTAGTCTAGTTTGAGATGCTCTATGAATTTCAAAGTAATAAAACTGATTTCCTTGAATATGTTACATAACTCAAACCATTTAAGTCAATTTTGCAATCAGTCTGATTTAGCAAAGTTTAACTGTCCTAATCAAAATTTAAAACACTTCTATTTACATTAATGGCTATTAAAGGCACTAATCAAGGCAGAGCTTTTTAAGCAATGAAACAACTTTGGTCTTAGAGCAAAATCAAATTGATTTAGAAACACAGATAGCTATATGATATTATGGCTACATATACTAATCCTACCTGCATACATCCTAGATAAAAATTATTTGCTAACAAAAAGAACCATGACTGATCTCATGAGTTACATTTCTTTTATTATTATGGTAAAACATTGACATAATTCCTGATCCCTCCCTTTTCCTCAGACCCCAGATCCAATCAATCAACAGGTCTTTTTGATTGTACCTTCTAAAAACATGGCTGATCTGTCTCTTATAGGCTTCTGGGGCCCTAGTCCACAAAACATTATCTCTGTCTGAACTGATGCCAAGGGCAAACCAACTGAACTCTCTCACTCCCCTCCTCCAACCACCAAGGCCCACCTCCCTCAGTCCTCTCACAGCCATAAGAGTCACCCTCTTAAAACTCCACTGTTTAAAACAATTCAAAGGCTTCCCACTGCATTTAGGATGAAATCCAAACTCCTTCCAAGGACCTGTCATTTCCTGCATGATCTAGCAACTGCCTATCCCTATAAAACCATCTCCTATAGCTCCTAGCCTTGCCCTCTTCCCTATTGACACCCTGGTATTTTTTGTCGTCTTCTAACACATTAACATATGCTATAGTCTCTAACTAGAATGTTCTTTGTGCAGCCCCTCTTATGTTAGACTCATTCTCATCCTACGAATTTCTCCTGAATGTCCACTCCTCAGAGAGCCTTCCTTGCCACCCATCCTGCCCCATGTAACCTTGCTGCTCTCTATCTCCATTTCAGAATCTTGTTTGTGGCCCTCACAGTACCTGACTCAATTTGCTCTTATTTTATTAGCTTATTTTTCTAGTCTGTCTTCACTAGATTGTAAAATCCACAGGGAAGGAACCATGTCTGTCTCATTCACTGCTAGGCTCCCAGGACTTAACACAGAAGCTGGGCACTCAGTAGGAATTCAATATATATTTGCTGAATGAATGAATATAACAAAACCATAGTCATTCCTCAATTTCAAAGGTGGTTAAAAATTTTGCATAAATGTGTATATATATGAAAATTTTGCCTGTAGTAAATTACCCATATACTACAAAGTGAAATTGAGAAATTTAAATATTCTTTTAAGGAATTCAACCAAATTATTGGTTCTGACAGACAATAATGGCTCATAAAAATAGGACCCATCTCAAAAGGAAAGGCTTTTGTTAATTCCTCCTGGTCAAGTGTGAATGGAAAGGTATGTCCTGCCTGAGGTCTGCCACTTACAGCAGGAGAGCCAGGTTACAGGGATGGTAAGGTTATGAGATGGAAACTGTTCCTGCTCTGATAGAAACACAGATAAGATGGCACCGTCTTCACCCTAGACAATGACAATGATCTTGATGATGATGATGGTGAAAAGAGCAGCATTTGTCAAGCATTTGCTACGTGTCAGACACTGTCTGTGTCTCAGTGCTTTGCATATATTAACTCATTTAATCCTTAGAATAACCTTACTACTATCCATACTTTACACACTTTACAGATGAGAAATTCCAAGGCTTAAACAGGTTAGAAAAGCAGTTTACAAAAAGTTATACAGTCAAGAACTGCTAGAGCTGAGATTTAATCCTAGGTACTTAGACCCCAGATGCCCACATTTATTTCTGTTAAAGAAAAAACAAAATAGAGGTCACTGTTTGAATATACCACTAGATCAAAAACTCAGTCATATAACCAAAACTTAAGCTGTCCTGATTTACCAGAAATGCTGACCTTAAGCAAAACTTAAGCTTTCTTCATGTCCTTACAGCATGACTTTCCAGCTTCCTAGCTTACCAGTTACAAACAAGTAAGTTTATGCAATGAAAAAGAATATGTTTCTGGTAACCAATCACAAGAGAAAACAAGTGCTTACTCATTCATCCTTTATAAATCAAACTAACTACTGAAAGCCAAGCTCTACTTTCCATTTGAAATCTCCCTGTTAGCAGTTTGTTTCTCACTCAATAAAATATCCACATTGAGTAAAGCTCTCTGAATTCTCTTTTGACATTACTAAGTATATAAAAATGTTTTAAGACATTCCAAGAAGAAAAGGTACCTTACATAGTATTGAGCATAAAATGACATTAACAGTAACTGCCAGGTCTTTGCAGCCATAAGGGATGTTCACATTTCTTCTCATTGGAGAAATCCATAACGGTTTGGCTCCTAATAATAAAGGGTTTTTTTTACCAGAAAGATGAGAATATGACTCTCCTGATATATCCCAGAGGGCAGACAACACAGAAAGAGACAAAACTAAAATATCATATAGACAGAACAAAGAGTACTTGGATAGGAATGAGGAAAAGAGGGAAGGTGAGAGAGAAGGAAAGGCTTGCACTGCTATGTGAGTCAATAAATAGAGCAGGCAGCCAACATTTTGCAAAATATTTTTGGAGAAAATGAAAACCACCTTGATAATACTACTGACAAGGATTTGAATTCAAAGGATTTGGGGATAAATAGGAAATATCAGGAAATAGTACTGTATTAGTTTCTTGTGGCTGCTGTAACAAGTTACCACAAACTTGGTGCCTGAAAACAGTAGAAATTCGTTCTCAACAGTTCTAAAGCCCAGAAGTCTGAAATCAGTATCACTGGACCAAAAACAAGGTGTTGACATAGCTGCATTCCCTCCAGAGATTCTAGTGGAGAATCCATTCCTTGTCTCTTCCATCTTCCTGTAGCTTCCAACATTTCTTGACTTGTGGCCACATCACTCCAATCTTCAAGGCCAGTATCTTCAAGTTTCCCTCTGCCCTGTCCTCACATCACCTTCTCCTCTGTACAAAATCTTCCGCTGCTTCCCTCTAATAAAGATACACATGATGGCATTTAGGATCCACCTGGATAAACCAGGATAATCTCCCCATCTTGAGTCTTAACTTAATCATAACTGCAAAGATCTTTTTTTTCCAAATAAGGTAACATTTACAGATTCCAGAGATTAAGACCTGATATCTTTGGGGGAGGGATCATATTTCAGCTTACTACAAGTACAAAGTGCTCTGATAAAAGGAAGTAATTAACCCTAGCATAGACTAGTGAGACACAGGAACACTGTAGAACTCACAGAAGACCAGCAGAACTTAGTACAAGAAAAGGAATCCCTCCTGGACCAGAAGACAAATCATACTCAATTAAGTGTTTTTCCTAATGATTTAATGAGATCATTGGAAATTAAAGCCAGCATAATTACTGTAGTTTAATGCAAAAAAAAACTTGCTTAACTTAATTCTACTGTGAATTATATACAGTTTTATTCCATAACGTAAGTTCAGCCAATATTGAAAAATTCTTTGCTGTCTTTATGGAATTCTAAATTCAAATGCTAATCCAAATACACTTATATAGGAGAAAAAATAGAAGGTCTTCTCTTTCTAGTCTAGTATGTAAGAATCCCAGGGAAATGCTCTGATAGACATAAGCAGGAGGGACAGCTTGTTCTGATTGGAGACAGGAGGAAGACTCTTCAAAGCAAAGGGGAGGCTAATACCTAAAGAAGAGAGGAAGGTGTTCTGGGCAGATAAAAACCACAGAAGTCCACTGCACTCTATGCCAGTCGACACACGACTCTTCTAATACAACTATCCTACATGCACACATACATACATACAGAAGAGGAAGGCACTCACTCCTCCCACAAGGAAAACAATCCAAAGTTGTGTCTGTTTCTGAATCTAGCCAGAAGTTCTGAAGGTGCCGTGGACTTTTCTTCATTGGATCCAGGCATGTCTCTTCTTAACCTTGCACCCTTTAAGTGTCTAGCCCAGTGGTTAAAAGCACAGGTCCAATCAGGCTGCCTGGGCTCAAATCATGGCTCCACCTCAATAGTCTGTGGTTTGGGGCAAGTTACCCAACCTCACTGTGTCTCAGTCTCCTAGTCTGTAAAATGGAGATGCCAATAGTATCCACTTCATAAAGGTGTTCTAAGCATTTAATGAGAGAAAATGTATGAAATTCACAGAGTAAGCATTCAATAAGTGTTAAGTGCTATGGTTATGACCATTTTAGATGCTAGAGATACAGCATTAAGCAAAATAAACAAAGCTCCGGCCCCCATAGAGTTTCAGTTTTAGCAGGGGAAATAGACAATAGATAATTTTAAAAACAAATAATTAAGTCCACTGTTAACAATTTTTGACTTCAGCTATTCAAGCTTAGAATGAAGACTTTATCTCTCTTTGCACTCTTGTGGCTATTGCTGAGCATTTTTAAATGAGGTGAAGCTTACATACTGACACGAAAAGTTGTGCGACATTAAGTAAAAAGAGAAAATGGCATAACAGCATATGAAGTATAAGCTTTGATTACATTAAATATACATATACATTACACATACCTCTGTTTCTGCATTAAAATGTCAGCGAGGATAGACAAACTGCCAATAATTACGTCTAGGGAAGAGGACTAGGGAAGGCATCACTTTTTAGCTTACCTTTCTAAGCGGGTGTGTAATACTACTTTAATGAAAAAAATGTTAATAAATTTTTCATTTAAAAATGCCGATGGCTGGAGTTGATTAAGGAACAATCAAGATCCATTTAATCATGCATATTTTTATAGACTAGTGAGGCAACAGGAACACTGTAGAACTCACAGCAGAACTTAGCACAAGAAAAGGAATCCCTCCTGGACCAGAAGACATTTGTTCATACAAGCTAACGATTGCACTCCTTGTTATTCACCCAAATGAGTTGAAAACTTAGATCTGCACAAAACCCTGTACACAGATGTTATTCATAATTGCCCAAACTGAAGCAACCAAGATGTCATTCAGTAGGTGAGTGGATAAATAAACGGTGGGACATCCATAACATGGAATATTATTCATCGCTAAAAAGAAATGTGCTATCAAGTCATGAAAAGACATGGAGAAACCTTAAATGCATATTACTAAGCGAAAGAATCCAATCTAAAGAGGCTACATACTGTATGATTCCAACTATATGACATTCTGAAAAAGGCAAAACTATGGAAACAGTAAAAATATCAATGGTTGTAGAGGTTAGAGGGGAGGGAGGGTTGAATAGGTGGAGCACCGAGGATTTTTAGGGCAGTGAAACCGTTCCGTATGATGCTACAATGGTAGATACGTGTTATCACAATTTGTTAAAACCCATAGAATGTACATCAAGAGTGAACCTTAATGTAAATTATGGTCTTTGGGTAATAATGATGTGTCAGTGTAGGTTCATTGGTTGTAACAAATGTACCACGTGGTGTGGGATGTTGACAGTGGGGAAGCTGCGTGTAGGGGGGTAGGGGGTATGGGAACTCTCTGTACTTGCTTTTCAGTTTTGCTGTGAACCTAAAACTGCTCTAAAAATAAAGTCTATTTTCAAAACAAAACAAAACATTAGTTTTAGGTACATTTCGAATCGAGGTTATGGTAAATTTGTGTCCTATCTTTCCCAACTCCATAATCACTCCCCTTCTCTGCCCGTCATCTTGTAGCACACACCAAGCACAAGCAAGCCTTAACAACAAAAGTGTGGTTTTTTAAGACAACCGGACAAGACTATTAATATGTTCCTTGTCCAGCGAGAGACTGAAACTAAATAACCAATTTAAAAATAATGATAAGTGTGCACTTTTTCCTCCCAGTTTTTTGCCCATTTACTCTAACTTGATTTTACTTTCAGAGAGCAAAATTACCACACCTTCTTTGCTTTCATAATATACCCACAACCCAGAATGCAGATCACACCTACAATGCATTTTTTAACATTGCCACCTGCCCTCAAACCATAAACATACAGACTTCCAGTTTAATTTTAATTAAGAGGTTCTAGGAACTTGAAAAAACTGCTCCTGTAGGCTTCAAGTCCTTAGCAATATTTTAAACAGCATTATTGGGGCATACTTTATATACCATAAAATTTTAAGTGTCAATTCAATGATTTTTAGTAAGTTTATAGAATTATGCAACCATCACTACAAACATTTCCATTATCCCCAAAGAGTTCACTCATACCATTTTGCAGTAAGCTCTCACTCCCACCCTCAGCCCCAGACAACCATTGATTTGCTGTTTCTACAAATTAGCCTTTCCTGAAATGTTTATATAAATGGAATCATACACTACATGATCTTTTGTGCCTGGCTGCTTTTACTGAGCATTATTTTTTTTTCAGGTTCACCTATGTTGCAGCGTATGTCAGTATCTCGTTCCCTTTTATGGCCAAATAATATTCCATTGTGTGGATACACCACATTATGTTTATCCATTCATCAGTTGTTAGATGTTTGGATTGTTCCAGTGTTTGGCTATTAATACTGCTATGAACATTTTTGTACACATCTTTATGTGGACATATGTTTTCATTGGGTAGCTTCCATGGAATAAAATTGTTTCGGTTATATGGTAAGTTTCTGTTTAACTTTTTAAGAAAGTACCATACTGTTTTCCAAAGAGGCTTTACAAGTCCATATTCTTATCAGTTTCTTCATCCTTTTCAACACTTATTATGGTGTTTTAAAATTTTTTATTATTATAATCTTTCTAGCCAGTGTAATGAGATCTCTCATTGTAGTTTCAGTTTTCATTTCCTTAGTGGCTCATGATGTTGAGTATCTTCTTCATGTTTAGACATTTGCGTATCTTCTTTGGTGAAATATTTATTCAAATCTTTTGTTTTAATTAGGTTGCTTTATCTTATTGAGTTTTGAGAGTTCTTTATATTATACATTCTAGATATAAATCCTTTATCAGATATACAATTTGAAAATATTTCTCCATTCTGTGGCTTGTCTTTTCATTTCCTTAATGTTTGCTTTAATGTTGAGGAAGTCTAATTTATCAATTTATTATTTTATTGCTCATGATTTTGGTATTGTATCTAAGCTATTTGCTTGACCCAAGGTCACAAATATTTTCTGCTAGAAGATATAGAATTTTGGCTTTTACATTTAAGATACAGCCTTTTAAATTTTGTGTATATGGATATCCAATTTCCCCAGCAACAGTTGATAAAAAGACAATCCTTTCCTCCATTGAACTGGTTTGGTACGTTTGTCCAAAATCAACTGACCATAAATATAAGGTTTTTTTTTTAAAAAAACTCTCAATTCTGTTCCATCAATCTATAGGTCTATACTTTTGCCAGTGTCACACTGTCTTGATTATTATAGCATTATAGTAAATTTTGAAAGCAAGAAGTTTAAGTCCTACGTTGACTTTGCTCTTCTGTTTCAAAATTATCGTGGCTATTTGGTGTCCTTTGCATTTCCATGTCAAATTTCTGCAAAAATATGCCTCTTGGGATTTTGATAGGGGTCATATTGAATCTACAGATTAACTTACAGAGAAATACAATAGAGTTTTGTATATTGGTCTTACATTTTACAACATTGCATGTTTATTAGTTACAGTAATTTTTGGTGTGTGAATTCCTTAAGGTTTTATATCTTTTACAAATACAAACTATTTCTTACTTTTTCCTTTCCAATTTGGCTTTTATTATTCCTTTCTTCCCTTTCTTTCTTTCTCTGTCTCTCCCTCACCTTTCTTTTCCTTCCTTCCTTTCCTTTCCTTCCTATCCTCCTTTCTTTTTCCTTCCTATCTCCCTGCCTCCCTACCTCCCTCATTTCCTTCCTTTTATTTTTCTTTCTCTCTTCCTTCCTTCCTTCCTTCCTCCCTTCCTTCTTTTCTTTCTCTCTCTCTCTTTCTTTCTCTTTCTTTTCTTTCCTTATTGCTATGGCAAAAACTTCCAGAACAATGTTGACTAGAAGTGGTGAGAGTAAATATCCTTGCCTTATTCCCAAACTTATGGAGAAAAGTATTCAGTCTTTCACTATGAAGTATTATTTTAGCTGTAAGGGTTTTTAAAAATATAGACGTGGTTTATCAGGTTGAGGATGTTCCTTTCTATTCCTAGCTTGTTAAGAGTTTTATTAGGAATGGGTGTTGGATTCTGTCAAATGCCCTTTCTTTGCATCTATTGAAATGAAATGACCATGTGATTGTTTTCCCTTTATTCTATTAAGATGGTTTATTACATTAATTAATTTTCACATATTAAATAAATCACATATTAAATAGAAAAAAATAAAAAAAATTTTTCTATTTGTTTAATGTTGTGTCTATATGAGATGATGGATGTTCACTAAACCTACTGCAGTAATCATTCCTTGATGTATGTAAGTCAAATCATTATGCTGTACGCCTTAAACTTAAAAAAAATAAGATATAATAAAACACAAAGGCATATCTATGAGACCTTTACTGGACCGTAAAGTCTCAAGCACTGTACTATTTCTTCCCTCCCCTTGTGGCCCAATGTCTTGAAGGAGGAGCTTGTATCCACTAAACATCTTGTCATCTGCATCCCCCATTGAAACTGCTCTGCTAAGTTATGCCCTTAAAACAAGTCCACTTCAGTCGTGATGTGAGTCCTAATGAAGTGTGCAGAGCACCCCAGTCTCTTCAAAGCACATCCTCATGCAAATTCTCACGTACTCCTCCGAACAATGCGGGAAGAAAGAAGACAAGCAGTATCTTCCCAATTCTCATCTTCACCCTTCCTAACAGAACTTCCTGTTGCAATCCCTTCATCCCTGCCTTTCATCCCAACCATATTCCATTGCTTGGCTTCCTTCTCCCTCTCCCCAGCCACAGGCCACAGAGGATCCTCTGCACACTTCAACGACATTGTCATCCTGCAACCGGATTTCTCTAACTTGGTGGAAAAAGACACACTGTCAAGGTCACTAGAGGGCAGGTACACAGGCTAGACAGACCTTGAAAGTGGCCATGTCTTATTTTTATGTGCAACCCCAGTCAATAGCCCTGGACCTGGAGACCATGAGCCACAGAATGGGGGTTGTCAGGGGCTGGGGGACAGGGGGAATGGGGAGTTATATGTTTAATCAGTACTGTACAGAGTTTCAGTTTGGGAAGAGGAAAAAGTTCTGGAGATGGATAACAGTGTAAATGCAGTGAATGCCTTGAATTGTACACTTAAAAATGGTTAAAATGGTAAATTTTATGTCATGTATATTTTACCACACACACACACACAAACTAAACAATAATATTAACTTTTCAAGGTCACTGTGAAGACTACATAGAATATACTGTTTGTCACCAGCATGCGCTTAATCAATGGTATCCAGTGCTACTGATATTTTCAGCTTAGTCCAATGTATCTAAACTTCCTAAATGGCCCAAAATAAAGTTTTTCACTGGAATAGAGCCAGATGACTGGGATTAAAACACAGCTCTACAACCTATCAGCTGTAAAGTAACCTTAAGTAAGTCACTTAAATTCTCTGAGCCTCAAATTACATTTTTTAAGAATTGTAGTAAAATAAACATAAAATTAACCATTTAAAATTGTACAATCCAGTAGCACTGGATGCATTTGCAGTGTTGTGCAACCATCACGACTATGTAGTTCCAGAACTTTTTCATCACCCCAGACAAAACACCCATACCCGTTGAGCAGTCACTCCCCATTGCCCCCTCCCTCCAGCCCCTGACACCCACTAACTTGCTTTCTGTCTCTATGGATTTACCTATTTTAGATATTTCATATAAATGGAATCATAAAAAAAAGAGAGAAATGAAATGACCATGTGATTTTTTCCCCTTTATTCTATTAAGATGGTGTCTTACATTAATTAATTTTCACATATTAAATACATCTTGCATTCTTGGGATAAATTCCACTTGATCACAGGGTATAACCTTTTTATAGGTTTCTGGATATGGTTTGCTAATATTTTGTTGTAGATTTTTGTATATATATTTATGAAGGATATAGCTCTGTATTTGGTATCAGAGTAATAACACTGACCTCATAGAATGAGCTGAGAAATGTTCCCTTTTTCTCTATTTTCTGGAAGAGCTTCTGAAATACCGATATAATTTCTTCTTTAAATATTTGATAGAATATAGCAATGAATCTATCTGGGACTGGGCTTTCCTTTGTGGACAGATTTTAAATTACTAATTCAATTTCTATATTTGTTATAGGTCTATTTAAATTTTCTTTTCTTTAGTCAACTTTAGTAATTTGTTTCTTTTAGGGAATTTTTCCATTTAATCCATGTTGTCTAATTTGTTGGCATAAAATTGATTTTTAATTTTTGTAGGGGCAATAATGATGTCTCCTCTTTCATTCCTGATTTTGGTAATTTTTGTCTTCTCAATTTTTTGTCAGGGGAGGAGAGATTCAGTCTAGCTAATGGTTTGTCAATTTTGCTGCTCTTTTCAAAAAAGCAACTTTTGGTTTCATTGATTTTCTCTATTTTCCTGTTTTCAATTTAATTGATTTATGCTCTAACCTTCATTATTTCTTTCTTTCTCCTTTCTTTGGTTTTTGGTTAATTTTTTTCTAGTTTAAGGCAGAATCTAATGTTAATTTAGATTTTTTTCTTCTTTTTAGTAAAGGCTTTACCTGATGTAAATTTCCCTCAAAACACTGCTTTGCTATATACCTTAAATTTTGATATGTTGTGTTTTGTTTTCATTCAGTTCAAAATATTTTCCCTTGTGATTTTTTTCTATGATCCATGGGGTATTCAGAAACATATTTTTAAATTTCCAAAATTGGAAGATTTTCCAAATTTCTTTCCATTGTTTATTTTTAATTTAATTCTGTTGTGGTTAAAGAACACATCTTGTATAACTTTAATCCTTTTAAGTATATTGAGACTTCTTTTACAGACTAGTGTAAGGTCTATCCTGGAGAATATTCCACAAAGTTGGAAAAGAATGTATATTTTGCTTCTGTTGGGTGGCGTGTTCTATGGATGTCAGTCTGGTCAAGTTGGTTGATATTGATGCTAAAGTCCCTTATATCCCTGCTGATTTTCTGTCTAGTTGTTCTGTGTTATTGAGAGCAACATATTGAAGCTCCAACTATTATTGTTGCACTGTCTGTTTCACCTACAGTTCTGTCAGTTTTTGCTTCATTTATTTTATATGTATCTTCCTGATGAATGACCCTTTATTATGTGAAATGACCTTTCTTGTCACTATTAACATTTTTATTTTAAAGTCTGTATTGCCTGATATTAGTATAGCCACTCCAGCACTCTTATGATTACTGTTTGCATGATGTATTTTTTCCATGCCTTTAATTTTAAACTATTTGCATCTTTGAATCTTAAGTATGTCTCTTTTTTTTTTTTTTTTTTTGCGGTACACGGGCTTCTCACTGTTGTGGCCTCTCCCGTTGCGGAGCACAGGCTCCGGACGCGCAGGCTCAGCGGCCATGGCTCACGGGCCCAGCTGCTCCGCGGCATGTGGGATCTTCCCGGACCGGGGCACGAACCCGTGTCCCCTGCATCGGCAGGCGGACTCTCAACCACTGCGCCACCAGGGAAGCCCTTAAGTATGTCTTTTAATAAATAGTATATAGTTGGATCTTGGGGTTTTTTTAAAACCTGCCTGATAATCTCTGCTTTCTAATTGGAGTGTTTAACCTGTCCTCATTTAGCATAATCATGGATATGGTTGGGTCTGCTGTTTTGTTTTCTATATATCTCATGTCTTTTTGCGCCTCTGTTCCTCCTTTAGTTTCTTTTTTGTTAAAAAGATCTTTACTAGCATACCACTTTAATGTCTCTATTGCTTTTTTTCAATTAATGAACTTTATTTTAGGGTAGTTTTAGACTCACAGAAAAATTGAGAAGAAAGGACAGAGAGTTCCAATATACTCCCCGTCCCCACAAATGCACAATCCCCCTGACTATCAACATCCCACATCAGACTGTAACATTGTTACAGTTGATGAACCTACACTGAGACATCATTATCACCCGAAGACCATAGCTCACATTAGGGTTCAATCTTGGTGTTGTACATTCCATGATTTTGACAATTCTAAGATGATGTGTATCCACCATGATAGTATCATACAGAAAAGTTTCACTGCCCTAAAAATCATTTGTGATCTGCCTATTTATCCCTCCCTGCCTCCAACCACTAACAACCACTGATCTTTACATTGTCTCCATAGTTTTGCCTTTTCCAGAATGCCTTATAGTTGGAATCATACAGTACATAGCATTTTTAGATTGGCTTCTTTATTACTAATATGCATTTAAGTTTCCTCTGTGTCTTTTCATGGCTTGATAGCTCATTTCCTTTTAGTGCTAAAGAATATTCCATTGTTTAGATGTACCACAGTTCATTTATCTACTCACCTACTTAAGGACACCTGAGTTGCTTCCAAGTTTCAGCAATTATGAATAAAGATGCTATAATTATATATGTGCAAGTTTTTGGATAGACATAAATTATCAGTTCATTTGGGTAAATACCAAAGAGCATGACTACTGAATTGTATGGTGAGAGTACATTTAGTTTTGCAAAAACTTCAAACTGTCTTCCTAAATGGTTGTACCATTTTGAATTCCCATCAACGATAAATGAGAGTTCCTATTGCTCCACATCCTCACCAGCATTTGGTGTTGTCAGTGTTTTTTATTTTGGCCATTCTAATAGGTGTGTAATGGTATCTCAGTTGTTTTAATTTGAAATTCCCAAATGACATATAATGTTGGACATCTTTTCAAATGCTTACTTATACATATATCTTCGGTGAAATGTCTGTTCATGTCTTTTGCTTACTTTTTTAAGGGAGTTATTCATTTTCCTATTGCAGAGTTTTGTGTTCTTTATATATTTTGGATAAAAGTCCTTTATTAGATGGGTCTTTTGCAGACATTTTCTCCAGGTCTGTGGCTTGACTTCTCATTCTCTTGACATTCTCTTTTGCAGGGCATAAGTTTTTAATTTTATTGAAATCCAGCTTATTAATTATTTCTTTCATGGATTGTGCATTTGGTGGTATATCTAAAAAGTCATCACCATACCCAATATCATATACATTTTCTCCTATGTTATCTTCTTAGAGCTTTACAGTCTAGGAGTTTAGGTTGATGATCCATTTTGAATTAATTTTTGTGAAGAGTGTAAGATTCATGTATAGATGCAATTTTTTGCATATGAATGGATGTCCAGTTGTTCTAGCACCATTTGTTAAAAAGACTATCTCTGCTCCATTTTATTGTCTTTGCTCCTTTACCAGAGATCAGTTGATTATATTTATGTGGGACTTTTTCTGGGCTTTCTATTCTGTTCTATCGATCTGTTTGTCTGTTCTTTCACCCATACCAAGAATACAGTCTGGATTACTGTAGCTTTATAGTAAGTCTTGAAGTCAGGTAGTATCAGTCCCCTGACTTAGTTCTTCTCCTTCAGTGCTCAGTTGGCTATTCTGAGTCTTTTGCCTCTCCATATAAACTTTGTAATTAGTTTGTTGATATCCATAAAATAATTTGCTGGGAATTTGATTAAGATTGCATAGAATGTATAGATTAAGTTGGGAAAAACTAATTTTGAGAATATTGAGTCTCCCTATCCATGAACATGAAATACCTCTCCATTTATTTAGTTCTTTGATTCCTTTCATCATTTTTTTAAGTTTTCATCACATAGATATTGTACATATTTTGTTAAATTTACACCTAAGTATTTCATTTCTTTGAACGCTAATGTAAATGGTAATGCATTTTTAATTTCAAATTTGCCATTGGTTGTTGCTGGTATATAGAAAAGTGATTGACTTTTGTATATTAACCTTGTATCCTGCAACCTTGCTACATTTGCATATTAGTTCCAAGAGTTTTTTGTTGATTGTTTCAGACTTCTACATACATGATGATGTCACCTGTGAACAAAGTTCTATTTCTTCCTTCCCAATCACAATAATTTTTGTTACTCTTCTTGTCATATTGCATTAGCTAAGACTTTAAGTATGATGTGGAAAAGAAATAGTGAGAGGGGACATTCTTGTCTTTTTCCTAAATTAAGTGAGAGTTTTAAGTTTCTCACCATTAAGTATGATGTTAGCTGTAGGTTTTGTGTAAATGTTCTTTATCAAGTTGAGGAAATCTCCCTTTATCCCTAGTTTTCTGAGAGTTTTTATCATTAATGGATGTTGGATTTTGTCAGGTGCTTTTTCTCCATCTACTAACATAATCATGTAATTTTTCTTCCCTAGACTATTGCTGTGATGAAGTATATTAATTGATTTTTGAATGTGGAACCAGCATTGTGTACCTGGGATAAATCCCACTTGGTTGTGGTGTACGAATATTTTTATACATTGCTAAAATGGATTTGCTAATATTTTATTGAGGAGTTTTTGCATCTATGAGAGATATTGGTCTGTGGTTTTCTTTTCTGGTAATATTTTTATCTGGTTTTGGTATTAGGGTAAGGCCAACCTCACAGAATGAGTTAAGAAGTACTCACTCTGCTTCTATCTTCTGAGAGAGTGTAGAGAATTGATGTAACTTCTTTCTTAAATATTTGGTAGAATTCACCAGTGAATCCCTCTGGGCCTTATGCTTTCTGTTTTGGAAGGTTATTAATTACTGATTCAATTTCTTTAATGGGTATAGGCCTATTCAGATTGTCTATTTCTCCTTGTGTGAGTTTTGGCAGACTGTCTTTCAAGGAATTGGCCCATTTAATCTAGGTTATCAAATCTGTGGGCATAGAGTTGTTCATAGTATTCCTTTGTTATCCTTTTAATGTCCATGGGATCTGTAGTGATAACCTCTCTTTCATTTCTGTTATTAGTAATTTGTGTTCCTCTCTTTTTTTCTTAGCCTGACTAGAGGCTAATCAATTTTATTGATCTTTTCAAAGAACTAGCTTTGGTTTCATTGATTTTCTCTAGTAATTTTCTGTTTTCAATTCCATTGGTTTCTGTCCTAATAGCTTATTATTTCTTTTCTTCTGCTTACTTTGGATTTAATTTGCTCTTCTTCTGCTAGTTTCATAAAAGGGATGGTTAGATGATTGCATTTAGATCTTTCTTCTTGTCTACTATATGCATTCAGTGCTATAAAATTTCCTCTAAGCACTGATTTTGCTGCATCCCACAAATTCTGATAAGTTGCGTTTTTATTTTCATTTAGCTCTAAATATTTCTTTTTCATTTCTCTTGATATTTCTTCTTTGACCCATGTACTATTTAGAAGTGTGTTGTTTAACCTTAGGGATTTTTCAGCTATCTCTCTGTAATTGATTTCTAGTTTAATTCTATTATGGTCTGAAAGCTGACATTGTATGATTTCTATACTTTTAACTTTGTTTAGGTGTATTTTATGACCCAGAATGTGGTCTTAGTGAAGTCCATGTGAGCTTGAGAAGAATGTGTATTCTGCAGTTCTTAGGTGAAATAACCTGTAGATGTCTATTATATCCAGTTGATTGTTGGTGTTGTTGAGTTCAATTATTTCCTTACTGATTTTCTGCCTGCTGCATCTGTCCATTACTAACAGAGGAGTGTTAAAGTCTCCAACTAACAGTGGATTCATCTCTTTCTCCTTGCAGTTCTATCAAGTTTTGCCTCATAATTTGACACTCTACTGTTAAGCACATACACATTAAGGAGAGTTATGTCTTTTTGGTGTATTGACCCCTCTATCAATATGTAATGCCACTCTTTTTCCTTGATAACTTTCCTTACTTTGAATCTTGCTGTCTGAAATTAATATACCTACTCCGACTCATTTGATTACTGTTAGCATGGTATATCATTCTCCACACCTTTACTTTTAATCTATACGGGTCTTTATATTTAAAATGGGTTTCTTGTAGGCAATACTGTTGGGTCTTGTTTTTAAATCCACTGTGACGATCTCTATCTTTCAATTGGTGTATTTAGACCTTTGATGTATAAGGTGATTATTGATATGACTGGATTAGTATCTACCATATTTGTTAACTGTTTTCTTTTTGTTACCTTGTTCTTTGTTCCTATTTTTGTATTCCACACTTTTTCTGCCTTTTGTGATTTTGAGTATTTTATTTGACTCCATTTTCTCTTCTTTCTTAGGATATCAATTGAACATATTTTACTTTTTCTGTGGTTGCCCCAAAGTTTGGGATATACATTTAAAACTATTCCAAGTCCATTTTCAAATAACACTATGTCACTTCACAGACAGTGCAGGTACCTTATAATAACAAAATATTCCTAATTCCTCCATCCTCTCCCTTGTATCATTGCTGTCATTCATTTCACTTATATATAGCCATTCATAAGTATTCATACATATAACTCATATATATGATCAAATACATGCCATTATTATTTTGAACAAACTGTTGTCTGTTAAATCAATTAAGAATAATAAAAAGAAACATTTTTATTTTACCTTCATTTATGTATTCTTTGAAACTCTTCCTTTCTTTATGAAGATCCAAGTTCCTGAATTATCATTTTCCTTGCTCTAAAGAACTTCTTTTAACATTTCTTACAAGGCAGGACTACTGGTGACTAATTTCCTCAATTTTTGTTTGCCTGATAAAATCTATTTCTCCTTCACTATTGAATGATAATTTTTCATGTTTCAGAATTCTACGTTGGTAAATTTTTGTCTCAATACTTTAAATATTCACTCCACTGTCTGCTTGTTTGCTTCAGTGCTCTTTCTTTATCTTTTATCCTCTGTAGTTTGAATATATGCCTAGGTGTAGTTTTTATTTTTCTGTTTGTTTTGGGGGTTTGTTTTGTTTTGTTTTTTTGGATTTATCCTGCTTGGGTTCTCTGAGCTTCCTGGATCTGTGGTTTGGTGTCTGACAATTATGGGAATTTCTCAGTCATTATTGCTTAAAATACTGCTTCTGTTCTTTTCTCTCTTTCTTCTTCCATTACACATATAGTATGCCTTTGTAGTTGTCCCACAGTTCTTGGATATTCTGTTCTGTTTTCTTTTCAATCTTTCTTTCTTTGCTTTTCAGTTGTGGAAGAGTCTACTGTTATATCCTCAAATGCACAGATTCTTTCCTTAGCCATGCCCAGTCTACTAATGAACCCTTCAAAGGTATTCTTCATTTCTGTTACAACGTTTTTGATCTCCAGTATTTCTTTTTTATTCATTAAAATTTCCATCTCTCCACTTATATTATCTATCTGTTCTTGCATATTGTCTAATTTTTCCATTAAAGTCCTTGGCATATTAATCATAGTTTTAAAAAAATTCCTGGTCTGATAATTCCAAAATTTTTACCATATCTGACACTAGCTCTGATATTTGCTGTCTCTTCAAACTATGGTTTTTGCCTTTTAGTATGCCTTGTAATTTTTTGTTAAAAGGTAGACATGATATAATGGTAAAAGGAACTGTGATAAGTAGACCTTTAGTAATGTAGTGGTAAAGTGTGGGGGAAAGGAAGCACTCTTTAGTCCTATGATTAGGTTTTAAGTTTCTTGTGAGCCTATGTCCCTGGACTGTGAACTTTACCAGTGCTTCTCAGTTCTTACCCCCAATAGGTGAGATAGGATGGCTGAAAGGTGCTGGAGTTTTATATTTCCCTTCTCCCACATGGTAGGCTAGAGAAGGCTGGAGTTGGGTATTTACTTTCCCCTTTGTGGAAGTCTAGAGGGAGGTGAAGTTGGATATTTCCCTTCCTTCAGGTAGGTTAGGTTCTGATAAAATCCCAGCAGTGTAGGCTCTGGTAAAATGGTTTCTCCTAATGATAGGACTTGTTAAGAACAGAATTCTTGGGTGTATTTCAAAATGGTTCCTTTTCCCCTCCCCCTGCCAGAAGCACCAGGGGATTTTTCTTTGATATTCTCTGTGAGAACCTGGTAGAACTCCTGGAGGTAAAACTCACAAAAATATGGGAGCCCCCATATGACTGGGTCCCCCTGGAATTTTTAACTCTCAGAGCTGTAAACACTGAGCCTTGGTAATTTAATTACAGTTTAGGTATTCTTATCCCAGCACTGGTTTCTGCAGAGGTTTCTGCTTATGGGTTTCTGCTCTGGTAAGTTTTAATTCTATGTATCCACCTGTGTACTTCTCCAGTTTTGGAGGCAGTGACCTGTGACCTCACTTCTCTGGCAGATCTAAGAAGTGTTGACTTTTTTTTTCAGTTTCTTCAGCGTTTTACCTGTTAGGATGTAGTGAAAACTTCTAAGTTCCTTTCATGCTGGTCCAGAAACTGGAAGTCCCTTTGTTGCTTTTTAAAACCACATTTTTTGAGTTATTTTATTAATGGCTATTCTGGTGATTACAATATGCATATCAAGTTATCAAAATTGACTTTAGATTAATACTAACTTAATTCCAGTAAAATACAAAACAATTTCCCCATATAGATCCATTTCATCTCCCCTCCTTGTGCTATTATTGTCATATGTATTACGTCTTTATATGTTATAAGCCTAACAACAGAGCATTACCATTGTTATTATTTTAAGCAATCTTTTGTCTTTTAAATCAGTTAAGAAAAGAGAAAAAAATATATATATAGTCTGTTATATTTCCCTATATATTTACCTTTGGTGTACTATTTGTTTATATTCAAGTTACTACCAGGTGTCATTTCTTTTCAACCTGAAGTACTTCCTTTAGTATATCCTATAAGACAGGTCTGCTAGCAATGAATTCTCTTTGTTTATCTGAGAAGGTTTTTATTTCCACTTTATTTTTGAAGGAGGGTTTGATGGAAGTAATAGAATTCTTAGTTGACAGATTTTTTTTTTTCTCCCAGCACTTTAAATATGTCATACCACTGTTCTGGCCTCCATTGTTCCTGAGAAGTCAGTTGTTAATCATATTGTCATTTTCCTGTACATAATGAGTTGTTTTTCTCTTACTAATTTCAAGATTTTTGCTTTGTCTTTGACTTTCAACAGCTTGGTTATGCGTCTAGGTGTGGCTATCATTCTGTTTATCCTAATTGCAGTTCACTGAACTTTGATAAGCAAATTAATATTTTTCTTCAAATTTAGGAAAAAAATTTGTCCATTATTTCTTCAAATATTTTTTCTTCCCCTTCACTCTTTCATTTCTTTCTGAGACTCCCATTACACATACACGGGTATGCCTGAACCCACAGATCTCTGAGATTCTGCTTGTCTTCCTTGATTCTTTTTTCTTCATTCTTCAGTTTGGATAATTTCTATTGATCTATATTCATGTTTGCTGAATCTTTCTTCTGCCAGCTCAGATCTTCTGTTTATTCATCTCCAATGACTCTTTCATTTCAGTTATTTTACTATTCAATGACATATTCCCATTTAGTTCTTTTTTCTCATTTCTGTGTTTTTATTGATATTCTCTATTTAATGAGTTATTGAAAGTGTGAATAGTGAAAGCATGAGTATCATCATACTTTCTTTTAATTTCCTAAATATATAAATGTAATAACTGTTTTCTGTGCTAAGTTCAACATCTGGGCCCTCTAAGAGAAAATGTCTAATGACTACTTTTGTTCTTGTATTTGGCTCACACTTCTCTGTTTATTTTCATATCTCATAATAATTTTTCGAAAAACTAAACATTATAGCAACTTTAGATTTTTATCCCTCCTCCCAGGGGTCATTGTTGTTCTTGCTGGGTTTTGTTTTTTTGTTTGGTGACTCACCTGGGCTACTTTTGTTTTCTCTATGGTGTAAGGCCCCTGTTGTCTCTACTCAGTTTTTGTTTTTGTTTTTAGTCTTATTTTCATTTTTAAGTCTGGCTTCCTATGGGCTGCCTTGTGTAAACATAATTTAGTGATCAGCCAATGATTGGTTGGAGGTTGTGCTCAAACACCTTGAGCCAGTAAGGCCTCCACTTTTTGCCAATGGATCTGTGGGAATGCAATGGGATTTAGGGAAGGCATTTAAGTTCACACAGTTTACAATTCTTCACCAGCTTTACTTTCCACTGAGCCATCTTTTCTCCTCTGTGCTTGCATAACACATCACATTTAGCTAGAGATAAATGTATAACTAAGATCATCTCTAGTCTTTCTTGAGCGTGTGCCCAGGCTTGTGCATACCTGTAGACTTCCACTGCACCAGGAATATAGGTTTGCTTATTAAGGTCAACCATGGCTGTGTCATTCCCTGAATGTCCCTGGTAAATTCCTGTTTAGTCTGCAGTCTGTTGCTTGCCCAAACAATGATTATAATTTCAGGTTTTCCGTGATGTTGGCCTTCCCTGATCATTTGCCACTGAGATCACTACTGCTTCTGACAATGCCTAGTACCACGGGGTTTCTCTGCACACCGTAGCAAATGAAGCCAGCCTCTTCCAGCGTTAGAGCTTCTGAGTCTTATAGTGTGCCACACTCTGATAGAGCTACTATGCTGATGGGGCTGAGAATGACAGTAGCCCAGGTTAAAATGCTACACTCCACTTTTCTTATGTAACAGTCAGTATTTTTTATTGATTTGGTAGCTAGCTTAAAACAACAAAAATTTATTCTCTCACAGTTCTGGAGGCCACGTGTTCACTGTCATCAGGAAGAGTTCCTTCTGGAGGCTCTGAGGGAGAATCTGTTCCCTGTTTCTCTCCTAGCTTCTGGTGACTGCCAGCAATACTTGGTGTTCTTGGAATGTAGACATGTCACTCCAGTTTCCACCTCTGTCTTCACATGGCCTTCTATCCTCTGTGTCTGTGTATCAAATCCCCCTCTCCTTTCTCTTAGAAGGACACCAGTCATTGGTCTACCCTAAATCCAGGATGATCTCATCTTGAGATCCTTAGCTTAATTCTTCTTGCAAAGACCCTTATTCCAGATAAGGTCACATTCTGAGGTTCTAGGTGGACATGTCTCTTCAACCCACGATAGGCACACTCAGGTGTATTGATATGATTGAACTTGGAGGTAAAGATGAGTAAGAACGTTTCCCACAAAAACACACATAGAAGTCCAAAAAGCCATATGTATCTAATATCCATCCATGGTATTATAATTTGTAATTGGAAAGGTAAGAATCAATATAAAGGTCAGGCACTAAGGGACTTATCAAAGATATTATATTGCATCTATATAATAGAATACTATGCAGATGTTAAAAAGGATAAAGTAAATAAATATGCACTGACATTAAAAAATGTCAGTGCAATACTGAGTGAGAAAAGTCAGGTGTGTACACAAACAGTGTGTAAATTGTGATCCAGTTTGTGGTAAAAAGAGAAAAGTTAGAAGGGTATCTTGTGGTATTATTAAGTTGGGGGAGGGGTTAAAATAGTGAATGTTTATTTTATGGATTTATGGATTTTTTAATATTTTAAATGCCCATGTTTTACTTTTATAAATTTAAAAATATATATATTCCTTTTTGGAAGAAACTATATGTTTAGGAGAAGAAAAAACAGCTAGGAAGAAAGGTGCCATCTAACAATATGATTTTGAAAAAAATGATGATCATAATGAAATTTAAGTGTAAGAAGCTGAAGAACTACATTTTTAAATTCTGTACTACAAACTGGTACTATACACTGAATAAATTCTGACATTTAAATAAATATTTTTAAGAATATTCCAACAACAGATTAATTCACAGCAAAGAATACGTTGACCATCTATCATTACATTGCTGATTTAGCTGGGCTGGACAGCAGGTTTCAGGCTTAGGCAAGTGATTACAACAGTCTCACAATTCAGGCCCTGAGTAACCATGACAACATGAACATATAATTATATACATGCATTGGAAGAAAACCAAAGAATGAGAAATACAAAAGCATGCAGGGATAATTTTTTTTTTTTTGGTTCTGTAGAGGAAAACACAGAAGAAAATGATTTTTTAAATGTTTCTTACAAAAGAACACCATATTTGTGAAAATAGTTAATTAAATGGATTTAAGTGTAACATAACTTAAACACTATGACCATTTCCTTCTCTCACCCCTCTCGATTTATCAAAGCTCTCAATAGCACACTCAGGAGCATTCAAACAAAACTAAACAGCAGTAAAGCTTTTCTAAGCTTCCTGTAATTTGAGTGACAATTTCTATAATTACAAGTATTTGACAACTTTTTTTCATCATTTCTAAATGATTGTGAATATCTGAGAGTTTAGAAGATTATATTTTGAAATGCATTTATATACAAACCTACCGTAAAAAAGCAAAATAAATTAAGCTATTACTATGTTTAGTCCGTTGGTTTAGAGTGTGATATATATAAAATTAGAATTTTCAAATAAAGCTAAAGGAAGGGGTTAGTTACTAAATCTAAACACTAGTAGAAGCAGCCTGATTCCCTTTTGTTGGTGGTTCAGATTTTATAAAGTAGAATCATGTAACTAGCCTCATCCACATTGGAGAGGCATGGAAGGAAGACCTTTAAAATATATGTATCTGTGCCAATATTCAAGAATAAACAAGGAAAGGGAAATGAACAAATGTACATGAAGCACATATTAACCCCTCTAGATCTAGAGATGCTAAGTAAATCTGCCAGACATCAAGGACTAGGGGACCTTCTTTGTTCAACATTCAAAAGCATTTATCAAGCACTGTGTGCTTGATAAATGTGTGATAATCTCCATCATCAAATGGCTCACCAGTTAGTTGGGAAGACAAACAAGTAGGTAATTACCATAGCAGGACATCTGTAGTTAGGAGGACCACACTTCCCACTGCCTGAGACAATTCCAGTTTGTACCTGTTATTTTAGCATAATTTTAAAAATTACTACTAATAATTTTGATCTTAAATGTGTTCCAGTTTAGACAATAAATTATGTGCTCATATTCATAGGAATATTATGGGACCCATGGAAAGGTAATTTCTCCAACACTGGGAGGGCTTCCTGGAGGAAATGCTGCCTGAGGTAAGTCATAAAGGATGAATTAATTAACCAGATGAAGAAGAGGGTGGAGGACCTAGCAGACATTCAAGTTGAGCTAATGGCATCTTGTCTCAAGTATTTTCCTAACACAGGAAATTTCCTTTGCTCTAAAACTTATGTAACGTCACATATGTGGAGGATACCGGTTCCTCAAACTCCTTTACTAAGCCTCTCACAGGTTCCAAATTCCAAGAGTATGTATGCAGATGACACTGGGGCACTTCATAATTTCCCATAGGCTATTTCCTCCTAGGAATCATGATCACCATAGTGGGGCCTATGGTCACAATTATGTTCCAGAAAATAACTCTTACGTGTTAGTCCAGTCTTTTTTTTTTAAGAAAAGACTCCTCCCCAACCAGGTGAGGATGTCAATTACATAGCCCCACGTCTCCCACCAAGTGGGATAGCATGTGACCCATCAGGGCCAGAGTCCGTTTGGGTGGGTTGACCAGGATGCTAGAATATCACTAAGCATAATGAGCTGCTGGTGACCTTCTTTACCACCACTTGTTAAATCCTGCCTGAAAGTGAAGTCAAAACAAAATAAAACAGACCTGAGGGATAGAAAGAGAATCCTGCAGACGTTCTTTGAAACCCTATATGCAACAATGCCTGATACTCTTGGATTTTCCCAATATATGGGCTAACAATTCCACCCTCAGTTGTACAAAGAAAGCATCTTTATTTCTCTGTAATTGTGTAGTACCAGGTGGGGAGGTAGGGTAAAGAAAACACGAGTCCTATCTGGTAACCTCAGTGAAAACCAGTCATTTAACTCAGTCTCTGCTTAAAAGACTTAAGTAAATCACAGTGTTTCAAAGTTCTGAGACTTACCACAACTCTTTAACAAAGTATATAGGTCTGTAAAAGAGAAAAATAGCCTGGGGGCTTTGGAGGAGAAATGAGATTCTCTCATCCACAGATTGTTCCTGGGACTCACGTTGATCTCTACAGCACAGTGGCTGTTCTGGCTGCTCCACAGATTGCTGACCAGTTAGGTATGACCAGACCCATCCCTGATCATTCTGTAGGAATCTGTTGTTGCTGAAGGCTACAGGTGTTCTCTTGGCTGGGGCAATGCTCTCAATGAGCACTGGTCACCTCTTTGTTGAACTGGGCCCCACCCCAGCTCTTACCAGGGCTAAGGTCTTCCCTAAGGTAGACTTGGACTCCCAGTTTGTCTCTAGTTCAGGCTTCTACACTACAGTCCTTGGCTATGGACTTGGTCCCCATCACAAGGAAAGACCCTTTAGATAAGCCCACCATCAGCTACCTTTCCCATAGGGCACCAGTGAACTTCTGGGTTCTTTCCACACTACATGGGATCTAAGGGAGACTCAGAACACCTAATAAACTCAGATCCTCTCTTCAACTGTGCTGAGCCAAAGTAACTTGGATATGGCCATGCAGGCTGCTGAAGTTACCTGCTTCCAGACTGTAATAGGAACTAGGGCAGGAGTCCCTGTACCTATGACTTCCCCTCTCTAAGACTTCAGCCTAAAGAGACACACATCTCATTATTGTTTTTCCTACCCTTAGTCTAGGAGGGTGAAAAAGAACAGCTTTTCCTTTTTTCTTCTTCCTGTTTTGCTAAGACCTTCCATATTTAAAACTCTATAATCAAAAAAGCAAAACAAAACAAAACCAAAAATTTCGTGATCTGGTTTACTGGCTTGCCTCTTCATCTATTAAAGGAGGAGATGAAGGAGTTTACAAAATCCTTTTCTTTATCAACCTACTCTCACTTTCAAGTCTGTCACCTTGCATGCTTGAAAATTCTCTTTTGGTAATAGCTATTAATTTTTTCTTTCTCTTTACACCCCTGCAGTTACAACCCTAATTTAATCCCCACCCTCATCTCAAGGTCGTATACCCCAAAATATAAGAATTATATAAAGCATGTTATTAACATTATTAAATTATGTTAATTTATTACTTAAATTATTATCCTAGATAAACAGTTCTCAAAGCATGATCCCCAGATTAGCAGCATTGTTAGAAATGCAGATTCTTGAACCTTCCCTAGACCAACTGAATCAGAGATTTCAGAGATGGGGCCCCAAAATCTGCATTTAGCCAGCCCAATGGATATTGGGAGGCCAAGAAATGTCCATCACAGTAATATCAAAAAGCAAGTGTTAGCTAAGGAAACTGAGGAGCCCAGAGAAGCTGTGACTGCCTAAAATCCCACAGCCAGTGAAGGTCAAAGTAAAACCAAACTTCTGACACATACATCATTTCTATTCCCTTCTCACCCCACTCATCTGATTTTCTGACTTTAACCTCCACAATGAAATAGGGAACTCTGCATTGAGAAAATATGAGCATTAACTATTGGAAGACCCAAAACTCGAGTGCCAAAGAGTGACCCTACTAATATACTTCTTCTCCCCATTTTCTTCACTTTTCCTCCGATGTGCTCAACGTGAGCTGTGTTGTACCCCAGAACACGAACTGGGCTTAAAGTAAATTGTCTCAGCTTTGCCACAGACTAGCTATGAGACCTTCGGCAGCTTACTTAACAACTCCAAGCCTGTTTTCTCATCTGTAAAATAAATGAATGGGTTGGATAGGATCTCTAAAATCCCATCTCCAAGACTTTTTTTATTTTATTTTATTTATTTATTTTAATTAATAAACTTTATTTTTTTTAGAGCAGTTTTATTTAGGCTCACAGCAAAATTGAACAAAAGTGCAGTGAGTTCCCATATACACCCTGTCCCCATGCATGCACAACCTCCGCCATGCATGTACAACCTCCGCCACTGTCAACAACGCTCACCGGAGTGGGACATCTATTACAATCAATGAACCTAAATTGACACATCATTATCACTCAAAGCTCACTCTTGGTGTTGTACATTCTATGTTGTACATTGACAAATGTATAATGACATGTATCCACCATTGTGGTATCACACAGAATAGTTTCACTTCCTTAAAAATCCTCTGTGCTCTATTCATCCCTCTCTCTCTGCTAACCCCTAGCAACTACTAATCATTTTACTGTTTCCATAGTTCTACCTTTTCCAGAATGTCAGACAGTTAGAATTCCACAATATGTAGTCTTTTCAGATTGGTTTATTTTACTTGGTAGTATGCATTTAAGTTTCCTCCATGTCCAAGACCTTATATAACTGCTTAAGCAATTAAAATAAAAATAAGGTCTATTTATTTCTAAGGTCACAGATTTTCTCTAAGTCTATAAACTCTTAGAGAGATAATATTGTATCTTCTTGTTCATTGTAACCTTTCCAGCACATATAAATTGATTCCCTCAAAAGTTCGTCTAATGCCACCACTCGTAGAAATTATAGTCAAACAAGGAGATTTGGCCCTTGATTGAAATTACAGAAAGCAAGGTCCTTCTAGTTTCCCAGTGCCTAGGTTGGCCTGCTCTCTTCCACCATCTCAGATACATAAAAGGGTCTTTCTAGATATAATATTTAAACTAAATCTATGTATGTGTTGATAAATGTATAATAGAAGTGTTTTAATAATAACACAAGAAATAGCCTTATATGCATCCTGATTTTTTAATTCACCGAATTATGTCACAGAGAAGTATACATTTTTTAACTATAAATACATCTACCTTTCATTGTACTGCATTAATCTAGCCCTTTATGTAAAACAATACTACTAATTCCTATTAAAGCTTCCCTGAATAAAAACCTATTTTGTGGACACAGAAATCCACTTTTTCAAAATCTCATTTCTTTTTATCTTTGACACTGCCATTCTGCTCTCTCTTTGTGCAAAAGAGTAAATCCTTTCAGAGCCAACAGGCTCAAATACCATAGCGACTGAGATTACCATTACTGACATCCCGGCTGAATAAACCATAAGGAGCATTTCTTCTCACCTTTCACCTTGAAATAATCACAGCACTGAAAGTGCAGGCTCCTGGGTGACAAATGACAGGAAAATCATCCTTCATACTTTAACCTTGGAAATTGACTTCAATAATGGTTTATAAAGTTACCCTTTAAAAAATAAATTTTGCCAGGAATAATACCAAATTTAAAAAGAAAAACGTGTATAGACAACAGAACCTACTTATTTTTGCATGCATTCTCAAGTGCCTCAAATCTTCTCCACACTTCCATATTCACCAAAAATATTTTCAGTTATGATTTAATATTTTTAAAGCATTGGCTCCAAGTTTCCTTTATCCTATTATCAATAACTTATTTGAGAGTCACAAATGAACTCTTCCATGGCTAAAAACTCCCATTTCATAACACCTGCATGGTAATTAAGTATGCTATACACAGAAGGTTTTTAAATACTCATATTAATTTAAAATTCCTTGATAAATGCGAGGAGGTATGTAGGTATAACCCAATGTGTTTCTGTCAACGAAGACCTAAGTCTGATAAAAACTGTATTCCAAACTCCTTATCTTCTCCCCTTTCTCCCCCACATCCCCACCTTCCTATATTCCTGCCACCGACTCCCTTATGAAAAAGCTTCCCAAGTGAAAAACCCCTTGTCACATTCACCTCGTCTCTCATCCTTGTACTAACTGATCTCTAAATCTCATAGTAGCTACTTCAGAGATGTCTCTAAAATGTGCCCCAGTGTCTCTAGCCCACATCCAAGGCCTTAATACAGACCTTCCTCATCTCTTGTGGGAACTACTATACTAGTTACTACTCTTTAGCCTTCCTGATCCTGTTTCTTCCCACTGCACTCTGTGCTTAGCACTGCCATCTGCCATTTCCCAAAACATAGTGATGGTCACGTCAGCCTCCAATTTATCATTCTAGATGTAGACACCAAGAGACCAGCCACTGGCAGAATGATGCGGCAAAGCTGAGAGGGAGCAGGAAAAGAAATACCCAACGTCTCTCTCCTCCTACCCTCTGACCTCCTGCTATTATCTCCAATTGGCTGAATCCAAATGGAAACGAGAAGGGATCCTGGGCAATGCAGACTCTAAGGGATATCCCCCAATGGTACATAACAGGGCAGAGCTAGGTAAAGAATGGATTTAGAGGGGCATATGAAGAATAACCTGCACAATCATACCCTTTAGTCATCTTCTAGATGCCCTCTCAACCTATAAGATCCAGCTCAAAAGTTACCTTCCCAGGCAGTTACCCTCTTCTCTATTTTTTTTTCTCATATCTATCTCTATATATCATTTACAACTTTTCATTGCAATTTCTCTGTTTATTTATTGTTTTCCTCAAATCCTCAGCTTTTCAATGGCTGGAAACTATCTCATGTTTCATTTAATTCACACAGTCCTTGGCATATTATTGACCCTCAGTGTTTGTGAATGGATTGACATGCAAACAGGGAAACAGGGCTTCCCCAATATTTTGCATAGGAAGAAATTAAATGCCATGTACCTAAATCCATAGATCCTTCCTGATGCCAGTATGCAGTCCCCTGTGTTTACACTGCCTAAAGGAGGTGCATGGGGGATACCACATACCTGATTAAGAAAGAGCTCTTCAATGAATTACTTAATGGATCAGACAATTTTACTCCCACCAATCATACAGATTCCTTGTCTTAGTCCACTCAGGCTCCTATAACAAAATACCATAGACTGGGTGTCTTTATAAACTACAAGAATTTATTTCTCACAGTACTGGAGGCTGTGTAACGCTCAAGATTTGGTGTCAGCTGATTTGGTATCTGGTGAGAGCCCACTTCCTGGTTCATAATTGGCCATCTTTCTTTGCTGTATCCTCACACAGGGGAAAGGCTACCAGGCTCTCTGCAGTCTCTTTTATAAGGGCTCTAATGCCATTTATGACAGCTCCACCCTCATGACATAATCACCTCCCAAAGGCCCCACTTCCAAATACCATTACATTAGGGATTAAGTTTCAATATAAGAACTGGGGGGAGTGTAGGGACACAAACATTCAGTCTATGGCACTCTCTTAAAGCCACCTGGGGTTGCTTATGGCATCTCTGGATGCCCTTTGCACACACTAACGTTTACCTCTTTCACTGTAGCATTAAGATGTGTGCTGTATATGTCACACCCACACAGCATGACTTCAAAAACCCCATCTGACTTGAAATTGAGACAGTGTTATATTTGTGCACATAAACTCCATGTGAATTTTCTCTCTAGAAAGTATTCTCACAATCTCTCCTAGATTTTTTGTCTGCATTTTTTAATACGGTTGTATAATTTACATGGAAAATTATCTATTATGGTATATCCATAAGATGGAATAACATGCAGCAATTAAAATGTTTATAGAGATAATTAATGACATGAGAAAATGCTTATGATAAAATTTTAAGTAAACAAAAGGAAGCTCCAAAATTGAATATAATATGATTTCAACCAGGTAAAACAAAACATACTTTAAAAGGCAAATGTAACAAAATATTTCTTAACAGTGGTTATCTCTGGTTGTGGGATTGAGTATGACTTCTATTCTTTTGCCTATACTTTTCTGTGTTTGTTATGATTTTCTAAAAGAGCCATAAGCATGTTTTAAATCAATTTATTTTGCAAGCATGACTCTCTGTCGTTGATAAGGAATCAATCAAAGAGAGCACTGTGAATTCTGGTACTTTTCATACTTTCATAGAGTCTCTTAGGATCAGGTTACATCTCAGTTTCTAAAACAGTTCTGTTCTTAATTCAAGACTAAAAATGGCAAATACATTTTTAAAGCTAAATGATTTTGGTGACGTCTTGATATTGTTCTTCAATTTATCACCTCCACCAAAGCAAAGTTTCCTTTCTCACACCAGCTTATCTTCCTAATACATAGTCATGTTCTTCTTCCTCCCTATCTACCCAAACTCAAAACCTTGGAGATTTTCATTTCTTTATTCAATTGTTCATCCAATTAGCATTTATTTAACACCTCCTAGGTGTCAAAAACCCAGCATAGATACTGATAATACAAACATGAAAGGATGCCCTCCTTTGGGGGAGCTTTTGGTTTGGTGAAAGCAGACATGAAACAATTTCAGTACAAATATGATTACTGAAGCCAGCAAACAGTTTATAATTAAAGTTCTACTTCCACCTGGGGAGTCAGGGAAGATTTCATAGAGGAGGTAATGCTTATTTGATACCAGGAAGATCAGTAGCTTCGTGCCAGCTAGATAATCAAGGGAGAACATTCGAGCAGGGAGCTCATGTAAAGGTATTCAAGGCAATGGGTGGAATGTTCTGGAACTACAAGGTACACAGTTTGGCCAGAGTCTAAACCTGGAGCAGGGAGATGAAGCCACACTGCTAGCCAGGGGACAGATCACAAAGAGTCTTCTGTGTCCTAATATGGAGTGGAGACATTATCTAATAGGTGATGGGGAGGTTATGATCGTTTTTGACTGGGGAAGTGACAAAACCAGGTTTGCATTTTAGAATGACCACTCTGGAGCTGTGTTGTCCAGTATAGAAGTCACCAGACTCATAAGGCTGTTTAGTACTTGAAAAATGGCCAGTCCAAATTGAAATGTCTTATGAGTATAAAAAACATACTAGATTTCAATAAGAAATAAAGGAATATAAAATATTTATTCTGAGGTGTCACCTCACACCAGTCAGAATGGTCATCATCAACATGTGTACAAATAATAAACACTGGAGAGAGTGTGGAGAAAAAGGGACCCTCCTACATTGCTGGTGGGAATGTAAATTGGTGCAGCCACTATGGAAAACAGTATGAAGGTTCCTTTAAAAAACTAAAAATAGAATTACCATATGATACAGCAATCCCACTCCTGGGCATATATCCAGAGAAAACTCTAATTCGAAAAGATACATACACTCCATGTTCATAGCAGCATTATTTACAGTAGCCAAGCCATAAAAAAGAATGAAATATTGCCATTTTCAGCAACATGATGGAGCTAGAGAATATAATACTAAGTGAAGTAAGTCAAACAGAGAAAGACAAATATTACATGATATCACTTAAACATGGAATTTATAAAAAATAATACAAATGAATCTATATACAAAATAGGAACAGACTCACAGACATAGAAAACAAACTTATGATTACCAAAGGGCAAAGGGAGGGGAGAAGGATAAATTAGGAATATGGGATTAACAGATACAAACTACTATACATAAAATAGATAAGCAACAAGGATTTACTGTATAGCACAGGGAACTACATTCAGTATCTTATAATAATCTATAATGGAAAATAATCTGAAAATATACACATATATAACTGAATCATTTTGCTGTACACCTGAAACTAACACAATATTGTAAATCATAAAATAGATAAGCAATAAGGATTTACTGTATAACACAGGGAATTATATTCAATATCTTGTAAATAATCTATAATGGAAAATAATCTAATATATATATGTATGTATAACAGAATCAATTTGTTGTACACCTGAAGCTAACACAATATTGTAAATCAACTATACTTCAATAAAAAATATAAACATTAATAAATAAATAACACTTTGGAAACAAAATCTGTATGATTACAAAAAATCCTGGTTATAAGAAAGGAAAGATGGAGATGTGTGAAACTAGCATATAGTTAACCATTAATTTTTAACATAGAAAAATACTTCAGTATGTTCAAAGAACAAATAAAAAAATTTTTCAAGCCTTTAAAAGGGGGAAAGGAACAGAGAAATAATTTCATCTGGGGGAAAAATCAGGATAAGATATATATATATATATATATATATATACACATACATACATAAATATATATGTATATATGTACATAAAAATAAAGTATGATAAAATGCAAACACAAAATAAATGGTGAAAATAAGACCAAACATATCAATAAAAGTAAATTAAAGTTAAAGATTTCATTTCTAGCAATATGCTACTTACAATAGAAAAAGGTTAAAAATAAAGCATGGATAAATATATGTCAGGTAAATCACAATAAAAGAAAGTATGTGTGCCATTATTAGCATAAAAAAGTAGACTTCAAGTCAAAAAAGCATGAAACGGGACAAGGAGGGATTTATAGTGAAATAAGCTGTAATTCCCCCAAGGAGATAACTACAGTCATGAACCATCAGGACTAAATAGAATACCATCAAAATATAAAGCAAAAACTATTAGAAAAAAATATGGATTTGTCCACAAAGTCAAAATTATAATAGAAAACCTTAACTCACCTCTCTCAGAAAAAGGACAGGATAAGTAAGCAAGAAATAAAGAAGTTTACAGAGAATTTGAATAACTCTATTACTAGATTTATTTTATTAATGTATATAGAATGAACATCAAATATACAAAGAATATCTTTCTTTTCAAAGAACTTGGAAATACTACCAAAAAATTAGCCCTGTGTAAAGTCACAATAAAATCATCAATGAATTCTTCAAAGTTGAAATTTACAGGCCACATTATCTAGTCACGATTCAATACTATAAATTAACAACAAAAGTAGACTGTTAATCTACTTATAAATAAACAACTATGAGAATACAATATATTAAAACCTATTGGTTGCAGGGACTTCCCTGGTGGCACAGTGGTTAAGAATCTGCCTGCCAATGCAGGGGACATGGGTTTGATCTCTTGTCCGGGAAGATCCCACATACCATGGAGCAACTAAGCCCATGCACCACAACTACTGAGCCCGTGTGCCTAGAGCCTGTGCTTTGCAACAAGAGAAGCCACCACAATGAGAAGCCTGTGGACTGCAACGAAAAGCAGCCCCCACTTACCGCAACTAGAGAAAGACTGCATGCAGCAACAAAGACCCAATGCAGCCAAAAATTAATTAATTAATTAATTAATTAAACCTATCGATGCAAACAAGGTAATACTTAGAAGAAAATGCATAATCCTAAATATATTTATTTGAAAACAACTGAAAATAAACCAAGTATTCAACTAGGGAGCTACAAAATAGACAATGAAATAAATCAAAAGGTAATTTTAAATGAAAAATTATTAATAAACAAAAATTCATGAACAAGAGAGAAAATGCAGGCCTAAGAAATTAAAAGTCTTTGAAGAGACTACTGAAGTAGAAATATGTATAACAAGTCTAACCAAGAAAGAGAGAAGATATAAATAATAAAAAGGTAAAGAAAGATAAACAATCATAAGATGGAGATTCTTTTTATAAGAGAATACTGTGTTCAATTCCTTAACCAATAAAATTGAAACTATAAGAGATTATTATATAAAAAAATTTAAATTACCAAGGGACAAAAAGTGACAGAAAGTCTGAAAATTCAAACCAGTAACGATAGAAGAAATGGAAAACATAGCCAGAGATTTATTCCCCTAAAATATACCAGGCCCCAGTATTTTTTATATGAAAGTTCTATCAAAAATTCAAAAACTAAGTCCAAATTAATTTAAATTCCTCAAACTCAATACAGTTGGAAACCAAAAGAACATAAAATACAAAGTATTCTCATTAAATCTGGAGTTAAAACAAGGATACCCACTACACACAACTATTATTCTGGTGGTTCTAGACAATAAAATTAATCAGGAAAAAGAAATCAAGAGCACAAATATCAGACAGAGACAAAACTATATGATTATCTACCCAAGACAATTCAAAAATTAAAAAAAAAAAATCAACTGACAAAATAGTAGAAGTACTAAAATAGTTCTATTAGGATTTTGGATATAAGGCAAATTTACCAAAATCAATAATTTTTATATAATTGCAATAACAGAAGAATCATATAATTTTTAAAAATCTAATTTGCAAAACAAAGATACAAAAATTTCATAATTTTATAACATAAAATTTGATTAAGAAAAATTTTAGCCAAAAATATACAAGTATACTCTGCATAAAAAAAAATCATAAAACTTTGCTGAGAGAAAAGAAAACCTCCTAAGTGGAGAAATATATCACATTCCTGGATGGAAGGATTCAATATTGTAAGTATATCAATCCTTCAGTGCCTCTATAAATTCAATCTAAGTCCAACCCAAATCTCATTGATATTAACATATTTGCTTTAAATAAAAAGATTTTCCAAAAGAAAAAATGCATAACTATAAAGAAATTCATGAAAAACAAATATTGGAGCCTAGCCCTACCCATTCAAAATACGTCTTAAAGTTATATTGAAAACAATGTGGTCCTGGTACAGGAACTGAAAAATAAGTCAGTGCAAAGAAGAGAGCCCAGAAACAAAATCAGGTACATATGTGAACATAATATAATAAAGGTGGCATCTCAAATCTGTGAGGAAATGATGGATCCCTCATTACATAATATTAACATAATTATATGGGGGAAGTTTTTAAGAACATTGTTAGATTAGAGACAGGATCAAGATGGCAGAGTAGGAAGACCCTGAGCACATCTGCTCCCCCAGACACACCAAAACTACAACTACGTATAAAACAACTCTCTCTGAGAACAACATGAAGACTAACAGAAGAGCTTTCTTACAATGAAGGAGATAAAGAAAAAACCACACTGAAATGGGTAAGAAGGGAATAGAAGTGATCTAGTCAAGACCCACACCCCTAGCAGGCAATCCAAAAGAGGAAAGGGATATCACAAATTCGGAGGTTCTCCCTAAGGAGTGAGGGGAGCTCCAGCTCTGGGGACAAGTAACTAAAAGAAAAATCCCTTCAAATGGTTTTGAAAACCAGCAACACTTAGCACCAGGAGAGCCATCAAGCTGTAGGAAACCAAGAGTCGGCTCTTAAAGGCTGTATATACAAACTTACTTGCTCTGAGTCCCAGAGCAGAGGTAGATTCCTGGTACTCTAGCCCACCTGCCATGTACACACCAGCACACCCCAGCCCACACCCAGCTCCAGCTCCAACCCTACCCTGCCAAGGCAGCAGCCTCCAGTGCATCCTAGGAGAAGCCCTGGCCTGTAATGGGTTTTGGCTCAAGCCCCACCCCAATCCCCCCCAGGCAGTGCCTTCCAACACACTCCAAGGGAACCCCAGCCTGTATCAGACTCCAGCTCCAACCCCCCTACCAAGATGGCAGTCCCAGTACACCCTGGAAAAGCCACAGCCCACACTTGTTTCAGCTCTAGCCTTCCTGCCAGAGCCACCAGGCAATGTAATCTTCATAGGGATGCTCCTACACAAGGACAAGCCTTCAGTACTTGAAGAGGTAACTGTTTTGCCTAATTCATAGAGATAAACACAGAAAGGAAAAGAAAATGAGAAGAGATAAATATATGCTCCAAATGAAAGAAAAAGATAAAACCCCAGGGAAAAACCCTAGTGAAATTCATATAAGTAACTTATCTGATAAAGCTTTCAAAACAACTGTCATAAAAATGTTCACCAAACACAGGAGAAGAATAGTGGAGTACAGTGAGAATTTCAACAAAGAATTAGGAAACATTAAAAAAAAAATCAGAGCTGAAGAATACAATAATTGAAATGAAAAATATACTAGCAGGAATCAACTGCAGATTAGGTGATGTGAAGAACACATAGCAACCTGGAAGACAGAATAATGGAAATCACCCAACCAAAAGATGAAAAGAATAAGTGAAGATAGTCTAAGGGATCTCTGGGATCATCAAGTGTACTAACATTTGCATTATGGGGTCCCAGAAGAAGAGAGAAAGAAAAGTGCAGAAAACATATTTGATAGAATAATAGCTGAAAATTTACCATACCTGGGGAAGGAAACAGATATCCAAGCCAAGGAAGCACAGAGAGTCCCAAACAAGATGAACCCAAAGAGATCCACACCAAGACATGTCACAATTAAAATGGCAAAAGTTACAGATAAAGAAGGAATTTTAAAGGCAGCAAGAGAAAAAAACAGAGTCACATACAAGCAAACACCTATGAGGCTATCAGCTGATTTTTCAGCAGAAACTTTGAAGGCCAGAAAGGAGTGGCAAGATATACTTAAGTGTTGAAAGGAAAAACATTACAACCAAGGATATGCAACCCAGCAAGGTATCATTCAGAATTGAAGAAGACATAAAACGTTTCCCAGACAAACAAAAAACTAAAAGAACTCATCAGTACTAAACCATGCTTGCAAGAAATGCTCAAGGATCTTCTTTAAGTGAAAAAGAAAAGGCCATAATAAGAATTAGAAAATATATGAGGGAAAAAAAAATCTCACTAGTAAAGGCAAGTATACACTAAAGGCCACTTAAAAAGCTAGTATAAAGGTGAAAAGACAAAAGCTGTAAATCAACTATAACTACAATAAGTAGGTAATGAATAAACAAAAAGATGTAAAATTATATGACATCAAAACCATAAAAAATGGGCAGGGAGAGTAAAAAATGTAGAGCCTTTAAAACATGTTTGAACTTAAATGACTATCAGTTTAAATAAATAGTTAGATAGATAAACCTACCTCATGTTTATGACAAACCAAATACCTACAAGAGATACACACAAAAAATAAAGAGAAAGGAAACAAAATATGCCACTAAAGAAAATTATCAAACCATAAGGGAAGAAAGTAAAAGAAGAACAGAGAATAACTACAAAAACAACCAGAAAACAAGTAACAAAATGACACTAAGTACATACCCATCAAAATTACTTTAAATGTAAATGGGCTAAATGCACCAATCAAAAGACATAGGTTAGGTGAATGGATGAAAGAAAGCTCATCTATACGCTGCCTACAAGAGACTCACTTAAGAGCTAAAGACTACTCAGCCATACAAAGAAATGAAATTGAGTTATTTATAGTGAGGTGGATGGACCTAGAGTCTGTCATACAGAGTGAAATAAGTCAGAAAGAGAAAAACAAATACTGTATGCTAACACATATATATGGAATTTAAAAAAAAAGTTCTGAAGAACTTAGCAGCAGGACAGAAATAAAGACGCAGATGTGGAGAATGGACTTGAGGACATGGGGAGGGGGAAGGGTAGGCTGGGACAAAGAGAGAGAGGGGCATGGACATATATACACTACCAAATGTAAAATAGATAGCTAGTGGGAAGCAGCCGCATAGCACAGGGAGATCAGTTTGGTGCTTTGTGACTACCTAGAGGGGTGGGATAGGGAGGGTGGGAAGGAGACGCAAGAGGGAGGAGATATGGGGATATATGTATATGTATGGCTGATTCACTTTGTTATAAAGCAGAAAGTAGCACACCATTATAGAGCAATTATACTCCAATAAAGATGTTAAATAGATAAATAAATAAATAAAGTGGCAGCAGGGATATATGTAAAGACAGAAGTGAATTACTCCTGCAAAGAGTAGAGGAGTCAAGCAGACTGAAATAGACTCATTAAAATTAACTTCATCTAGTATCATGTATTCATGATACTAGATGAAGTTCATTCATCTAGTATTCATTCATTCATTCATCTAGTATTAGGAAAATCTATGGTAGCTACTCTGTGGGCAAGAAATATCTGTGTCATATTTTAAAGGGAAATCCTTGAAACACATAATAAAGTGCAGAAAGGAAAAAAAAAAGGCACACACAGACTTAAAATGAAGAAACGGAAAAAGATATTCCATGTAAATAAAAATGAAAATAAAGCCAGGGTAGCAATACTCGTATCAGACAAAATAGATTTTAAAACACAGACTACAACAAAAGACAAAGAAGAGTATTGAGTAATGATGAAAAGGTCAATCCTAGAAAAGAATATAACATTTGTAAAAATAAATGCACCTAACACAGGAGCACCAAAATATATAAAGGAAATATTAACAGAAGTAAAGGAATATTTGACAGTCATATAATAATACTAAGGCACTTTAATAACACACTTACATCAATGAATAGATCATCCTGATTGAAAATCAAGAAAACGTTAGCCTTAAATGACACAATAGACAAGACTGGCTTAATAGATGTCTACAGGAACCACAGAGTTGGCATCACATGCAACACTTTGGTCTTTATGCCTTGTGTCTTTTTCACAACTTAATTCACTGGCAAGCAGTGCTCGTACCAAGTTGAGCCATGTGGCTGACAAGGTCTTGGTGCTCCAGCCAGGTGTCAGTCCTGAGCCTCTGAGGTGGGAGAGCCAAGTTCAGGACATTGGACCACCAGAGACCTCCTGGCTCCAGGTAATATCAATCTGCAGCAGTTCTCCCAGAGATCTCCATCTCAATGCTAAGACCCAGCTCCATTCAATGACCAACCAGTACCAGTGCCGCACACCCCATTCCAAACAACTAGCAAGACAGGAACACAACCCCACCGATTAACAGAGAGGCTGCCTAAAATCATACTAAGTTCACAGACACCCCAAAACACACCACCGGACGCGGTCCTGCCCACCAGAAAAACAAGATCCAGCCTCATCCACCAGAACACAGGTACCAGTCCCCTCCATCAGGAAGCCTACAGAACACACTGAACGAACCATAGCCACAGTGGGCAGACACCAAAAACAAAGGGAACTATGAACATGCAGCCTGTGAAAACAAGACCCCAAACACAGTGAGATAAGCAAATGAGAAGACAGAGAAATGCACAGCAGATGAAGGAGCAAGGTAAAAACCCACCAGACCTAACAAATGAGAAGGAAATAGGCAGTCTACCTGAAAAAGAATTCAGAGTAATGACAGTAAAGATGATCCAAAATCTTGGAAATAGAATAGAGAAAATACAAGAAACATTTAACAAGAGCCTAGAAGAACTAAAGAGCAAATGAACAATGATGGACAACACAATAAATGAAATTAAAAATTCTCTAGAAGGAATCAGTAGCAGGATAACTGAGGCAGAAAAACGGATAAGTGACCTGGAAGATACAACAGTGGAAATAACTACTGTAGAACAGAATAAAGAAAAAAGAATGAAAAGAATTGAGGACAGTCTCAGAGACCTCTGGGACAACATTAAATACACCAACATTCGAATTATAGGGGTGTCAGAAGAAGAAGAGAAAAAGAAAGGAACTGAGAAAATATTTAAAGAGATTATACTTGAAAATTTCCCTAATATGGGACAGGAAATAGTCAATCAACTCCAGGAAGCACAGAGAATCCAATACAGGATAAATCCAAGGAGAAACACACCACAACACATATTAATCAAACTATCAAAAATTAAATACAAAAAAAAATTTTGAAAGCAGCAAGGAAAAGACAACAAATAACATACAAAGGAATCCACATAAGGCTAACAGCTGATCTTTCAGCAGAAACTCTGAAAGCCAGAAGGGAGTGACACAACATATTTGAAGTGAGGAAAGGGGAAAACCTACAACCAAGATTACTCTACCCAGCAATGATCTCATTCAGATTCAATGGAGACATTAAAACATTTACAGACAAGCAAAAGCTGAGAGAATTCAGCACCACCAAACCAGCTTTACAACAAATGCTAAAGGAACTTCTCCAGGCAGAAAACACAAGAGAAAGAAAAGACCTACAATAACAAACCCAAAACAATTAAGAAAATGGTAATAGGAACATACATACATATCGATAATTACCTTAAATATAAATGGATTAAATGCTCCAAACAAAAGAAACAGAATGGCTGAATGAATACAAAATCAAGACCCATATATATGCTGTCTACAGGAGACCCACTTCAGACCCAGGGACACATACAGACTGAAAGTGAGGGGATGGAGAAAGATATTCCATGCAAATGGAAACCAAAAGAAAGCTGGAGTAGCAATTCTCATATTAGATAAAATAGAGTTTAAAATAAAGACTATTACAAGAGACAAAGAAGGACACTACATAATGATAAAGGGGTCAATCCAATAAGAAGATATAACAATTGTAAATACTTATGCACACAACATAGGAGCACCTCAATACATAAGGCAAATGCTAACAGCTATAAAAGGGGATATTGAGAGTAACACAATCAGAGTATGGGACTTTAACACCCCACTTTCACCAATGGACAGATCATCCAAAAAAATAAATAAGGAAACACAAGCTTTAAATGATACATTAAACAAGATGGACTTAATTGATATTTATAGGACATTCCATCCAAAAACAACAGAATACACTTTCTTCTCAAGTGCTCAGGGAACATTCTTCAGGATAGGTCACACCTTGGGTCACAAATCAAGCCTTGGTAAATTTAAGAAAATTGAACTCATATCAAGTATATTTTCCGACTACAACGCTATGAGACTAGATATCAGTTACAGGAAAAAAACTGTAAAAAAAAAAAAAAAAAAAACACATGGAGGCTAAACAATACACTACTAAATAACCAAGAGATCACTGAAGAAACCAAAGAGGAAATCAAAAAATATCTAGAAACAAATGACAATGAAAACACGATGATCCAAAACCTTTGGGAGAGCAAAAGCAGTTTTAAGGGGGAAGTTTATATCAATACAATCTTACCTCAAGAAACGAAAAACACCTCAAATAAACAACTTAACTTTACACCTAAAGCAAATAAAGAAAGAAGAAGAAAAAAACCCCAAAGTTAGCAGAAGGAAGGAAATCATAAGATCAAATCAGAAATAAATGAAAAAGAAATGACAGCAAAGATCAATAAAGCTAAAAGCTGGTTCTTTGAGAAGATAAACAAAATTGATAAACCACTAGCCAGACTCATCAAGAAAAAAAGGGAGAAGACTCAAATCAACAGAATTAGAAATGAAAAATGCGAAGTAATGACTGACACTGCAGAAATACAAAGGACCATGAGATATTACTACAAGCAACTATATGGCAATAAAATATACAACCAGGAAGAAATGGACAAATTCTTAGACAAGCACAACCTTCTGAGACTGAAGCAGGAAGGAATAGAAAATATAAACAGACCAAGCACAAGCACTGAAATTGAAACTTTGATTAAAAATCTTCCTACAAGAAGAAGAAGTACAATATTGCAGCCTGTGGAACAAAAACCACATTCACAGAAAGATAGACAACATGAAAGGCAGAGGGCTATGTATCAGATGAAGGAAAAAGATAAAACCCCAGAAAAACAACTAAATGAAGTGGAGATAGGCAACCCTTCAGAAAAGGTATTCAGAATAATGATACTGAAGATGATCCAGAACCTCGGAAAAAGAATGGAGGCAAAGATCGAGAAGATGCAAGAAATGTTTAACAAAGACATAGAAGAATTAAAGAACAAACAAAGAGAGATGAACAATATGATAACTGAAATGAAAAATACACTAGAAGGAATCAATAGCAGAATAACTGAGGCAGAAGAATGGATAAGTGACCTGGAAGACAGAATGGTGGAATTCACTGCTGATGAACAGAATAAAGAAAAAAGAATGAAAAGAAATGAAGACAGTCTAAGAGACCTCTGGGACAACATTAAACACAACAACATTTGTATTATACGGGTCCCAGAAGGAGAAGAGAGAGAGAAAAAACCTGAGAAAATATTTGAAGAGATTTTAGTCAAAAAATTCCCTAACATGGGAAAGGAAATAGCCACCCAAGTCCAGGAAGCACAGCGAGACCCATACAGGATAAACCCAAAGAGAAACATGCTGGGACACATAATAATCAAATTGGCAAAAATTAAAGACAGAGAAAAATTATTGAAAGCATCAAGGGAAAAACAACAAATAACATACAAGGGAACTCCCATAAGGTTAACAGCTGATTTCTCAGCAGAAACTCTACAAGCCAGAAGGGAGTGGCATGATATACTTAAAGTGATGAAAGGGAAGAACTTACAACCAAGATTACTCTACCCGGCAAGGATCTCATTCAGATTCTATGGAGAAATCAAAAGCTTTACAGACAGGGCTTCCCTGGTGGCGCAGTGGTTGAGAGTCTGCCTGCCGATGCAGGGGACCAGGTTCGTGCCCCGGTCTGGGAAGATCCCACATGCCACGGAGCAGCTGTGCCCGTGAGCCATGGCCGCTGGGCCTGCGCATCCAGAGCCTGTGCTCCGCAACGGGAGAGGCAACAACAGTGAGAGGCCCGCGTACCGCAAAAAAAAAAAAAAAAAGCTTTACAGACAAGCGAAAGCTAAGAGAATTCAGCACCATCAAACCAGCTCTACAACAAATGCTAAAGGAACTTTTCTAAGTAGGAAATACAAGAGAAGAAAAGGAACTACAAAAACAAGCCCAAAACAATTAAGAAAATGGTCATAGGAACATACATATCGATAATTACCTTAAACGTGAATGGATTAAATGCTCCAACCAAAAGACACAGGCTTGCTGATTACAAAGACAAGACCCATATACATACTGTCTACAAGAGACCTAGGGACACATACAGACTGAAAGTGAGGGTATGGAAAAAGATATTCCCTACAAATGGAAATCAAAAGAAAGCTGGAGTAGCAATACTTATATCACATAAAATAGACTTTAAAATAAAGAACGTTACAAGAGACAAATAAGGACACTACATAATGATGAAGAGATTAATCCAAGAAGAAGATATAACAATTATAAATATATATTCACCCAACATAGGAGCACCTCAATACATAAGGCAACTGCTAACAGCTACAAAAGAGGAAATCAACAGTAACACAATAATAGTGGGGAACTTTAACACCTCACTTACACCAATGGACAGATTATACAAAATGAAAATAAATAAGGAAACAGAAGCTTTAAGTGACACAATAGACCAGATAGATTTAATGGATATTTCTAGGATAATCCATCCAAAAACAGCAGATTACACTTTCTTCTCAAGTGCACAAGGAACATTCTCTAGGATAGATCACATCTTGGATACAAATCAAGCTTCAGAAAATTTAAGAAAATTGAAATCATATCAAGCATCTTATCTGACCACAACACTATGAGATTAGAAATGAATTACAGGGGAAAAAAGTAAGAAACACAAACACATGGAGGCTAAATAATATGTTACTAAATAACCAAGAGATCACTGAAGAAATCAAAGAGGAAATCAAAAAATACCTAGAGAAAAATGACAATGAAAATACAATGATCCAAAACTTATGGCATGCAGCAAAAGCAGTTCCAGGAGGGAAATTTATAGCAATACAAGCCTACCTCAAGAATCAAGAAAAATCTCAAATAAACAACCTAACCTTACACCTAAAGGAACTAGAAAAAGAAGAACAAACAAAACACAAAGTTAGCAGAAGGAAAGAAATCATAAAGATCAGAGCAGAAATAAATGAAATAGAAACAAAGAAAACAATAGCAAAAATCAATAAAACTAAAGCTGGTTCATTGAGAAGATAAACAAAATTAATAAACCATTAGCCAGACCCATGAAGAAAAGAGACAGAGGACTCAAATCAATAAAGTTAAAAATGAAAAGGAGAAGTTACAACAGACACCGAAGAAATACAAAGCATCCTAAGAGACTACTACAAGCAACTCTATGCCAATAAAATGGACAACCTGGAAGAAATGGACAGATTCTTAGAAAGATATAACCTTCCAAGACTCAACCAGGAAGAAATAGAAAACATGAACAGACCAATCACAAGTAATGAAATTGAAACTGTGATTAAAAGTCTTCCAACAAACAAAAGTCCAGGACCAGATGGCTTCTGAAGTGAATTCTATCAAACATTTAAAGAAGAGCTAATACCCATCCTTCTCAAACTCATCCAAAAAATTATGGAGGAAAGAACACTCCCAAACTCATTCTATGAGGCCACCATCACCCTGATACCAAAACCAGAGAAAGATACTACAAAAAAAGAAAATTACAAACCAATATCACTGATGAATATAGATGAAAAAATTCTCAACAAAATACTAGCAAACAGAATCCAACAACACATTAAAAGGATCGTACACCATGATCAAGGGGGATTTACCCCAAGGATACCAGGATCCTTCAATATACACAAATCCATCAATGTGATACACCATATTAACAAATTGAAGGAGAAAAACCATATGATCATCTCAATAGATGCAGAAGAAGCTTTTGACAAAATTCAACACCTATTTATGATAAAAACTCTCCAGAAAGTGGGCAGAGGGATCCTACCTCAATATAATAAAGGCCATATAGGACAAACTCACAGCAAACATAATTCTCAATGGTGAAAAACTGAAAGCATTTCCTCTAAGATCAGGAACAAGACAAGGATGTCCACTCTCACCACTATTATTCAACAGTTTTTGAAGTCCTAGCCATGGCAATCAGAGAGGAAAGAGAAATAAAAGGAATACAAATTGGAAAAGAAGAAGTAAGATTGTCACTGTTTGCAGATGACATGATACTATACATAAAGAATCCTAAAGATGCCACCAGAAAACTACTAGAGCGAAGCCATGAATTTGATAAAGTTGCAGGATACAAAATTAGTGCACAGAAATCTCTTGCATTCCTATATACTAATGACGAAAAATCTGAAAGAGAAATTAAGGAAACACTCCCATTTACCACTGCAACAAAAAGAATAAAATACCTAGGAATAAACCTACCTAAGGAAACAAAAGACCTGTATGGAGAAAGTATAAGACACTGATAGAAGAAATAAAAGATGATACCAACAGATGGAGAGATATACCATGTTCTTGGATTGGAAGAATGAATATTGTGAAAATGACTATACTATCCAAAGTAATCTACAGAGTCAATGCAATCCCTACCAAATTACTAATGGCACTTTTTACAGAACTAGAACAAAAAGTCTTAAAATTTGTATGGAGACACAAAAGACCCCAAATAGCCAAAGCAGTCTTGAGGGAAAAAACCGGACCTGGAGGAATCATACTCCCTGACCTCAGACTATACTATAAAGCTACAGTAATCAAGACAATATGGTACTGGCAGAAAAACAGAAATATAGATCAATGGAACAACATAGAAAGCCCAGAGATAAACCCACGCACATATGCTCAGCTAATCTATGACAAAGGAGGCAAGGATATACAATGAAGAAAAGACAGTCTTTTCAATAAGTGGTGCTGGGAAAACTGGACAGCTACATGTAAAAGAATGAAATTAGAACACTCCCTAACACCATACACAAAAATAAACTCAAAATGGATTAAAGACCTAAATGTAAGACAGGACACTATTAAACTCTTAGAGGAAAACATAGGAAGAACACTCTTTGACATAAATCACAGCAAGATATTTTTTGATCCACCTCCTAGAGTAATGGAAATAAAAACAAAAATAAACAAATGGGACCGAATGAAACTTCAAAGCTTTTGCACAGCAAAGGAAACCATTATCAAGACGAAAAGACAACCCTCAGAATGGGAGAAAATATTTGCAAACGAATCAACGGACAAAGGATTAATCTCCAAAATATATAAACAGCTCATGCAGCTCAATAACAAAAAAACAAACAACCCAATCCAAAAATGGACAGAAGACCTAAATAGACATTTCTCCAAAGAAGACATACAGATGGCCAAGAAGCACATGAAAATCTGCTCAACATCACTAATTATTAGAGAAATGCAAATCAAAACTATAATGAGGTATCACCTCACACCAGTTAGAATGGGCATCAACAGAAAATCTACAAACAACAAATGCTAGAGAGGGTGTGGAGAAAATGGAACCCTCTTGCACTGTTGGTGGGAATGTAAACTTGACACAGTCACTATGGAGAACAGTATGCAGGTTCCTTAAAAAACTAAAAATAGAAGTACCATAGGATCCAGCAATCCCACTACTAGGCGTATACCCAGAAAAACCATAATTCAAAAAGACACATGCACCCCCAAAGTTCATTGCAGCACTATTTACAATAGCCAGGTCATGGAAGCAACCTAAACGCCCATCAACAGACGAAAGCATAAAGAAGATGTGGTACATATATACAATGGAATATTACTCAGCCATAAAAAGGAACGAAATTGGGTCATTTGCTGAGACATGGACAGATCTAGAGACTGTCATACAGAGTGAAGTAAGTCAGAAAGAGAAAACAAATATCGTATATTAACTCATATATGTGGAACCTAGAAAAATGGTACAGATGAACTGGTTTGCAGGGCAGAAATTGAGACACAGATGTAGAGAACAAATGTATGGACACCAAGGGGGGGAAGTGGCGGGGGGTGGGGTGTGTGTGATGAATTGGGTGATTAGGATTGACATGTATACACTGATGTATATAAAATTGAACACTAATAAAAGCCTGTTGTATAAAAAAATAAATTAAAAAAAACAAATCTTCCAAGAAACTAAAGCCCAAGACCAAATGGCTTCACAGGTAAATTCTATCAAACATTTAAAGAAGAGCTAACCACTAACCTTCTCAAACACTTCCAAAATATAGCAGAGGGAAGAACACTGTCAAACTCATTCTACAATGCCACTATCACCCTGATACCAGAACCGGTAAGGATGTCACAAAGAAAGAAAACTATAGGCCAATATCACTGATGAACATAGATGAAAAAATCTTCAACAAAATACTAGCAAACAGAATCCAACAGCTCATTAAAAGGATCATACACCATGATCAAATGGAGTTTATCCCAGGAATGCAAGGATTCTTCAATACACACAAATCAATCAATGTGATACACCATATTAACAAATTGAAGGAGAAAAACCATATGATCATCTCAATAGATGCAGAAAAAGCTTTTGACAAATTTCAACATCTACTTGTGATAAAAACTCTCCAGAGAGTAGGCATAGAGGGAACTTACCTCAACATAATAAAGGCCACATATGACGAACTCACAGCCAACATCGTTCTCAATGGTGAAAAACTGAAACCATTTTCATTAAGATCAGGAAGAAGACAAAGTTGCCCACTCTCACAACTATTATTCAACATAGGTTTGGAAGTTTTAGCCACAGTAATCAGAGAAGAAAAAAAATAAAAGGAATCCAAATCGGAAAAAAAGAATTAAAACTGTCACTGTTTGCACATGAAATGATACTATACATAGAGAATCCTAAAAATGTTACCAGAAAACTACTAGAGCTAATCCATGAATTTGGTAAAGTAGCAGGATACAAAATTAACGCACAGAAATCTCTTGCATTCCTATTCACTAATGATGAAAAATCTGACAGAGAATTTAAGGAAACACTCCCATTTACCATTGCAACAAAAAGAATAAATAGGAATAAACCTACCTAAGGAAACAAAAGACGTGTATGCAGAAAACTATAAGACACTGATGAAAGAAATTACAGATGATACAGACAAATGGAGAGATATACCATGTTCTTGGATTAGAAGAATCAACATTGTGAAAATGACTCTACTACCCAAAGCAACCTACAGATTCAATGCAATCTCTATCAAACTACCAATGGCATTTTTCACAGAACTAGAACAAAAAATTTCACAATTTGTATGGAAACACAAAAGACCCCGAATAGCCAAAGCAATCTTGAGAACGAAAAATGGAGCTGGAGGAATCAGGCTCCCTGACTTCAGACTATACTACAAGCTACAGTAATCAAGACAGTATGGTACTGGAACAAAAACAGAAATATAGATCAATAGAAGAGTACAGGAATCCCAGAGATAAACCCACGCACATATGGTCACCTTATCTTTGATAAAGGAGGCAAGAATATTCAATGGAGAAAAGACAGCCTCTTCAATAAGTGGTGCTGGGAAAACTGGACAGCTACATGTAAAAGAATGAAATTAGAACACTCCATAACACCATACACAAAAATAAACTCAAAATGGATTAAAGACCTAAAATGGATTAAAGGCCAGACATTATAAAACCCTTAGAGGAAAACATAGGCAGGACACTCTTTGACATAAATCCCAGCAAGATCCTTTTTGACCCACCTCCTAGAGAAATGGAAATAAAAACAAAAATAAACAAATGTGACTTAATGAAACTTAAAAGTTTTTGGACAATAAAGGAAACCATGAACAAGCTGAAAAGACAACCCTCATAATGGGAGAAAATATTTGCAAATGAAGCAACTGACAAAGGATTAGTATGCAAAATAGACAAGCAGCTCATGCAGCTCAATAACAAAAAACAAACAACCCAATCCAAAAATGGGCAGAAGACCTAAATAGACATTTCTCCAAAGAAGATATACAGATTGCCAACAAGCACATGAAAGGATGCTCAACATCACAGATCATTAGAGAAATGCAAATCAATACTACAGTGAGGTATCACCGCATACCAGTCAGAATGGCCATCATCAAAAAATCTAGAAACAATAAATGCTGGAGAGGGTGTGGAGAAAAGGGAACCCTCTTGCACTGTTGGTGGGAATGTAAATTGATACAGCCACTATGGAGAATAGTATGGAGGTTCCTTAAAAAGCTGAAAACAGAACTACCATATGACCCAGCAATCCCACTACTGGGTATATACCCTGAAAAATAATTCAAAAAGAGTCATGTACAAAGTGAGAGAGTGGCAGTGTATATATGGACACATATACACTACCAAATGTAAAATAGATAGCTAGTGGGCAGCAGTCGCATAGTACAGGGAGATCAGCTGGGTGCTTTGTGACCAGCTAGAAGGGTGGGATAGGGAGGGTGGGAGGGAGGGAGACACAAGAGAGAAGAGATATGCGGATATATGTATATGTATAACTGATTCACTTCGTTACAAAGCAGAAACTAACACACCATTGTGAACAATTATACTCCAATAAAAACGTTAAAAATAAAAAGAAAACAAAAAGAGTCATGTACCACAATGTTCATTGCCACACTATTTACAACAGCCAGGACATGGAAGCAACCTAAGTGTCCATCAACAGATGAATGGATAAAGAAGATGTGGTACATATATACAATGCAATATTACTCAGCCATAAAAAGAAACGAAATTGAGTTATTTGTAGTGAGGTGGGTGGACCTAAAGTCTGTCATACAGAGTGAGGTAAGCCAGAAAGAAAAGACAAATACTGTATGATAACACATATATATGGAATCTAAAAAAAAAAAAAAAATAGTGGTTCTGAAGAATCTAAGGGCAGGACAGGAATAAACCAAAGACATAGAGAATGGACTTGAGGACATGAGGAGGGGGAAGGGTGAGCTGAGACAAAGTGAGAGAGTGGTATGGACATATATACACTACCAAACGTAAAATAGATAGCTAGTGGGAAGCAGCCACATAGCACAGGGAGATCAGCTTATGCTTTGTGGCCCCCTAGAAGGGTGGGATAGGGAGGGTTGGAGGGAGACACAGAGGGAGGGGATATGGGGTTATATGTATACAAATAGCTCATTCACTTTGTTATACAGCAGCAACTAACACAACAATGTAAAGCAATTATACTCCAATAAAGATGTTTTAAAAAAAGTCAAAGTTGGGCTTCCCTGGTGGCGCAGTGGTTGAGAGTCCGCCTGCCGATGTAGGGGACATGGGTTCGTGCCCCAGTTCAGGAAGATCCCACATGCCGTGGAGCAGCTAGGCCCGTGAACCATGGCCGCTGAGCCTGCACGTCTGGAGCCTGTGCTCCCCAATGGGAGAGACCACAGCAGTGAGAGGCCCGCGTACCGCAAAAAAAAAAAAAAAAGTCAAAGTTAAATAAATAATAATAATAGATAATTTTGGATGGAACAGACAACTCCATCCAAAACCAGTAGAATACCCATTATTTTCAAGTGTACATGGAACATTCTCCAGGATAAAGCATATGTTGGCCACAAAACAAGTTTCAATAAATTTAAGAAGATTAAAATAATATCAAACATCTTTTACAGCCACAACCATATGGAACTGGAAATCATTTATGAGAAGAAAACTGGAAAAACACAAACATGTGGAAATTAAACAACATGCCACTAAAATACAAATGGGTCAATGAAGAAATCAAAGTGGAAATAAAAAATACCTTAATGCAAATGAAAATAGAAACACAACTTTCCAAAATCTATGGGACTCAGCAAAGCAATTCTAAGAGGGAAGTTTACAGTAATACAGGCGTACATCAAGAAACAAGAAGAATCTCAAATAAACTAACTTTACACCCAAAGGATGTAGGAAAAGAAGAACAAACTAAGCCTAAAATTAGTAGAAGGAAGGAACAATAAAGATCACAGTGGAAATAAACGAAATAGAGACCAAATAAAAGAAAAAACATCAATGAAACTAACAGCTTGTTTTTGAAAAGATAAGCAGAATTGATAAACCTTTAGCCAGATTCATCAAGAAAAAAAAAGAGCCAAAATAAAGTCAGAAGTGAAAAAGAAGTTACAGCAGAAACAAAAGAGAAGTTACAACCAATATCACAGAAATATAAACAATCAAAAAATAATACTAGAAACAATTACATGCCAACAAATTGGACAACCTAGAAGAAATGGATAAATTTTTAGAAAAATACAACCTTCTAAGACTGAATCAGGAATAGAGAATCTGAACAGACTGATTACTAGTAATGAATTAGTAATCAAAAAACTCCAACCAAACAAAATCTCAGGACCAGATGGCTTCACAGAAGAATTCTACCAAACATTTAAAGAAGAGTTCATACTTATTCTTTGCAAACTATTCAAAAAAACTGAAGAGGAGGGAACTCTCTCAAACTCCTTCTATGAGGCTACCATTACCCTGACACCAAAACCAGAAAAAGACTACAAAAAGGAAAATTACAGGCCAGTATCCCTGATGAACATACATACAAATATCCTCAACAAAATATTAACAACTGAAGTCAATAATACATTAAAATGATCATACATAATTATCAAGCACAATTTATTCCAGGGATTCAAGGATCATTCAATATCAGCAAATCAATCAATGTAATACATCACATCACAAAATGAAGGAAAGAGGTCATACGATCTTCTCAATAGATGCAGGAAAAGTATTTGACAAAATTCAACATCTATTCATGATAAAAACTCTTAAGAACGTGGGTTTAGAGGAAACATACCTGAACATAATAAATGACATTTATGAAAACCCACAGTTAATATCATACTTAATGGTGAAAAACTAAAAGCTTTTTATCTAAGATCAGGAAAAAGATAAGGATGCCCACTCTCACCACTTTTTCAAGGTAGTATTGGAAGTCCTAGCCATGGCAATCTGACAAGAAAAAGAAATAAAAGACATCCAAATTGGAAGGAAAGAAGTAAAACTCACTTTTAGTTTAGCCAAGGAGGTAAAAGACCTGTACTCTGAAAACTATAATAAATTGATAAAAGAAATTGAAGACAACATAAATAAATGGAAAGGTATTATGTGCTCATGGATTGAAGAATTACAATTGTTAAAATGTCCATATTATCCAAAGCAGTCTACAAATTTAATGCAATCCCTATCAAAATACCAAAGGCATTTTTCACAGAACTAGAACAAATAATTTTTAAATTTGTATGGAACTACAAAAGACCTTGAATAGCCAAAGAAATCTTGAGAAAGAGCAAATGTAGAGCTATCACACAGCCTGACTTCAAACTATACTACAATGCTATAGTAATCAAAACAGTGTGGTACTGGCACAAAACCTACACCTTGATCATAGGGACAGAATAGAGAGCCCAAACATAAATTCACACACACAGGGTCAATTAATCTATGACAAAGAAGGCAAGAATATACAATGGGGACAAGACAGTCTCTTCAATATGTGGTGTTGGGAAAACTGAACAGTTACGTGTAAAAAATTGAAACTAGACCGTTTCCTCATACCATTATGCAAAAAATAAACTCAAAATTGATTAAGAAGTTAAATATAAAACCTCCAACCATAAAACTCCTGGCAGAAAGCATAGGCAGTATGCTCTTTGAAATCAGCATTAGGCAATATTTTTGTATACGTCTTATCTGACAAGGGCACCAAAAGCAAAAATAAACATATGAGACCATATCAAACCAAAAAGCTTAGGTAACCTACTGAATGTGAGAACATATTTGCAAATGATATGTCTGATATGGGGTTAATATCCAAAGTATATCTTTAAAATCATACAACTCAACATCAAAGAACAATCCAATTAAAATTGGCAGAAGATATGAATAGACATTTTTCCAAAGAAGACATACAGATGGCCAACAGATACATGAAAAGATGCTCAACATCACAAATCATCAGGGAAGTACAAATCAAAACCACAATGAGATATCACCTCACATCTGTCAAAATGGTTGTTATCAAAAAGACAATAAATAAGAAGTGTTGGCGAGGATGAGGAAAAAAGGGAACACTTGTGTACTGTTGATGGGAATGTAAATTGGTACAGTTGCTATGGAAAACAGTATAGGGGTTCTTCAAAAAATTTAAAATAGATCCACAATAAGACCCAGCAATTCCACTTCTGAATATTTATCCAAAGAAAATGAAAACACTAATTCAAAGAGACATATGCACCCCAGTGTTCACTGCAGCATCATTTATAATAGCCAAGACATGGAAGCAACCTGAGTGTCCATCAAGAGATGAATGTATAAAGAAGATATACACACATAGAAATATTACTCAGCTATAAAAAGAATGAAATCTTACTATTTGAGATGACATGGGTAAATCTGGCAGGTATTATGCTAAGTGAACTAAGTCAGACAGAGAAAGACAAATACTGTAAGTGTTCATTTATATGCGGAATCTAAAAAGCAAAACAAATGAACAAATATAACAAAACAGAAACAGACTCATAGATACAAATTAGTGGTTGCTAGAGGGGGAGCGTGGTAGAGAGATGGACCAAATAGGTGAATGGGATTAAGAGGCACAAACTACCAATCATAAAATAAATAAGTCATAGGGATGTAATGTACAACCCAGGGAATGTAGTCAATAATGTTATAATAACTTTGCATGGTGCATAATCTATAAAAATATTAAATCAGTATATTGTACATCTGAAACTAATATAATATGTAAGTCAACTGTACTTCAATAAAAAAATAATAAGTAAACAAATAATACATTTGAAAAAATAACATTGTCATGATTTTCCTGACTTGTGTAAAGAAAAAGCAATGGTCACACTGATTATGTTTGTTTCTACCTTAAGCAGGCTTTAGTTTGTAATGCATCATTTGAGTGAATAAATGAGAAAAAAAACTTTATATTTTTAGTTGATTTTTATCACAAAAATGTTATAGTTTTCAGTGGCATTAAACTTTTCTTTTATAAACAAGATAAAGCAACTGAGCTACTTAAAGGGAACCCCTCATTCTAATGGACTAATTCTTGGGAAGCTCTGTGCAAGAGACAGATCCCCACTTGGGCCAAGATAGGTAACCTGAGAAGTGCAATGAAAACACTGAGCCTTGGGACTTCCCTGGTGGCTCAGTGGATGAGACTCTGCGTTCCCAGTGCAAGGGGCCTGGGTTCGATCCCTGGCCAGGGAACTAGATCGCACATGCATGCCGCAACTGAGAGTTAGCATGCCACAACTAAGGAGCCGGCGAGCTGCAACTAAGGTTGCAGTCTGCCTGCCGCAACTAAGACCTGGCGCAACCAAATAATAAATAAATGAATAAATAAGTATTAAAAAAAAAAAAGAAAACACTGAGCCTTGGCCTCAGGCTCAGACTGCCAGTACTAGCTTTCTTCACCTATACTATTCTATACACCCTAAGCCTCACTCCTTCCCCTTAGGCTTTTCAAACAGGAACTATGGTTCAGGAAGATCCTGCCCTCCAGTTTCTGATGCCAACCATATACGTCTTACAAAAGGATGCCAAGACTTTGAGAGTATCTTTCCATGAGATCCAGGGCTGGGAGGGAGAAGACAAGCGTTGCTTCCTTGCCTACACCCTTGCTTTAAAAGCCCAGGGTTTCTAAGTGTTTTTTATGGTTTGTTGACCATTAGAGAATTACAGTGGGACAACAGATGACTTACTGCTATTGCTGAAACGTTAGACCTTCCAGTAGACCCACAATTCAGATGAGGGCCTAGTTACTTAATCCCCAGGAGGCTAAGCTCAAGTCTCCAGAGCGCAATTAAAACCTACAGTGGACTACTGGACTCCTAGAACAATCAGGATAGTGATAAAACTCACAGGGCTTCTGAGAAAAATCAATATACAGAAAAAAATTTCTTGGATATCTCCTATAGTATACCTGCTCACTTCAGAACATGGCCTGTCCTACTTACACTCTGAGTATCCTATCAAACCAGAAACCGCCTCTCCATTCCTCTAGATGCAACACATAGAAAACAGCACAAGTTCCAAGAGCTTCATTCCACATGCCAAAATTTTGTTCCTAAGGTTATAACTTGGAGCAATTAGTAAGGCTAAGAGCTCTAGGCAAGGAGTATTTAGACTCTGATTCAAGCCAAGGACTAGACCAGTACAGAAGATATAGGAAATGTGAAGCAGCATGGACTGCAAATGAGGATGACTAGACAATGCACAGCTACAACTACACTTTGTACACAAGTACAAAGGAAATGCACTCTAGATCAGGCAGACATATCCCCATATCTACACCAATCTAAGGATTTTACTAACTCCCAAAGTAGAAAAAGGCATTTAGAATCTTAGGAGTAGTTTGTTGCTTATTACAACTTTATAATAAACCTTACACAGTTTTTTCATTGCATCATTTCAACCATTCTCAATGATTTCTTTCTAGTATCTTTATTTTAAAAGTCCCAGGTAAAAATCATTTTAAAAAGACACATATCTGAACCAAGTGAATTCAAGTGACAATTAAATGATTTCAAAGCCCAGGTTCAGCGAGCAGAATAAGTGGCCCCACTTTCTCCCTGAATAAAGACCTATTCCTATTTGGGTATGCCAAAAGTAGGTCATTTATCACTCCAGTTACTTTATCTTCATTTAGAAAATGCTAAAATTATCCTTATTCCACCTACCAAATAAAACATATTCTCTTCCATAATCACTTCAGACTATATTGGCCGTTCCTTGTGTCTACAGATTAAAACCAAAAGATTAAATACTTATATGTAATGTCTCCTCCTCAATTTTTGTCCTATTCAGCTCAATTCAGCAGAAGAAAGATTATTCATGATTCTGATCAAATGCTGAGTTCTTCTTGACCCCCTAATTGGAATGTGATCCATTAGATTGGAGCAGGGCTTTCAATCAAACTAGACAGTGATCTGACACCTTCTCGGTTGAGTTTTTCCTCAACCTCAGGTTAATGTAGAAAAAGGTGCCTAATCCCTGGCTTGACCTTTTTACGCAGGCCTCTCACTGCCGTGGCCTCTCCCATTGCGGAGCACAGGCTCTGGACGCGCAGGCTCAGAGGCCATGGCTCACGGGCCCAGCTGCTCCGCGGCATGTGGGATCTTCCAAGACCGGGGCACGAACCCGTGTCCCCTGCATCAGCAGGCGGACTCTCAACTACTGCGCCACCAGGGAAGCCCCCTGGCTTGACTTTTTTTAAACAACCTTTTGAGGACTATTAGGAATGCTGAATAATATCAGTTCCACAACAGGAAAATTAGTATCAAAACATCACCAAATTGTAAAACTCCACCTTGGCTTACCACCTTGACCTGCCATGTCATTTTTAGTCATAAACTTTGAAGTATCTGTATATCTGAAAATGGAAGCAGCCAAAGGAAATTAGAATAAAAGAAAGAAAAAGGCTTCAGTGATTGTTCCCAACCCAGTCTGAGTCTATCCAGGTCAGGTGTCCTATGTCCACTACTTGGGATCCTAAAGCTTCATTGGGAAAAATCTTTCTTAAACAGAGATTAACTATGGTGTTCAGATCTCCATTCAGAAAAGATTCCCTGGCCCATTAGTTTTGGGGAAGACCCACCACCTCTGAAGATGGAACATTTTTTTCCTGAAGATGGACATTTTTATTTCTTTTTTTGCGGTACGCGGGCCTCTCCCTGCTGTGGCCTCTCCCGTTGCGGAGCACAGGCTCCGGACGTGCAGGCTCAGCGGCCATGGCTCACGGGCCCAGCAGCTCCGCGGCATGTGGGATCTTCCCGGACCGGGGCACGAACCCGTGTCCCCTGCATCGGCAGGCGGACTCCCAACCACTGCGCCACCAGGGAAGCCCAAAGAGGGACATTTTTTAAGCTATCATTTATTAAAGTTATGCAGTGTTAGGTGCTGTGCTATGATATTTAGCTTTCATTAGCTCCAATCCTCATCATAACATAGCAAAATAAGTATAATTCATTTAATTTTAAGATGAGGCAACTAGAGGCTCAGAGACATAAATAACTTATTCAACATTACAGAGGCAATAAGCAGCCAAATTGGGAATCAAACCCAATTTGGGGTTTGAGCCCTGCCTGACTTCAAAGCTCATGCTTTGTACTGCACTTAATCCATCCTTATCTGCTCATAAATTTGCATTTGCAGCTTGTTATGTGTTGAATTGAGTCTCCCAGAAGGATGCTGGAATCCGTAGTCCCCAAGTACCTGTGAACGTATCCTTGTTTGGAAATAGGGTCTTTGCACATGATCAAGTTAAGATGAGGCTTTTAGGGTGGACCCTAATCCAATATAATTGTATCCTTATGAAAAAGGGGAAATTTGGACACAGAAATATAGAGGGAAGACAACGTGAAGCAAGAATGTCACCTACAAGCCAAGGAATGCCAGAGAGAGGCTACCAGAAACTAGGAGAGGGAAATGAAATAGATTCTCCCTCAGAAGGAACAAAGTCTGCCAACATCTTCATCTCGAACTTCCAGCCTCCAAAACTGTGAGACAATAAATTTCTGTTGTATAAGCTACACAGTTTGTGGAATTTTGTTACTGTAGCCCCAGGAAATTAATACAGGGCTCATCCTAAAGCACTTCCTCCTTCTCCTGCGGCTCTCTCACTCAACCTCACCTCTGTTTAAGAACTCCAGTTTTTCATCTTTAATATGCCTGACATTCCCTCAATATGCCCTGGGCTTCCTACATTTCTCACACTACAATTTTATATCCTCCTAAGACTTGTTTCCTGTTTGTGTTTCTGTTTTTCCAACCACAGCATAATTCCAAGTCATAACCCTATAGTGCCATTTCTTTCACTTCCAAAGATATCACTTGCTTCAACAATACCTAAACAGGACATTGTACATGGTAAGTATGCAACTATGTTTGCATTCACATATTTTTGTTATATAATTGCTATAACAATTTAGCAATTTAGTGATATGTATTGAGATTTAGTGATATGTTTTGAGTGATATGTATTGAGAGTTCAAAAGGTTCTTACTGTTTAACTTACTACTTCCGTCTTGAGGAATTTATACTGGGTAAATAAATTAACGGGGGAAAAAGGCATATTCACTGCAACATCTTCTAAGAGTGAAAATTTGAAAATAAATCTAAAATATTCAAATAGAAGAATAATAAAATAAAGTAAGGTACCTAAATCTATGAGATATGTATTTGTGAAAAAGGATATTTAGAAAGAATATACAGAAACATGAGGAAATATTACGTATATTAAATGAAAAATAGCAAGTAAAATTGGAAGCATGAGTATAACTGTGAGACATAGATGTGGAAGCTCAAAGACTAGAAGAAAATATGCAAAATAAAAATATACAAATGATTTGTATGTTTTTTTTGTTTTTATGATTTTTAAAAGGGAGAATATCTGTTTAGTTAATTTCCAAGGATATCCCTTGTGTCCTTCACAAGAATTGGATCGGGGCCTCTGTATTGCAGAGCAATCAAGGTGTGCTTTGCATTTTGTGTAATTGATATCTTTCAGCAGTAAATCCATGAGGATGAGCCCTGACTGTAGTCAGTTCAAAAGGACTGAAAGTGGGATTTTCAGCCCCTTTCTCACTGATGACTCTGAGCATGCTGTTTATTTCTTAGCTAAAACAATGGGAAGAACATGAACCTAAAATGAAAAATTAGTCAAACTCTGCAAATATATGCCACAGCTGCAAATCAAAGGGCAGTCTTAATATAAGCTGTGTGGATGTGCCTGTTTCCACATCAGTTTTCTCAGTCCCACCTGAACACCCACATGCTGGTGGTTTCCCTGTGTCTGCAGGAGAGGGATGGTGGCCATCATCTATACCACATTAATTCTCTTGCAGATGTCCAGAAATTATCTCTATATTCAGAAAATTGGGTTCACTGTACTGTTCTTGCCTCTCTCATCAACTCTTTCCTCATAATACATCATACATCTAAGATTTTTCTTGTCATTGCCACAGAGGCAGTTCAGGATCTTGTTACTTCATGATTGGAACATTCTAGTAGTCTCCAACTCCTCATAAAACTGTTTACCTGTTCAGGCTCCATGCTTGCACCAGACTATGTGTATGTGTGTGTGTGTGTGTGTGTGTGTGTGTGTGTGTGTGTGTATGTGTGTGTGTGTATATATATTATATAATGTGTGTGAATATAATAAATATACACACATACATATTTTATATATATAGTCTGGTGGTGGCATGGATATATATTTACATACATATACATACATATAATTAATAATCTTTCATTAACTGGCCACTGGTTGCTGTGCTAACCACCGGAAATTCAATATTGAACAGACTCTGTGTGGGCTGAATGTTTGTATACTCTCAAAATTCACAGGCTGAAGCCCTTCCCCCTAATGTGATGGCTCTGAGGAGATGGGGCCTTTGGGAGGTAATTATATTTAGATAAGGTAATGAGAGTGGTGCCCTCCTGAAGGGATTTATACCCTTATAAGATGCGAAAGAGGCATGAGACCTCTCTCTTCATGTGCATGCCCCAAGGAAAGGCCATCTGAGGACACAGCAAGAAGGTAGCCATCTATAACCCAGGAGGTTAGTGGATCCTCATCAGACACAAATCTGCCCACACCTTGATCTTGGACTCCTCACCTTCCAGAACTGTGAGAAATAAACATTTGTTGTTTAAGCCACCCAATCTATAGCATTTTTGTTATAGCAGCCTGAGCTAACTAAGATAGACTCTACCTTTATAGAGTTCACAATCCATGGAAAAGACAAGTGTTAATAACCAAACAAAATAAACAAATGCACCTTTTCAACTATGGTAAAAGCTACAAAACCAAGACACATGGTGCAATAGAAGAGGAATGGGCAGAAAGGCAAGAAAGACTTGCCTGAAGAAACGGAGACCCAGTGGAAATCCAAAGAAAGATTAGGAGTAAAAGCTGAACACAGCTGGGAAGGTAGTAGGGCCACAGTGCAAAGGAACTTGTGGGCTATGTTAAGAATTTGGTCTTACCCTAAGGGTGATGGGAATGTATTCAAGCATTTTAAGTTTGAAAGACATGATCTCATTTGCCTATAGAAAAAATTCTCTTTGGTTGCTGAGTAGAAATTTTTCTGGACGAAGATCAAAGTAGTTGCAAAAAGACCAGTTCAAAAGTGACGGACTCCGGGAGGGCTCATGCCAAGGAGTACTTCCTAGAACTTCTGCTGCCAGTGTCCTTGTCCCTGTGGTGAGCCACAGCCACCACCCCCCACCTCCGCAGGAGACCCTCCAACACTAGCAGATGCCTTCAGGCCACCTACACACAGAGACGGGGCCAAATCCAAAGCTGAACCCAAGGAGCTGTACGAACAATGAAGAGAAAGGGAAATTTCTCCCAGCAACCTCAGGAGAAGCGGATTAAATCTCCACAATCAACTTGATGTACCCTGCATCTGTGGAATACCTGAATAGACAAAGAATCATCCCAAAATTGAGGTGGTGGACTTTGGGAGCAACTGTAGGCTTGGAGTTTGCTTTCTGCATCTAATTTGTTTCTGGTTTTATGTTTATCTTAGTTTAGTATTTAGAGCTTATTATCACAGGTATATTTGTTTATTGATTTGGTTGCTCTCTTTTTTGTATATATATATATTTTTCCTTTTTCTCTTTTTGTGAGTGTGTATGTATATGCTTCTTTGTGTGGTTTTGTCTGTATAGCTTTGCTTTTACCATTTGTCCTAGGGTTCTGTCCGTCCGTTGTTTTTTTTTTTTTCTTTGTATGGTTTTTAGCCCTTGTTATCACTGGTGGCTTTGTTTTTTGGTTTGGTTGCTCTCTTCTTTCGTTCCTTTCATTTTTTTTTCTTTTTCTTCTTTTTAATTCACTTTGTTATACAGCAGAAACTAACACACCATTGTAAAGCAATTATACTCCAATAAAGATGTTAAAAAAAAAAAAAAAAGACTGTATCAGAAAAGAGAATAGCTAGCTTTGCCCACAGAGTCAAGAAAGCATAAAAGGAGACATTTGAGCTAAGTCTTCAAGGATGGTAGGAGTTCACCAAGCCAAAAAAACACTTTCTTGGTAGAGAGGTGCACAAGACATAGAGGTATGAAAGAAGGCATGGAGTATGCAGGTATGAGAATGAAGGGCAATAGGAAGGAAAGGTGAGATGTCAGGAACATAGGATAAGTAAAGAACTATGAAAGTCATTCTAGGACGTTTGCATTTTATCCCATGGGAGATATGGAATTATGCAATGTTTTTCAAACAAGGTGATTAGCACTCTCAGATGTGTATTTTAGAACAATAACTGGGACCTGCGTACTATCAACCATTTTTTCCTGTATTGGGAGAAATAAGAATTTTTAGGTTGTGGGCCTGTGTGAGGATGCTAAGGAAAGAAGCGTGCAGAGAGACATGGGCTGGAGAGAGATCAGACTGTGTCCGGAGCTGTGCTGCAGCAGCTACTCCACGGTGCAACAGGTTTGTAAGGTTTATGTTGAGGCTGTATTCTGTGTCCCAGGGTGCAGGAACGCCAGCCACGCAGGGGCTCTCTACCACCTCCCAGTGGGAAGGACAGACAGGTTTGTGCCAGACATAGTACAGGAACCACGGGCAGCACCAGTCACATTCATCGGAATTAGTGTTCCATGTTCAGCTGTAGGACATGTATAATGACAGTTAACATGGGTTGAACTCTATGTACTAGGTACCGTTTTGAGTGCTTTACATGCATTAATTAATTTACTCCTCATGAAAACCCTATAAGTAGACACTATTATAAATCCCATTTTACAGATGAGGAAACTGAGACACATAAAAGTTAGGAAACTTGCCCAAGGTCTCACAGCTAGTAACTAGAGGCACTGGCATTCTAACCTAGGCCATCCTGGCCCTTGAGGCAGTGCTACCATGACACTAAAAGTGAACTTTGGCTTATGTCTTAGTCAGCTCAAGATGCTATAACAAAATACCATAGACTGGGTGACTTAAACAACATTTATTTCTCACATTTCTGGAGAGTGGGAAGCACAAGAACAAGTTGCCAGAAGATCTGGTGTCTTGTAAGGGTCTCTTCCTGGTTTGCAGATAGATAGTCACCTTCTTGCTATTTTCCAAATGGCAGAGAGATAGCAAGTTCCAGAATCTTCATCTTCTTACAAGGACACTAATTCTATCATGGAGACCCCACCCTCATGACCTCATCTAAATGTAATTACCTCCCAAAGATCCACTTCTGAATGTCACTGCATTGGGGGTTAAGGCTTCAACCTATGAAACTGGGGGGCACAAACATTCAGTCCCTATCAGGTTCCACGTTCCTCTCTCCAAAGGAAATACCATAAACTCACTCCCTGTGACAGGCAGTGCTCAGTATACAACATGTCAGTGCTCAAATGGGATGGGGATGGAGTAACATTTAGAAGGTATCTAGAGCGGACAGACCAGAAGGAAGTAGACCAGGCTCTAGTCTTTCTGGACATAAATGACATTTTCTGTGGAAGGGTGAACACTGCCTGACTTTTCCAGTAGAGCAGAATTTGGGGGCTGTTTTCTGAAAAAGTCAAAGTCTCTGAAGACAGTTGGTTGAGGATTCATACAATACCATGAAAACAAAGCAAGGGGAATAGTGGTAGACACAATGCTAAACAAATGTCTAGAGAGAGCAGGAATGGTTTCTCTAGAGAGAATCAGGTGATGGCTGAGGTAAGCCTTACAGGCCACACAGAAGTTACCCATGCAAAGGACATGGGGAGGCACTCCAGGGCATCCCTTTACCAAGAGAAAGGGCTGAGTAGACAAAAAAGCAGATCAATACTTTCAAAGACAATGGGCAAATCAACTAATTTCTAATATATTCTAAAATTTTAAATATCCAATATCCAAAGCTGTAAGGTGGACACTATTTCTCTAACTCATAAAAATGTTTTTCAGCATGAATTAGGTCCTCATAAACCCCTCTTTGGGTTTCCTCCAGGAAGATACATAGATATCTATGCATATATACATATATTTTTGTCCTTAAGTTTTTGGAATTTAAATCCATAAATTAAGTAATGATGCTATAACAAATGCAATTCAGGATGAGTCCAGAAGTGGTCAGTTCCTAGCATGTGACACAAGGAGGTAGATTCTTACATCCTAATAAATAATCTGATCTGTGTCATTCTTCCCATCCTTCAGAGTAATCAGTTCTAAAATGTAAAGGTATAGCAAGATAAATAAAGAAAAAGAATTGTTTGCTTCGGTGCTATCTGAAGCTTACACACTGCATTCTCACAGATGCTTTAGTAATATGTAAACTGCTAGGATTAAGTGGCTCCAGCTGGTGATAATTAGAACTAGAGAGAATGGAGGGGGGCAGCAGCTGGAGAGAGCTCCAACACCCACCAGGAAGAAGCTGGTTTTCTATGTCAATTGTCTCTATACCACCATCACCACCTGCCTCTCACTCATCTGTGTCCACCCACCCTACTCCACTCCTCCCTCAGTAATGAGGGGCTGGTGGTGCAGTAGGTTAATCCAACCTGCCTTTTGTATCTGCTGTGCTGTTTATGCTGATTTTTTGCAATACCTATGAAACTTGAGTTCTCTTTCATTCAACAAATATTATTGATTTAACATATGGCAGGCACAGGGAGTTGCTGATGATATAGTAGTGGATAAAGTAAATTTGGCCTCCCATCACAGAGCTTTGGGTGATATTGACAAGTGAATGGTGCTATAAGAGCTCTAAAGGCAGAAATACAGGGTACTATAAACCTAGAAAATGGAAGCCCCGGGGTGGGCAGGGCAGGGGGCTGGGGGCGGGTGATAATTCAGAGAGGAGGGAGTGTACAGAGTCACAAGAAGAGAGAAAACATATTCCAAGCAAGGAACTGAAAAATAAAACAATGTAACCAGAATTTTCAGTGGAAAACTCCTTAGTGTTGAAAAGTGTCTCGGACATAAGTTTGAAATGCACATACAACATTTAAGTGGGGACGTCTAGTAGACAGAAGCATATATGAGCCCAAGACCCAAGAGAAAGGTCATGTTTAGACACATAGCTTTCTCATATCTACAGTGGCATTTTCCTTCCTCACAATACTCTTAAAAAATACATTTTTGAAGGCAATGAGAATACTTCATGGTATTTTAAAGAATTGCCACTAACGTGGAAGAAGTTTGAGGTTAGAGGCATAAAATTATATTCTTCTGGCTGTTGAATTATTTTGTCTTAGAAGGCCTTCTTTTATTGATGGTCTACTCTGCAATCAACGGAAACCTAAATGAGGGCTTATCCTTTGGGCAAGTAGCTGCAAACTTAGTTCTTTATGCTAATGAAGGCTTTTATTTTCTTTGTCATCATTTTCTAATTATAATTGCTATTTACTCACTGACTTGAAAAACAGGATTCAGTGTTGGACTAATGCTAGAAGTTAAATTCTCCTAATTTAAACTCTGCATCACAAAATTCTGAACAAAAATAGTTTTATATCTACATTAAATGTTCACGTCTCACAACAATTACAGTGAAAATAAACTTACACACATTTTAAACATTCTGACATGCAAAAAGAGTTACAGACTAACAAAGAGGTACTTATATTTTCCTTCCAAACCAGAGTCAAGATCTATCCAGTCTCCTTTTTCACATTAGAAAAATTACTGTTTGCCACTTTAATAGTTTGCAAACATCTTCTAGTGTCTTTCCCAAGTCTCAGTAGCTTTAAGCACAAATGGTACCACCAACGATTATGTCTTAACTATAATACATCCTCTCATCCCTAAAACTCTCTACAGGTTTTCCAACTGACTGCGTTTAAAGAATTGTATCTTCTTGTGATCTCTAATCTTTACCTAGTTTTCTTTCTTGCTCTTTTTGCCTACCCCTTTTTGCATGGTGTCCCAGACTTTCACAAAATTATTCTCTAGATATGAAGCTACTTTACTTTTAAAAGCTGGGCATAAAGTCACATAAAAATAACAATCCAATTAAAAGAATTACAGACATTTAAGCTATCAATTTTTAATCTTACTCATATATTGATGATTAAAACAGTGAAGCCCCTTTCAAAGGGAAGAAGCATAAAAGACTACTTGAAGTTTGTGAAATAAAGGTACTTGCTGATAAGTCATCACTTATTAATTTAATATTCACTAAGCTTCTCTTTGTAAGATTTTCACATCTACATATGAACAGAAAGCTGTAGGGTCCCTACCTTATTCTTTTCACCCTGTGATAACTTGCTCCCAGAGCAAGCTTTCAGTAATTCCTGAAAAGCAACTAAGCTGTCCTTAGATGATGGCGCCACCTGGTGGCTAGTTTACAAATCTGTTAAAGGCCACGTCTCTTCAAGTTATCTATCTCAGGCAGCAACATTTTTACACTTCCCTTGCCTTCCTCTTTTCAATTTTTGCCCTGTTATCTAATATGTTCCTCTTCCTACCTTCTCTGTTCTCTGTTCAATTTGTCAGAAAAATAAATAAATAAGCACACTAACCTAATCATGGCAAATAAGCATAAGAGAATACTAGTTATATATCCAAGTATCAGTATCAAAGAAAAGCCATGAGATGGAAGACATGAAGAAACAGTCTTAACAGAAGTTTCACCAGACATTTCCTTCTACTGCCTCTTCATCTCCTAATTTACTCAATTAACTCAAGTACCAAACCGTAAAACAAAAAATCTCTAAGTACTAGAATGGCAGCAGGTTGCTTTCTCATTGTAAATGAGCGTGACTGCAGCTAGGACACAGATGGGAGAATTTGGAATTCTGTAGGCTAATCCGAGAATTTAATTGCCACTTTTAACATTGTTCCTTTAAGGAATGGCATTCTGAATTCAAATAGTTTTGAATTATGACCCTTTTATGTAGGGACTACATATAATTCCAATTTGGTACATCATTAAAAAAGAGTAAGTTGCTTCCAAAGAAAACAAGTATGGCTCAAAGACTGGTCTGTAAAATGGGGATAATAAAACTTGGCTTGTTCAGGAAGAATTTGAGAAAAAGTTACCAGATGAATATTTTGAGAGTATGTATACAATTGAACTGATAAGCTATATGTTCTTTTTTGAGTCATTTTCTTACCAGTATTTAGAAACCTATAAATCACAGCTAAGATTCCTAATATGAAAGATGAGATGATTGGCTTAGGAGACCTCTGAGTTTACATCTAGGTCTCAAAATACCCTACAATTCTGCAATACTTAGAATCTCTGTCACAACTGCACACAACTCACAGAAACTACTTTATAATTCAATATTGTCTACAGTGTCAGGGCACAAAATAAAATTATTTTCTCCAATGCATCACTCCTTATTTACAGATTCTTTTTTCTATTAGGCAAGTAATTAGAAAATAGCCCTCCTATTAATTGTATTAATATAAAATGAATTTTGGTCCTTCTCAAAGCTATCTTGTTTCATGTTTGAATGTGTGATATTTATTATATAGGCAGTCATATAGGTTTGTACATATATTCCTAGGAAAATGTTTAAAAGTTGAATCTCTGAAAATCAAACAATAGACATGTTGTAAAGGATTCTAACCCCTTATAACTACAAAATATTATAAAATCCCTAATCATGGTTCTTGCAGGCAGGTGAAAATCTTGGAAGAGGGATGGAGTAGAACATAGATATGGCAGAAAGAAGCTGTCAGCAAAAGGCCAACCAGCCAACACCATGTTATCCCAAGGGACTAAGGGAGCTGAGGGAGGCATCCCTTCTCCTGTGCCTCCCCAGGGGCAGACATTAGGACCCCCCTGAATTATTAACTCGATATTGTCCTCTCCACCCATCCTTACCACTTCCTTTTCCAAGGATACATGGGAGCCTGGAGCAGGAGTGGGAAATGGGTCTGCCTAGAAGTAGTCCCCTACCCTGGAATGCAGTTGCCATGCGAAGGAGCCAACTCCAAGTACCTACAAGTTTAAGGACACTGCTACTGGAAGGAAGTTCCATCCTGTGAGGACTCAGATGATGCTTATCCAAATTCAACACCCGAAAGACCATTTAAGAGAGTTCGTGTAAAATGTGGTCTCACCACTTTCACTAAATCATTGAGAGCCTCTTTCCCCCACATGTGCACACTCAGCTGGAAAATGAATTGAGTCCTTAACTCCTGTGGTTCTTGCATTCCTCTTTGTTGGGTTACTTCACTGGAAACCTGTGGGCAAAGCTTCTCCTGTCCGCCTGGTTGAGGCACTGTCTAGCACTAGCCTCCTGCATGTCCCAGATGTTTGAGGTTGTCTACAGGATTGACCTGGACAGGCTAACCCAATTTTCCCTTCCATGTAAGCTGTATTTCTGGAAAACATTTCCCTTTACTTGGGGACATTCCAGTTAAGGAAATTCCTTCCATCCACCATCCTCCACAAAGGCCTGCTCAGGCACTTTTTTTTGTCAGGAGGGCCCTTCACCCCGTTCTACAATCTCTCTGTACAGCTCTCACCCACACAGTTCTCTGTTCAACTTCTCTGAAGACAACTATGTAACATAAATATACTGATCAAAAACAGTGTACGCAATAAATATTCATAATGCTAGGATTGTAGGGGAGAGAGGGTGTAACCAAAGTATCCAGAATTGACTGAAATAATGATCTCAAATTCAGTAAAAATGGAAGAATTCCTCCATATCCAGAAATCAGTGCTAGACTGCCTCTGGAAGAATAGTCAGGAGGCGCTGAAAACCAATGGGTTGGGGCCTCCCGGACGTATAAAGATTATAAGGTCCTCACTGGACCTACCATACACAAACAATCACAGGGAACTCCAGGATGGGCAGCAAATAGTCTATGAAGATAAAACCACATGATCATTTTCATAATATGAAAGCAGGAATTTTAAAGGCCATAAAAATCACAATTCCAGAACGGACAAAGGGTCCATCCTTGAGAAAATGAAGTTACCAAGAGCTGTAGCTCCTCCCTTCATTTCACAGTATGGAGCACATCTGCATATTTATTGACTATCTTCCTCCCTGGTCCTGACACTTGCATCCCAGAGAAACTCTGATCAAAAATGGCTGGTCTCAGGTGACAATTCTATTGTAAACCATTTGATTCCTTTTGACTAGACCACTACTGAGCTCCTAGTTAAGAGTACTGACCAAAGAAGCCAGAGACATCTACTGGATACATGAGACCAATGACTAAAGATAGGAACTCTGAGCTGAAAGACTCAGATTCTCAAATCAAAGACAGAGCATTGACAATATCGTCATCTCTAAAAATAACCCTGGGCTGACACATGGAAACCTTTTCATTCTAAAAGGAACTATCATAATATCAATAGAATAAAGGCCATCAATTCAAGTATTTCCTATGAATTTTGTTTTTAAATTGGATTTACATTATATAATACTTGCTAAAAAGTAGGTCTACAAGGGCAAGAATCCTTGTCTATTTTGTTTGGTGGTACGCTTCCTATGTGCTAGACTGTCTATTTTTCATTTATTATGTATTATTATATCTAAGAAAAACTGATATTAAAGATGGAAAAAAATCACAGAAAATCTACAGCCCAGTCTTGTGAAAGTTCATCTAAGAAACATGAACTATTCAATAAATCTTTATATTTAAAAAAACCATAAATATCTATATTACTTAAGTAGAAGTAAAAGAGATGTTCAAAGGATCAGTTCTTAGCTATATATTTATGGTTAAAATGTGAATTGTATTTATTCATTGAAATAAAAAAAGAAATTAAGCAAGAGGAAGCAGGTGCACACAAGTTACATATAAATTTGCTCACAAAAATTACCCTATTCTATAACAACAAGGAATTATAATCAACCACAGGTACATACAATATTTAAAATGCACTGCACTAATGAATTCTTAAAGGAACACAGTAAAACTAGCCAGGTTTCCATATCATCTAGCTATGCCAAATCAATTTCATCCTTACCTCACTGACTTCATACTTTAATCCCTAGAAATCTCAAACTTTAGGGTGCATCTGAATCACCTGGAGGGCTTGATAAAACACAGATTGCTGGGTGTCATTTCAGAGATCTGATCCAGCAGGTCTTGGGTGGGAATCAAGAATTTGCATTTGTAATAAGTTCCAGGTAATCCTGATGCTGCTGGCCCAGGGACCACACTCTGAGAACCTCTGCTCTAGAATATTCATTTTCAACACACATTCATTTTCAGAATGTCAGAGTCCAGTAAGTCATCCTTAGGCCTACGTATTTGATTATATGTATAGCAGGTCACATGTGAAAGAGGCTAAAGTCAGCTTATTCCCAAAAATGCTTTAGGTAAAACTGATCATCCAAAAGTATTTTTTGCTAAAATAAAGTCTTCAAAGAAGTTCATTTCTGTCTTTTTTTAAAGCATATTTGAATTGAGATAAATTCTTTCTAACATACGGTACATTATCTTGAGTTGTGAGATCTTTCAAATGCTTATTCTGTATCTTTTTGAAGTCATGTAATCTTAATACAGCTAAATATTTTCACCTTAAAGACTCAGAAGATATTTTATAATAGAACATCAACTATTCTAAAAAATTGTAGAACAAATTGACTGTGGCTTCTTTGTGGCGAACTTCATGAAAGGTGTCAGTTCCTTCAAAGTATAATAATCGGGTAGTGTTAGAAGATTTCTATCTTTAAATCAAAATAAGATGAAGCAGTAATATGTTAAAGATACCCAGAATAAAAATAGTACAGGGCTGTAAAGTAATCATAAATTCAATAAAATCATCTTTAAAGAATAAAAACTTATTTAAGTATTTTGTTAATATTGAAGACTCTCACTTTTCTTCTGAAGTATTTAACAAGTTTTTATGGAGGGAAACCAAACAGAAGCACAGAATTACCCCTGTCCCAACTCATTGCAGGGTCTCTCCTGAGGGGAGCTCTGAACTTGGTATCTTATAGGAAATATCTGGATGAAAGTCATCATGCTATTTTTTTGTTCCCAAGAGTCAGAAACCCCCAAACCCTTTGTAATTTTGTAGATCTCATTCCTATGAGATAACAATTCTCATGCTATTATGAATATTCAGGTGCATTTCCAGAGTATATGACTGTATATTTCTCTAAGTAATCTTCTAAACCACCAGGTATCCCTGAATTCCTTATGAATGACTCCAGTAATTCCCAAGATAATATTCACCTCAAGAATTGCCTTTTATCTCTCTATATAAGATCAACTGCACCAGCTATTTATAAGCTAAGTTCCAAGCTACACTTTCACCACTCAAAAATTTATCTAATTCTTAAGTTAGAAGAAAGAACGAGAGACCAAAAATTGACCCAATTATTAGAGTTACCTGCATGATTGAATTGGCCAGTGAGTTACCTGATCATTTGCTTATGGTGGTTGGTTCAAAAAGCATTCACTGATGTGGTCTATTGTATATACTTAACAAGTTTCAAACTGAAAGAATTAGAACACTAGCTAGGCATGCTGGCTAAAAAAATTATTTAAAACATCTTTGAATAATACTGAAAGGGGAATCAATTTTAAATGCACCATCTGTATAATCCAGTGGTTCTCAACCTTGACCTCATGTTAAAGTTATCTGTGAAGATTTTAAACATTCTAATACCTGTGCTCAACCTCCAGAGACTTTTATTTAAATACTTTATGGGTGATTTAAATGTGATTCTGATATGCAATCAGAACTACTAACTTACCAGAGGATATTTATTGATCAATCAAAAACTTCAATTTTCCTTAAATATCAAAATGAATAAACTCCTAATAATTTCTATATTGGATTAAATTGGCTTATGATAAGTGACCATATAATTCATTCTCCAAGCCACAACACTTTTGAAAGTGAAAGGAGTTAGTTACTATTTGTAATTGACCTAGGACAATAAGGGTAAACCTGAACTGTCCTGGGCAAAACAGAGGACCTAATGGTCACTTTACTCATAGAAGAATTACTGGATTATTTTTTAACTATATAGTTTGTATTTAAGATTTTTTTAATATACTGTACAGTTACACATGCCAAAAGATTCTGAGGTTTTTAATGACAGAAGACAGTTCAAATAACACTTGAAAGGTTAACATTTGGATTCTCAATCCACTGGATAAATGCCTATTTACTTAGGATCATGTGTAAAGAGAAGATTTTTGCACTAAATTAAGATTTGCTGGAAGAGCAAACTAAAATAGTAGAGATAATATTTTAAATATCATTAATTTTCTGTGCCAACCCCATTTCAGTGGATAATCACATGCAATAATGCTGACTCTCAAAAATGGTAGATTAAAATAATTCATTTCTTTTTTTAATTAAAATTGAGAAAGTAGGAACTAATAATATAATGCGTGTCAGAGCTGCATGTGTGCAGCATCAAAGATAAGAAGGGGATTGCAACAAGGGTTTGCTTCTTGAGTTCCTTGAAAATTTACAAGGAAAGCAGAGAGCATGGAAGCTGGTGGCTGCCATACAGATACATGATGACACATGAAGCAGCTCTTTTGTTGACTGAGTTGCTGGAAGCCATTCCCTTGGTCCTCTAATCACGCAAGGTCACCAACGACATTGTCCATGTACACCCAGTGTGACAGCCTCTGCTTCCTCTGTGGAATCTATGGATATATCAACTTTGGGGTGTTTTTATTGGTAATTTCTAGTATCAGATCTTAATGCCAGTTGGGCTTGAAGATGATAGAAAAAATGTCCTGTTCTGCACAGAGACTTAAATGAAAGGGTCACAGGTCCTTGGGGGGAAAAAAAGAGACACAATATACTGCTCTATAAATAAATCTCACCAGATCTCTAGATAAGATTGACTTACTGCTTCCTGCACGCCCTTCCTGAATTTCTGAAGTCCTCAGAGTGCAATGAATAACTGCCTGTTTCCTTATTTTACAAAAAGTGTAACATAAGGGTTATCAGAATGCCCCTCTCTGCACAGATTATGGATATCTCTAACCCAGTACAAATCTCAGTTTATAGGGGCTTTATGCACGTGCACCAGAACTCCTTCTATTTACTATGTCACACTATGCTGTGACTACAGTTATGAAACCGAGTTGCATGGTAGCCTTTGCCCACAGCCAGAAATTGGAACAACAGATTTTAAGAGTATTTCAAGGCACAGAATATTCTAATCTTAAAAAATCAGAATCTCACACAGAAATGTTTTATTTGTATCCCAGGCCTAGGGAGCCCTTAAAGAGGCTCTCCCAAAATGGAGGCTTCATATCACCAAGTACTTGAAATGTTTATTAGAGATCACCCAGAACAATGGTTTCCTGATCAAATATTTTTGGGTAATATTGAATTAACAAAGTTAATGGACTTTATCACAGCAGCCTCTTCAGGATCTAAAAATGCACTGTGAGTTTCAATAAAAGTGATAAAGGATAAGTGTTTTCACAAAATTCTGAGGTCATGAAGTCCTTTTTTGTTGTTAGGGAAGCCCATGGAATTAGCAGTCTGCAGAATATACTGTAAGACATGCTACATCATGATCAATAATTTTTTTTAATCAAACATCTTTCCTTAACCTCTCCATTACAACTTAAACAAATACCTTTTGTCCCAAACTTTGTGAAAATTGAGAAAATTAAACACCAACCAAAAAGTCTATAGCTAGTAAAATATCCTTTAAGAATGAAAGTGGGGCTTCCCTGGTGGTGCAGTTGTTGAGAGTCCGCCTGCCAATGCAGGGAACACGAGTTCGTGCCCCGGTCCAGGAGGATCCCATATGCCGTGGAGCGGCTGGGCCCGTGAGCCATGGCCACTGGGCCTGTGCATCCGGAGCCTGTGCTCCGCAATGGGAGAGGCCACAACAGTGAGAGGCCCACATACCGCAAAAAAGAAAAATGAAAAAAAAAAAAGAATGAAAGTGAAATATAGATATTAACAGACAAATAAAAACTGAGTTATCACCAGCAAACTTTTTTTTTAAAGAAATGCTAAAAGGTATTCTTTAGAGAGAAAAATCTCAGATGGATGAGCAGAGGTTCAGACATAACACTGAAAGGGGTAAATAAATGGGTAAATTGAGAGGAGGACTAATGGTGTTAAAGTATACTAAGATCTTTGAATTGTCCAGGAAGTGGTAATGGCATAAATTTAAATTAGAATTTAAATCAAAGATTCATGTTATAATACCTATATTTATCAGTAAAAGAAGAGTAAAAGAATATATAACTACTAAATGTATGGTTCCATTCTGGAACAGGTAAAATTATAGGAATAGAAAACAGATCAGTGGTTTCCTGGGGTTGGTGGTGGGAGGAGCAGTTTATTTAAAATGATTACATGAGGGAATTTTTTTGGATGATGGAAATATTCTCTATTTTGATCACAGTTGTGATTTTATGATTATATATTTGTCTAAACTCATAGAATTGTACACCCAAAGTATAATTTTTTTACTATATGCAAATTAAAAAATGATTTAAACTGTCAAGCTTAAAAAAAGAGTTATAGAACTACTAAGATAATAGGGAAAAATAAAGTAATAAAAAGTAATACAAAAGGAAGCACAAAAAAGAGTTAAAAGGAACTTAGCACAAATGGTACAAATAGAAAATACATATTAAGACAGTAGATTTAAACACTTTTATATCATTGATTACAATAATGTAAAAGCACTAAATCATTCAACTGAAAGACAAAAAATATCACTCTAGACTTCTGGAAAACACAAATATTTTTTGTTACAAAAGACATATCTTATACATAAGAATATAGAAACAATGAAAGTAAAGGGATGGAAATATACCTACCATGCAAACACTAGCCAAAAGAAAATTTATAAAGTTTATATATTATTATATGAGTAAATGAGCCAATAAACTAGTCCTTAATGCAAATATTATTACTAGAGATTATATATATGATACTAATATATAAAAATAAGCCTAGCATATATATATATATATATATATATATATATATATATACACACACACACCTATCATATGCAGTTGCCCCTTGAATAACACAGGTTTGAACTGAGTGGGTCCACTTATATGTAGATTTTTAAAAACAGTAAACTCTACAGTACTACACAATCCATGGTTGGTTGAATCCATGGATGTAGTATCGTGGATAAAGAAGAATCATGGCTACTGAGGAACCACGTATATGGAGGGTTGAACATAAGTTATACTCAGATTTTCAACTGCACAGAGAGAGGGTCAGAACCTCAACTCCCATATTGTTCAGGGGTCAACTGTATATTTTACATATATATTTTTTGACCTAATTAGTATTTTTAATAATGAATGCAAAATTGAAAGAATACACATTTTTTCAAGTACACATGGAACGAAAAAGCAAGCAAAAGAAATAAGACATAGTATTCTAAAAGAAGAAATAAAAAAAATTATTTACAAACAATATAGTTATAGACAGAAAATATAAATAAATCTACAGATAAATTATTAGAATCAGAATAAATAAGATTGCCAGATATGAAGTAAATATATGAAAATTGTTTTATATATATTAGCTACAAGTAGTATGTGAAAATTTTTAAAAGACACTATTTGCAATTATATAAAAAAGAATCAAATACCTAGGAATCAACTTAACAAAAGATATCTGTAAACAAAATCTAAATTTTATTGGGAGAAATTTTTTAAACTCTAAATAAATTGATTTATATACTATGTTCATAATTGGAAGATTCAATATCGTTAGAATGACATTTCTCCCATAATTCATCCATAGGTTCAGTAAAATCCTGACAGTTTATTGTATGGAAACTGACAAGTTGACTTTAAAATCACATGAAAATAAAAATAATCAAAATAACCAAGAAATTCTTGATGTGGGAGACCTTACTCTACCAGATGACATACATAGCTTATTGTAAAGCTATGTTGACTAGGACAGGGTAGAACTGGTATAAGCATAGACATACACACCAAAGTAACAGAATAGAAAACAGATCCATATACATGTGAATACTTGAATGATATCAAATACAATACTCAGAGCAGTGGAAAAATGATAAACTTTTCAAAAAATTGTGCAGGGTGGGATGAGGGGAAGATGGCGGAAGAGTAAGACGCAGAGATCACCTTCCTCCCCACAGATACACCAGAAATACATCTACACGTGGAACAACTCCTACAGAACACCTACTGAACAATGGCAGAAGACCTCAGACCTCCCAAAAGGCAAGAAACTCCCCACGTACCTACGTAGGGCAAAAGAAAAAAGAATAAACAGAGACAAAAGGATAGGGACGGGACCTGCACCAGTGGGAGGGAGCTGTGAAGGAGGAAAGGTTTCCACGCACTAGGAAGGCCCTTCGCGGGCGGAGACTACGGGGGGCGGAGGGGGAAGCTTCGGAGCGGCAGCGGAGAGCACAGCAACAGGGGTGCGGAGGGCAAAGCGGAGAGATTCCCGCACAGAGGATTGGTGCCGACCAGCAAACACCAGCACGAGAGGCTTGTCTGCTCACCCGCCGGGGTGGGCGGGGCTGGGAGCTGAGGCTCAGGCTTCGTCGGAGCGCAGGGAGAAGACTGGGGTTGGTGGTGTGAACACAGCCTGCAGGGTGGTAGTGCACCACGGCTAGGCAGGAGGGAGTCTGGGGAAAAGTCTGGACCTGCCGAAGAGGCAAGAGACTTTTTCTTCCCTCTTTGTTTCCTGGTGCGCGAGGAGAGAGGATTAAGAGTGCTGCTTAAAGGAGCTCCAGAGACGGGCACGAGCCACGGCTAAAAGCGCAGACCCCAGAGACGGGCATGAGACGCTAAGGCTGCTGCTGCCGCCACCAAGGGGCCTGTGTGCGGGCGCAGGTCACTGTCCACACCCCTCTTCCGGGGAGGCTGTGCAGCCCGCCAATGCCGGGATCCAGGGACAACTTCCCCAGGAGAACGCACGGCGCACCTAAGGCTGATGCAACGTCATGTCGGCCTCTGCCACCGCAGGCTTGCCCCGCACTCCTTGCCCCTCCCTCCCCCCCGGCCTGAGTGAGCCAGAGACCCCGAAGCAGCTGCTCCTTTAACCCCGTCCTGTCTGAGCGAAGAACAGACGCCCTCCGGCAACCTACAGGCAGAGGCGGGGCCAAATCCAAAGTTGAGCCCAGGGAGCTGTGAGAACAAAGAAGAGAAAGGGAAATCTCTCCCAGCAGCCTCAGAAGCAGCAGATTAAAGCTCCACAATCAACTTGATGTACCCCACATCTGTGGAATACATGAATAGACAACGAATCATCCCAAATTGAGGAGGTGGACTTTGAGAGCAAGATTTATTATTTTTTCCCCTTTTCCTCTTTTTGTGAGTGTGTATGTGTATGCTTCTGTGTGATATTTTGTCTGTATAGCCTTGCTTCCACCATTTGTCCTAGGGTTCTATCCGTCCATTTTTTGTTTTTATTGTTTGTTTGGTTTTGTTTTTTCTTTTTTAAAAAAATTGCTTTTCTTAATAATTATTTTTTATTTTAAAAACTTTATTTTATCTTATTTTATCTTCTTTCTTTCTTTCTTTCTTTCCTTCCTTCCTTTCTCCCTCCCTCCCTATCCCTCTCTCTCTCTCTCTCTTTCTTTCTTTCTTTCTTTCTTCCTTTCTTTCTACTTTTTCTCCCTTTTATTCTGAGCCGTGTGGATGAAAGGCTCTTGGTGCTGCAACCAGGATCAGTGCTGTGTCTCTGAGGTGGGAGAGCCAACTTCAGGACACTGGTCCACAAGAGACCTCCCAGCTCCATGTAATATCAAATGGCGAAAATCTCCCAGAGATCTCCATCTCAACACCAACACCCAGCTTCACTCAACGACTAGCAAGCTACAGTGCTGGACACCCTATGCCAAACAACAAGCAAGACAGGAACACAACCCCACCCATTAGCAGAGAGGCTGCCTAAAATCATAATAAGTCCACAGACACCCCAAAACACACCGCCAGACGTGGACCTGCCCACAAGAAAGACAAGATCCAGCCTCATCCACCAGAACACAGGCACTAGTCCCCTCCACCAGGAAGCCTACACAACCCACTGAACCAACTTTAGCCACTGGGGACAGACACCAAAAACAATGGGAACTACGAACCTGAAGCCTGCAAAAAGGAGACCCCAAACACAGTAAGATAAACAAAATGAGAAGACAGAAAAACACACAGCAGATGAAGGAGCAAGATAAAAACCCACCAGACCTAACAAATGAAGAGGAAATAGGCAGTCTACCTGAAAAAGAATTCAGAATAATGATAGTAAAGATGATCCAAAGTCTTGGAAATAGAATAGACAAAATGCAAGAAACATTTAACAAGGACCTAGAAGAACTACAGATGAAACAAGCAACGATGAACAACACAATAAATGAAATTAAAAATACTCTAGATGGGATCAATAGCAGAATAACTGAGGCAGAAGAACGGATAAGTGACCTGGAAGATAAAATAGTGGAAATAACTACTGCAGAGCAGAATAAAGAATGAAAAGAACTGAGGACAGGCTCAGAGACCTCTGGGACAACATTAAACACACCAACATTCGAATTATAGGGGTTCCAGAAAAAGAAGAGAAAAAGAAAGGGACTGAAAAAATATTTGAAGAGATTATAGTTGAAAACTTCCCTAAAATGGGACAGGAAATAGTTAATCAAGTCCAGAAAGCACAGTGTCCCATACAGGATAAATCCAAGGAGAAACACACCAAGACACATATTAATCAAACTGTCAAAAATTAAATACAAAGAAAACATATTAAAAGCAGCAAGGGAAAAATAACACACAAGGGAATCCCCATAAGGTTAACAGCTGATCTTTCAGCAGAAACTCTGCAAGCCAGAAGGGACTGGCAGGACATATTTAAAGTGATGAAGGAGAAAAACCTACAACCAACATTACTCTACCCAGCAAGGATCTCATTCAGATTTGATGGAGGAATTGAAACCTTTACAGAGAAGCAAAAGCTGAGAGAGTTCAGCACCACCAAAGCAGCTTTCAACAAATGCTAAAGGATCTTCTCTAGGCAAGAAACGCAAGAGAAGGAAATGACCTATAATAACAAACCCAAAACAATTAAGAAAATGGGAATAGGAACATACATATTGATAATTACCTTAAATGTTAATGGAGTAAATGCTCCCACCAAAAGACACAGACTGGCTGAATGGATACAAAAACAAGACCCATTTATATGCTGTCTACAAGAGACCCACTTCAGACCTAGAGACACATACAGACTGAAAATAAGGGTATGGAAAAAGATATTCCATGCAAACGGAAACCAAAAGAAAGCTGGAGTAGCAATTCTCATATCAGACAAAATAGACTTTAAAATAAAGACTATTAGAAGAGACCAAGAAGGACACTACATAATGATCAAGGCATCGATCCAAGAAGAAGATATAACAATTGTAAATATTTATGCACCCAACATAGGAGCACCTCAATACATAAGGCAAATACTAACAGCCATAAAAGGGGAAATCGACAGCAACACATTCACAGTAGGGGACTTTAACACCCCACTTTCACCAATGGACAGATCATCCAAAATGAAAATAAGTAAGGAAACACAAGCTTTAAATGATACATTAAACAAGATGGACTTAATTGATATTTATAGGACATTCCATCCAAAAACAACAGAATACACATTTTTCTCAAGTGCTCATGGAACATTCTCCAGGATAGATCATATCCTGGGTCACAAGTCAAGCCTTGGTAAATTTAAGAAAATTGAAATTGTATCAAGTATCTTTTCAGACCACAACGCGATGAGGCTAGATATCAATTACAGGAAAAGATCTGTAAAAAATACACACACATGGAGGCTAAACAATACACTACTTAATAATGAAGTGATCACTGAAGAAATCAAAGAGGAAATCAAAAAATAACTAGAAACAAATGACAATGGAGACACGACGACCCAAAATCTATGGGATGCAGCAGAAGCAGTTTTAAGAGGGAAGTTTATAGCAATACAATCCTACCTTAAGAAACAGGAAACATCTCGAATAAACAACTTAACGTTGCACCTAAAGCAATTAGAGAAAGAAGAACAAAAAAACCCCAAATTTAGCAGAAGGAAAGAAATCATAAAGATCAGATCAGAAATAAATGAAAAAAAAAATGAAGGAAACGATAGCAAAGATCAATAAAACTAAAAGCTGGTTCTTTGAGAAGATAAACAAAATTGATAAACCATTAGCCCGACTCATCAAGAAAAAAAGAGAGAAGACTCAAATCAATAGAATTAGAAATGAAAAAGGAGAAGTAACAACTGACACTGCAGAAATAAAAAAGATCATAAGAGAGTAGTACAACCAAACTCTATGCCAATAAAATGGACAACCTGGAAGAAATGGACAAATTCTTAGAAATGCACAACCTGCCAAGACTGAATCAGGAAGAAACAGAAAATATGAACAGACCAATCACAAGCACTGAAATTGAAACTGTGATTAAAAATCTTCCAAAAAACAGAAGTCCAGGACCAGATGGCTTCACAGACGAATTCCATCAAACATTTAGAGAAGAGCTAACACCTATCCTTCTCAAACTCTTTCAAAATATAGCAGAGGGAGGAACACTCTGAAACTCATTCTACGAGGCCACCATCACCCTGATACCAAAACCAGACAAGGATGTCACAAAGAAAGAAAACTACAGGCCAATATCACTGATGAACATAGATGCAAAACTCCTCAACAAAATACTAGCAAACAGAATCCAAGAGCACATTAAAAGGATCATACACCATGATCAAGGGGGGTTTATTCCAGGAATGCAAGGATTCTTCAGTATATGCAAATCAATCAACGTGATACACCATATTAACAAATTGAAGGAGAAAAACCATATGATCATCTCAATAGATGCAGAGAAAGCTTTCGATAAAATTCAACACCCATTTATGATAAAAACCCTCCAGAAAGTAGGCATAGAGGGAACTTTCCTCAACATAATAAAGGCCATATATGACAAACCCACAGCCAACATCGTCCCCTCCTTGGGATAAGGAGGGTGGGAGGGAGGGAGATGCAAGAGGGAAGAGATGGGAATATATGTATATGTATAACTAATTTACTTTGTTATAAAGCAGAAACTAACACACCATTGTAAAGCAATTATACTCCAATAAAGATGTAAAAACAAAAACTTATGCAGGATCAACTGGCTATCCATATAGAAAAAAAAGAAATTTGACCCTTCTTCACACTTGACAGAAAAATTCAGTTTTGGGTGGTTTAAAGATCTAAATATGAAAAGTAAACAATGAAACTATTAGAAGCAATAGATTAGTTGTATATTCCTGAGCTTTGGGTAGAGAAAGGTTTCTTATACAGGTTACAAAAAGCACTAACAATAAAAGGAAATTTCAAAAATTGGACCACATTAAAATTAAGAATTTCTACTCATCGAAACACACACAAGAGTAAAAAGTCAAGTTATGGGAAAGGATATCTGTAAAACATAAAACTGACAAAAGGAAAATGAAAAATAGGAAGAAATTTGACCAAGTTCTTCACAAAAATTAAAATCTAAGTGGCCAATAATTTTTTAAAATATATGACCTTATTTACTTAGTATTTATCATAGATGTTAGAATGAATATGGCTAATACCAATTTAAGCATTTACAGAATACCATTTAGACCTAATATCGGTATATTAAATGCAAGTATCACAGAACCTGATGTTTATGTCATCAGATTATAAAGAAATTTAATTCAAAATAAATGGCCCATAAACTTCTGAAAATCAACTTAAGTGTAATGATTAATTATGCATCAACTTGACTGGTCACACTAAAACCAGATTAAATATTATTTCTGGGTATGACTGTGAGGGTGTTTCCGGATGATATTAGCATTTGAATTGGTGGGCTCAGTAGACTGCTCTCCCCAGTGTGGGTGGGCATCATCCAATCCCTTTCTGGTTTGAATAGAAGTGGTGGAGGAAGGAGGAATTTGTCCCCTTTTTCCTGCCTCACCACTTCAGCTGGGACATTTCATTTCTTCTCTGGCCGTAAGACTGGATTTACACAGTTAACTCCCATGGTTTTCAGGCCTTCAAGTTAGACTGAATTATGCCATCGGATTTTCCAAGTCTCCAGTTTATAGATGGCAGATCATGGGACATCTTAGCCTTCATAATCGCATGAGCCAGTTCTTCATAATAAATAAATAAGTGTATATTAATAAATATATTATAAAATAAAAATATATAAATATAAATCTTATTATGTATGCCCTACTGGTTCTGTTTCTCTAGAGAACTCTGACTAGTACATTAACCTTGCCAGCAATCCGGGAAATGCAAATTAAAACCCCAAGATCTACACATTCATGGGAACACCCAAAATGTAAGACTATCAATCCTAAATGTCATCAAGAATTTGGAGCAATGAAAATTCCCATATACCACCTATAATTATGTAAATTAGCAAAATCACTACAGTGGACTGAACATTTGTGTCCCCTCCCAAATTCATATGTTGAATCCTAACCCCCAGTGAGGTGGTATTAGAAGGTGGGGCCTATGGGAGGTAATTAGGTCATGATGCTGGAGCCCTCATGATGGGATTAGTGCCTTTATAAAAGGGACTCTAAAGAGCTCCTTTGCTCTTTCTGCCACATAAGGGTATAGCAGACAGTGGCAGTCTGTAAGCCAGAAGAGGAACCTCACCAGAGCCTAACCATGCTGGCAACCTAATCTCAGACTGCCAGCCTCCAGAACTGTGAGAAATAAATTTCCGTTGTTTATAAGCCACCCAGTCTATGGTACTTTGTTATAGCAGCCCAAACTGACTAAAACAACCACTTTGGAAAACTGATTGACATTCTACTAAATTTGAACATACATGTATACTCTGATCCAGCAACCTCATACTTAGGTATATGCTCAGTATAAAACTGCACATGTGCCCCAAATACATGCCCAAAAATGTTCACAGAAGCACTATACTTAATATTACCAAACTAAAACAAACCCTAATGTCTATTGACAGTAGAATCAATGTATAAATTGTTGTGACATACAACAGAATGCCAACTATTAAAATGAAAGAACTACAAATACATGCAACAGCATGAACAATCTCATAATGTTGACTGAAAGAAGTTAGATACAAGATACATAGTATATGGCTTCACTTACATAAATTTCAAAAACAGGCAAGACTACTCTATGGGTTTAGTCCTCCTAGGAGAGTTTAGTCTTGTTTAAAAGATCAAAGGGTATAGAGGGGGCATGAGGAAAGTTTTTGGGGCACTGGCAGTGTTCTAGTTCTTGACCTGGGTAGTGATTACATGGCCATGGTCACCTAATGATAATTCATTGAGCTCTAAATTCTTGATTTGTGCTTTTTTCTATATTGTGTTATAGTTTAATAAATTTTTAATGTACTTGAATCATTTTTTAAAAGGTACTCAGTAACAATAATAAATTCCTAAACTAATTCCTAAAGTCTCAGTTTAATCTCCGTCTGTGGCTTGTGAGGGAAGCAGTAAGTAAAAAAGATAAAGAAAATATATAATACATGAGAAATTCATACAATTGCCGCCATGATTTCAGCAGCTAACCAAAAACTTTCAGTTGCTACTAGTTGTGATTATCTAATTGTGCTGCTGAGGAATAACTAGGTAAGACCTACTACTAGCAGGACTACCCAGCTGTTAAGTATTTTGAGATGCAGTAATTTAAATTATCAGACAAAAATCTCAATGTAGAATTGAGAGGGTGGAATATTTGAAGTCATTTCCTAACAGGATACAATGTTGGATTTGGAAGAAACATGAGAGATTACTTACTCAGTCTGACAGATGGAAAACTTGACACCAGGAGCGGCTGAATATCTGGTCAAGATTAAGGTAATACATGTGGCAGCAAAGCTGGGAAAATAACACAACTATTTCTAGGGCAGAGCATTTTCCATTTCTCAAAGCTACTTCCCCGGGCTTTCCTGGTGGCGCAGTGGTTGAGAGTCCGCCTGCCGATGCAGGGGACACGGGTGCGTGCCCCGGTCCAGGAAGATCCCACATGCCGCGGAGCGGCTGGTCCCGTGAGCCATGGCAGCTGAGCCTGCGCATGCGGAGCCTGTGTTCCGCAACGGGAGAGGCCACAACAGTGAGAGGCCCGAGTACCGCAAAAAAAAAAAAAAAAAAAAAAAGCTACTTCCCCACCTTACCTGCTTTCAGTTATTATGGTTGGGAAATCTTTTTTTTAAAACCTCAGAATATTGAAAGTAGGAAGGTGTGCAACTTTTGTCTCGATTTGCTTTTAAGCACAGAATCTAAAATTTTTTTGTGTGACGACCTTTGTATCTCATTCTCACAGCACTTCTGCCTGAATTTATACTTTTGGAGATACAATAAACGTATTTACTTAGAAGTTAACTCCACTGCTTACTGCAAATTCAGCTTTTAGAGACAATATAGTGTAATTCCTAAGTAAAGACATACTTAGAGAAAAGTACCAGCTACCCAATAAATATATGTCTACCTTTTATTTCCAGGGCCTGTAAGTTTCCAAATTGCCCAAAGGAAACAGTGGTGACAATGAATGTCCTCTGTGGAGGAAATCTGCTATAATAATTCCATTTCAGTTCTCTATACATTTTTATTCCCATTATGTCTATTACCTGGCAACCATGGAAGCATATATCACAGACACTGCAGGAAAAACAAATCTAAAATATACACTTTGAAACACTTAGGTACAAATGATTCCCCTTTCAATAACCATTATACTTGGATTCTTTTCTCTTTAACAGATTTTAAGTCATCAATTGTATGTAACTGTATGCCTAATAAAAAGGGTTTTTCTTTATAGTCAGGTATCACATATTGAGGTTATATATCACAAATGCCTCTAAGGTTAATTAAAACTAACCAATGTATTTCTCTGGAAGCATCTTTAACATTGATCATTTATGCAAAACAAACAGAATATTTATTATGCATAAATATCTCTGGAAGGATTCACAAAAACCTGGCAATGTTGGTTACCTCTGAGAGGGGAACTTTGAGAGAAAAGTAGGGAGAACTTATTTTTATTCTCTTTTGTAATGTGTGTTTATTTCCTATTTTTAAATGAATTAAAAATAATTAAAGCCACACTTATATAGAATTTCATTTTAAATTAAAAATCTCCCTGTCTCTCCCTTCAATCACCAACCCCTCCCCAAACATGCACATACACAGGAGCCTACGATTTTCTAATAAATATATTCTGGCACTGAGACTAGTTTTCAAAAAGGCAGCAAGGACAATCAGATACTCACCTATTCCCACCTTCTCTCCCAAAGCCTCCTTAGATAATATCCCCTTTTAGATACTCACAACATAAAAGTTAGGAATTACATCTCTTTTCCTGGATAATAAGGGCCCCTAACTAACCCTTTTGCCAAAAATTGACTAACCTTAGGGCCTCCAGGAGGCACTGAATCATTTTCCCATCAAAAGGGAGTTTCTGGGCTTCCCTGGTGGTGCAGTGGTTGAGAGTCCACCTGCCAATGCAGGGGACATGGGTTCGTGCCCCGGTCCAAGAAGATCCCACATGCTGCAGAGCAGCTGGGCCCGTGAGCCATGGCCACTCAGCCTGCGCGTCCGGAGCCTGTGCTCTGCAACGGGAGAGGCCACAGCGGTGAGAGGCCCGCGTACCGCAAAAAAAAAAAAAAAAAAAAAGCAGTTTCTGTCCTATTCTCTTAAGGACACTCAGAGTGACTCTGGCACCCACAATGCTAGAGAGGAAAATTTTGGATCATGACCCCCTCACATCTCACCCTAGAGGTTGGGTGAGTTAGTCACTTGGAGGACCAGAGAAATTGGACAATATTTCTCAGTTTAGTGAAGCTAATTTAAGCCAAAGCCCCAGGCAGTGGGCACTGGATATCAGTCTCCTTTTTTCTCTAGCCAGCTCAGTGGGAGATATCAACCTAGGAAAATGTTACTGCTTAGAATATTCAAAAGTAAGCTATGTCCTCCAGCCTATCACCAATAAAACTGATAGATTTCCTCTCCATCTGCATATTCTATTGTCTTACTTTTCAATTGGTTTTGAATAGGGATAAAGAAGAGGGGCACCATTTATTGAAATGTATCAAAAACCCTAATAATATTATCATATTAAATGTATATATTGGTTATAAAACACACCCTAATCTCAGAAACATTAAATGGCTGAGAGTGAGGGTCTTTGAATCAAGGAAACAGGATGTATCCTTATAACCCAAATAATTCAAACTCACTCCTCCCTCAATTGTTGAATTCCTAATTCCGGCATCCCTTATTATCCAAAACCTAGCCACTGCTGAAAGAATCATAAGTAACTAACAATCAAATGGTAGTAGACCATATTTCATTGTCTTAAATGAAAAAAATAATAATGCATTCCCAACCCATCCAAAAAATACACACACACACACACACACACCCATTACCCTTTGACTCACTGCCACTCTCCCTCACCTGCTCCACTCCACCACTCTGAGCACACCACGTTTACCCCCATCCTAGAGTCACTCACTAGCTGTTCCCTATGCCTGGCAAACTCTTCCCTCAGTAACCACATGATTCCTGCCCTCTTGAAGACTTCCCTAAAATATCACTTTCTCAACGAGGCCCACCCTGAAATCATAGCAACCCTTCTCCCCCTGCCACATCCCTGACCTCTCTTACTCTGCTTTATTTTCCCATGGCACTTTACACCCTCCAAGATATTTTAGAATGTGTCATGTGTACTGCCTGCTGTCTGTCTCCCCCAGCTGAAATGTCAATTTCATGAGGTAAGGATTTGGGGGAGTTTTTTTGTTCATTGATGTATCAAGAGCCTAGAACAGTACCTGGCACTTTATAGGTACTCAATAATAAATATTTTTTGTTGAACTAAACACTGCCTCCAGGCCATCCACTGCCACATCAGTGGTTATTCCTTGACCTTTTAAAATATCTTTGGGTCATATTACTCACTGAGAATCTGATAAAAAGCTATGGACTCTCTCCCCAGGAAAACATATATTCACAGGAATGTATATATGTATACACATTTAAACAAATTCTTATATATAGTTTTAGTGGGTCTGTGGACTTCCAGAGGACCATGCATGGAGACTTAAACCCACAAGGATATATAGACTACTTAGGTGTCATCAGTAGGCCATGTGGGATACCATGAATGGAGTAAGAGTTTCTACATTGCTAAGGGAGTCCACAAAGCACCAGCTGTCCCTTGTTATGGCAAGTGCTGGAGTAGGGGATTCCAGGAAGAGGGCTTTGTGGAAGGAGAGGCCAGAATAAGACTGTCCTGGGACCAAAGGAGCAGGTAAGCCCAGGTGCTTCCTCTTCCCTTTTTTCTTGCTACTCTCAGGCTGACCACGCTTCCACCGCGCCCCGCCCCGCACCCTCCCACCAAACCTTGCCCTGGATTGCATTAAAGTTAGATCAGGAAGCAAAAGCTGGCCTTCCACAAGGTGGGGAAAGTCCACAAGAAGCTTTGGGGTCTACAGTGGTAGATGGGAAGGACACTACCAAGTAGAGGCAGTTGGAAGAGCAAGAAAATTCTAGTAGTCTCCCATCTGGGACAATCATTCTCAGTTATTCATTCATTATGTGTGAGTGTGACTACCTCAGAGACTCCCTGAATGAAAAAGAAGAAAATGTTTAAGGGCTTTTTATGTCTCTTCAGGGGGAAAAAGAAAAAAACTTCTACAAATAGGTAATCAAAATCAATCAGGGGCTTCCCTGGTGGTGCAGTGGTTGAGAGTCCGCCTGCCGATGCAGGGGACGCGGGTTCGTGCGCCGGTCCGGGAAGATCCCACATGCCGCGGAGCGGTTGGGCCCGTGAGCCATGGCCACTCAGCCTGCGCGTCCGGAGCCTGTGCTCCGCAATGGGAGAGGCCACAACGGTGGGAGGCCCGCGTACCGCAAAAAAAAAAAAAATCAATCAGAATTATAAAGTACTAAGAAATGGAAAATGTTTGTTGGAACACAAAAGATGTTTTAGAGAAAATGAATGGTCTCAATGATATTTTTTTTCAATGATATTTAAAAATAGTAGACCACTAATCGAAAAATTATCATACTGAACAGACTGACTCTACCTGGCAAACCTGGCCTTGGGTGCTCCATTTGCTTTCCTGCAACAGAAAGACAGCTCAGGTAAATAGTAGTAGGAGCAGAGATGAGAGGGGGTGGAGGTGTCACTCCAGGAACTAGGAAGCAGACACAAAATTCAATGCAACCAGGCTCTCTTTCAAGTGAACAATAGCTGTGAGAGCAGAGTAATGAAACTGAACAGAACAATTGCTTTAAATGTCTGCTTAAAGGGTCAGTGTGAAGAGAAGAGGCCTGGAAAAGTCCAGTGATGCAGAGAAAGCAGCATCTGTCAAGTGAGAATGGGGTGCAGCTAGAGCCAATATGCAAAGCAGATGGAAAAATGTCTGTTGAAAAAAGTTGATTTCGTCTGTTAGAATTCCAAAAACACTGCAAATGTTTTGGTCAGGGCTGCCGGGTGAGTAGCAACAGTGTGGATTCTCTCAGGACCAGATGTGTAAAATCTATGCTGAAAAAAATCCCCGCAGGTTGAAGAGAAATAAACATTATGTATTGCTGCACTGATGCTATAAGGAAGTGATGGACACAGAGCCTACTGTCCCCTGTGAATGGCCCTGAACACTGCTCACGCATAAATGCAGCCCCAGAATACCATTTGTTAGGGACAGGAACATCCATCCTTGAGGAGCACCCCATGTTTACATGAGCCCTTCACATCCACAATCTCATCAGCCTCAGACAGCCTGTGACTCGGTGGTATGTTTGCAAGACAAGGTCACTGAGCTTGCAGTGTGACTTCCCCAGGTAAGATAACTTGAACTGTCTGACTGCCACCTCCAAAATAAATAGGCCAGAGAACTTCATTAACGCCCTACGTCTACAATTGCTGCTTCAGAGCTTCACTTAGCACCCTAGTGAAATCCCGGCAGGGACAAGATTCCACTTTGGTTACAAGACACTGTCCTGAGAAGCTTCAACTCCAGGTACCCGGCTGGGCACTGTTTGCTTCATGTCCCAAGACCCTCTGGAAGCGTTCCAGGTCTCCAAGGCTAAAGAAGCAGCTAAAAGTACAAAGTGTCTTTAAGAGCAAGTTCTAAATGTCCCGGAAAGTTCAGGAGAATTCAGTCAGAGCTATCCTGACCCCTCATTGCTCCCTACATTCCCATGGACTTAGAACCCTGTCTCTAAAGGTTAAACATGACCACTTCCTATATTTGCTTTTACTTCTCCAGCATCTCTTCCCATCCTTAATCATTCAGTCTCTGCTTAAAACTCCCTCCACAGATCTCCTCTGTTATCTTAAACTGAAATCTGACCACCTATCTCTTCCCTGCTGTAGGGAATAAATTTAAGTGTCTTCACAGGACAGTCCCTAAAATACCTAACAGAGCTACCAGACACATTACCAGTTAATATAGAATAAGACAAATACACTTAATTAAATCTCAGACTAAGCAAAACATAGTTAGCAAAGTAACATTAGATTTATAGCTTGCAATATCAATTATAAACATATAGTTACAGATAAATAAAGCACTCTCTTCAAAGTTGTTTTCAACTTTTCCTATGGTACTTGTTCACTAGCAGTCTTAACCTTAAATGAAGTTTACCATCACTTTGGGCTGCATTCCCAAACAACGTTGAACACCAGGAAGACCCAGGCCAGTTCCCACAGATTCTTAACACCCCAAGACACAGAACAATAAGATCAACCTGTCCTCTCATCAGTCCACAGCCCTGGTTGCACATTAGAATCACTAGGGTGCTTTTCTAAAAATACTGGTGCTTGGGTCCCACCCCAAACCACTTGAAACAGAGTTCCTAGGGGTGTGGAAGGAGGGGTATTGGTAGCTTTTTAACTCTCCACATAATTCTAATGTGCATCCAGGGTTGAGAACTGTTATGTGCAAATCAGTGGTTCTCAGACATTAAAATGCGTGAGGTGGAATCTGGAGCTCCCAAAACCCAGAGAATCTGCTTCCTCAGAGTTGTGGTTGGAACGAAGGATCTGCCTTCTTACCAAGCTCCAGGTGTTACTGAACAAAGTGGTCCTTTTAAAACCTACTTAAAGAAACCCTGCCCTAGGTTTTAGATCAGTGGTTCTTAAAGTGTGTCTCCTGAACCAGTAGTATTAGCAACAGCATCACCTAGGAACAAATTCTTGGACTTCCACCCCAGACAGTGAAACAGAAATAGTGAGATGGGGCCTGTCAATCAGTGTTTTAACAGCCCGCCAGGTGATAGTAATGCACTCACGTTTGAGAGGCTCTGACCTAGATGATAGCGTTAGTCAAGTAGAGGGGGGAGGATCCCAGTGAAGTAAATATCAGGTCCCATTGGCATGCCGGGAGTTTTGCATCGTATCTTAAAGGGAGAGTGGCCTTTGGAAACAACCTAAACATTTTTGAGTAACTGCCAAAAGGCTATTCTAAGTCAAAACCCACAAAAAGAGGTAAATTTGCCACCAAAATACAACCAAAATATTGTTAAAGAGTGAACAGGATACGTCTAAGAGAAAAACTAAAGGACAAAAACAACTAACCAAATATTACAAACCTAATAAAACTCTATTGGCAAACCCTCAGGTTAATTTTCCTGAAAATTTCCTATTCTCCCACTGCTGGGCACAAGCATTTACAGTGTTACTAGGAAAACCTGCTCCTCCTCAGAAATCCCAATGAAGTCAGGGTGGCAACAACATTCACACGGCACTGTGCTGGTCATGAGGCGTGTTAACACTTCATGTTTGGTATTACCCACTACCTACCAGGGAAGGTAGGATAGAAATTATCAGCCTCGTTTACAGATGGAAATATTGGGTCCCACAAAACTTTTTAAAAACTATATGAATTGACAAGATTACCTATCTAGTAAGAGGCAGAGCCGGGATTAGAACCCACACTTTAAGCTCCAAATCCACAGCCCTCTTTCCAACCTGCACTGATTCATATGACCTACTCTGGGTCCTTGCCTCAGGACACATGACTGGGAGGGCACCTGGGGCCTCTGGATGAGCATGGCCCCTGCACATGAAAGTCCTCAACAGCAGCACAGATTAGGGGTGGGTGGCAGGGGTGGGAGTGATTATGGCCTACTTTTGTAAAACTCACCCTGACGTGATTAGAATGTGAACATGCTTAATTATGTCCACAGCTGCACATATCATTCATATTTAATGCCAGAAATTTATGGTATCATTTGCTGTTCTTAATTGTAACTTTACCTTTTCAATTTTGTTTCTGTAGCTTAACATTAGACTTAATCTCTATTCAAGAAACGTAAGCAAGTTGGTGGGAAGGGAGAAGTCTCAGAAGCCTTCTCAGGGGCTGGGGGAGTTCAACCTCAGACTTAATATTTGCCTCAGGTAATCCTTAAGCAGGTAAGTATATATTAAGAACACATACCCCAGAAATCTTTAATATTTCCATGAATTCCTGCATTTATAAATCAGTTCCTGAGTTTTCTGTGCAGAAAACATGTCAACACAGGGTGTAGGACACCATGTATACATTATACTACCATTTGCATTAGAAGTGGATAAAAATGAAAATACATATTTGTATTTACTGGTATATACATAAGGGAACTCTGGAAAGATGCATAAGAAACTAATATTCATGGTTTCCTGACTGTGAGGCTGGGAAAAGGGGACTGAGCAGATGAAACCCAGGGTAGAGAAAGACTTCACTGTATAGGTTTTTATATATTTTTATTTTGAAATATGTGAGTGTATCACACATTAAAATACATTTTAAAAGAATAAATTATTTCTTAAATTGAAATCTGTATTATATCTTGAAATTTTGAACCATGTAAAATTCCACATGATCTTCGGAATTACAGATTTTATTAGGCTATAAGGAACATCTAAATTAGTTAAGTCCTACTTAAGGAATCCTAGAACACATCTGAATTTTATACATTTCTTTTGATATATCCTTTTTACAAATCCTTATCACAGAATCCTAGAACACATCTGAATTTTATACATTTCTTTTGATATATCCTTTTTACAAATCCTTATCAAATCATTTTTTATACTTCCAACAACACAATCACCTTAAATCATTAAACTTTCCTCAGGGTTTGATAATCATCAATCTTAAATTTCCTCAGAGGGTTAATCCCAATTTCTTGCCATTTTAATAAAATATATTTGCTTCAAACAATAATGTTATATCTTAGCAATACTTTTTATAAAAATGTATACATAAAACAGGGAAAAATTCTTTTTCAAAATATATGTCCTCTATTCAGTTCTAAAAATACAGTCATTTTTATCACAGTTTCCTTTTACCAGACTTCTGAGTCATTTCAAAAGATCTATGAATTACCTCTATTTTCTCCATTTTAAATGTGGAAATATAAATTAGTGTTCTATTTTCACATATCAAACTCCATTTCACACATATTGGTTAATAGGAATACTGGGTTAATAGGAAAAAATTCAGCATTAGGCACCATAGTAGCATATAAGTCAAAAAAGGTAAACAAGGGCCAGTAGCTCCAAGCCAGGAGTTGAAGTCTAATCTACCCATTGATTTAAAATCATTAAGGAATTTTAGGTAGGGAAGTAAAATGATCAACCTTATATTTAGAAAGATCACCTGGGTTGCAGGGTGGATAATGGAATGGACAATTCCCAGCAATCATGGCAGTTATTAGATAGTTCAGATGGGAGTGTGAATTAAGGAAGGGCCATGGGAATGCCAAGGAGAAGATAGATGTGAGAGATTATCAGAAGGCAGGACTGGCAAGAATCAGTGACCAATTTGGACATGGAAAGTACTTTTACCACCCAACTTCTGATGTGGCTAATGAAGTGGGTGATGCCTATGAGAAGGAAAAATGAAGGGGGAGTAGATTTGGAGGTGGATGAGGTGGAGAAATGAATTTTTTATTTTGTTGATGCCACTTTAGAGATACATGTCCTGATGTAGATGTCTGGTAAGTTGTTGGATATAATGGTCTGAATCTCAAGAGAGAACCATGAACTGAGGATACAGATTCACCAGACATCAGTAAAAAGGAGATAAGTGAAGCTGGGACAAGGAGACTGGTGGTGAAACTGGATCCTCTCTGAAATGAGTGACATGGGAAATAGTTGGCAATAACATTGCTTGTCCAGAAATTGGCTGTGTGTACTTGTTTGGCTGGGGGAAAAGGTTGATAATCCAAAAATATTTTTTGAAATTCATTTAAACCATACAAAACTTCTGAAAAATTCAAAGGAAGAAGGATGAAAGCACTTTTATAGCTGTAGTACCATTTAAAAGAAATTAGAAGGTCTAGCATGAGTGAGAAGCTCACTAATGCATTTCCAAAATGCAATCTGTAGAATGTTCCTTCTCTGCTGGATATGTGTGTGAGTGTGTGCATGTGTATTTATATATCAAAGATATTTTTACAATTAAAAAAAAATTATTACATAAAGTCACACTCTAAAGAAGTCACACTCTAACCTCACCAGGAAAGAGAGGTATAAGAGACATTTCAGGCAAATGACACCACCTTACTACTTCCCGGCTGGAGCATTGGGCCCCCATGCACATATTTTCCTCAACCCTGAAGGCCTGGACTTGAAGTAAACTCAATGATTTATTTTTCACCTTTAAATTAAGACCTAAGCCAGAAGTGACCTAAGCTTCCAGTATCATGCCCTTGTCTAAGGTTTCATTTTTGTCTTGGCCCTCTGTATCTTATCACTTGGCCTGAGGCCTCTAGAAAAAGGAAAATATCCTTACTCTGCCTCTCCATTCAACATAGAAACTGAGACTAAGGAATAAAACGCTATGGCACACCCTCTACATTTGGAGCTCTTCCACCCAAAGAACCTACTGAGCTACGAGGGTCTGTGACTAATGATTTGGCCTACTGGAGCCCAAGCAAAGGGAGGCAGCCTGCACTCATAGGTGCCTCGGGGGTTTTGGACTCCTTGCTTCCCTAACACAGATACCAGATATATTCCTTCTGAAAGCAACTATTAACTTGCCATTAGGACCTTGTCAAAGTTTAACTTCTGACCCATGGAGGTCTTGTGACTCTCTGGCCTGGTATTCTCATTCTGAGGTTGGGTAAACTCAGACCTAACAACTAACATGGTGCAAAAGGCCAAACGAGCCTTACATGGTACACAGAAGACTATTGCTGGCCTAGCCTTAGCTGCATCTCAGCTATACGTGAAAAAGTGCTAGCTATCCCTCTGGGGGAAATTTTATCTCCACTCTGCCACCTGAAGCAACAATTGTAAACAACACCTTTTTTTCCAAGAGTACCATGTGTGTACCCAGGACTATTTTCCAATTGCAACTTCTTGTGTGGAAGACAAACATTAACTTGCCTCTCACACAGGGACTTGCACCTAAAGGTGCAAAAAGACTTTCAAGTATTTAAAGAAATATAACTAATAGGTCAATGTAGTCCCCAGATGACTGAAAATATCTCGCCAAAATGAGACTGCCCTTGGTTGCTCTGAGGATCTTCCAAAGGGATAACTGGCTCATTATTTATATTCACCTGACAAGCAGTTTTTCTATAATGGAAGTCTCCCAGTTAGAAAGCTATTCTTGACTTTTGCTCAAGTGATATCATGTTGGCTCTGCATTCAGATCAGGTTCGATTCATTAGCCAAGGTTATTATGGGTGATAAAATTGTCCTAGACTTCCTCCTTGCAGCCCTAAGTAGAGTCTGTGCAATCATTAATACAACCTGCTATACCTGAATTAAGGCTAAGTAGAAAGGACAATATAGAAATTTAAGAAGAAAGTCACCTAGAAGACAAGTGTCTTGGAAGGCAGAGAGATTTTCTCCCTCCATAGCAAAGGACAACTTTGTTTACTGACCATTATCATAAAGATCATGTCTCCCTTTGGGACAAAGGACAAATTTGTTCATAACCCACTATAAAAGACTGGATTCCCAAAGCTTAGGATCCCTCTACTGTAATACAACCCACTGTGTGTGCAGGTGTCACCTGATTACTTGTCATATTGCCCTGTGGGAACTGAGGCTTGGGGAACTGGCACAAGAAAATGATGATATTCTAGCTATTGCTATTTCTGTAAGTAATAAACCATTCCTTGTCTTTGACCCAGGAATCACATATCTTCTGCCAGAATTCATGGTCAACACAGACAATGAAGTTGACAAACCTAGCAGAAGAAAGCAACTACATGGAAGAGAAGGTAAGGATGAGCAGAGGTTTTTGCAGCCTCAAGGAGCTGGGGAGATATAAATTAGGGTTCAGAACTACAAAGGCAGTCAGAACTTAAGGGAATGATGTCTCAGAAAGAAAGGAAGCCCAGAGACATGAGACCAATAGTTTAAGACATTTTTCTTCCCAAGGCATTCACCAATTCATAAATGGCACAGGTCAAGAGGCAGAAGAGCAGAAAAGAATACGGTTTCAAAGATTCTGAGACGCTAAGAAGAGTTTTTAGTAGTCTCACAGGACTGGGGAAATGAAAACTTGAGTTCATGGTTTGCCTAAGAGAAAAGACCTTAGTAAAGATACCAGATTTTCAGCTGGAACTCCTATAAAATTCCACCTTAGAAGTAAGGAAAAAATGGAAATCACCTGACCTACAAAGACTGCAATCCAAACCTTAATCATCACAATAACATAGTAATATTAGTATAGTCCAAGTAATCTGCTCCTACTCTATATATCTACCAGAAGCTAAAGAAAATCCCATCTGGAAATCATCCAGAAACTCTATGATTTTTAATACCAAGAGTAAGGATCAAAATTTTTAAATTTAAAACAGAAACAAACCCACAGATAATCCAGGTATTAGAATTGTCAGACACACTTTTTTTAATATTTAACAAACATTTATTGACCAAGCTCTACATGGCAGACACTGGAAAATTGCAGTAAAAAAAGAGAGAGAGATTCATTACACTTAGAATCTAGTGGGGGGAACAGATTGTAGATAGTTATACAAGGCACTATCCAGCAATTACAGTCAGACACAGACTTTAAAATAATTGTGATTAATATGTTTTGGAAAACAAATGCCAAGATGGAAAATTTTACTAGAGAACTGACATCTATGTCAAATAATCAAATGCAACTTATAGAACTTAATAATAAAACAAATAAAATTAGTAATGCCCTGAATAGGTTTATCACAAGATTAGATATAGCTAAAGAGAGGGATTTGTGATTGGGAAAATAAGTTAGTGAAAATATTCAGACTAGAAAGATAATGGAAAATACAGAAAAGGCCTTAAGATATGTATGAGATAGAGTGAAAACATCTACTATATCTGTAACTGGTGTACCAGAGAGGAGAGAAACAGAATGGGGAAGAAATACTGTTTGAAAAGATTATGATCAAGAATTTTCTAAAACTGAAAAAAGATGTCAACTATGATTCCAGGTAGGATAAATACAAAGAATAGCATACCTGGGGACATCATAGTAAATCTCTGCAAACAAGAAACAAAGAGAAAATCATATTCTTATTTCAGTGAGCAAAAACAGACATTATCTTCAGAGAAACAATTGTCATTCCTGCAGAAATAATGGAAGTCAGAAGACAATGGAATGACTACTGTTAAGTGTTGAAAGTAAATAATTGCCAACTGTTATGGACTGAAGTGCCCCCCCCCAAATCATATGTTGAAGTCCTAACCCCCAGTGTGACTGTATTTGGAGAAATGGCCTTTATGGAGGTAATTAAGGTCAAATGAAGTCCTATGGGGGACCTTAATCTAATAGCACTAGTGTCCTAATAAGCAAAGGAAGAGACACCAGAGAGTTCTCTCTCTACACACAAACATACATAAATAAGGCCACAAGAGGACACAGAAGGAAAGCAACAATCTTCAAGCCAGGAAGAAATTCCTCACCAGAAACTAACCTGGGGGCACCTTGATCTTGGTCTTCTGGCCTCTGTAACTATGAGAAAATAGTTGACTAATACACCAACCTAGAATTCCTCACCCAGCAAAAATTTCCTTCAAAATGAAGGTGAAATAAAGACATTTCCAGAAAGACATAAATGACAGAATTTATCAGGAGAAGGCCCATACTAAAAGAATCACTAAGTGGATTTCTCCAGGAAGAAGAAATCTTACATCATCAGAAACACAGAAATCCAAGAAGAACTAAAGAACAACAAAAAAGATAAATATGTGGGAAACGTTAAATACATACTGACTATAAAAAACAAAGTAACACTGTCTCATGGTGCCCAAAATACGTGCAGAATTAGCAATACATGAAAATAATAACAGAAAAGGTAGGACTGGAATAAATGAAGTTAAAGTATTAGAGTAGTGATAAAAATACTAATTTATATCAAATGTGTTCATGGTTAGAGTACTCAGTAGAAAAATAGGAAAATATTTATTACTAAGAAGTAATTGGGGGAGGAATGCAATAATAAAAAGACACTTGATTACTCTAAATAAAGGCAAAAAAGGAGAGGAAAGCAAACTATGGAAGACATATCATTCCATAATGCACATCTCAATACATTTTTAAGAATAGAAATCATATAATTATATTCTCTTGGCCATACTGGAATGAAGCAAAAAATCAACAGCCAAAAAATTTCTAGAAAATCCCCAAATGTTGGGTAATTAAGCAACACACTCAGATAAATAAATCATAGGTCAAATAAATTTCACGGAAAAATAGAAAATAGTTTGAACTGAAATATTTTATACAAACTAAGCACATAAAAAAGTGAGACAATAATTAACTAGAGTAACTGTCAGTAAACTGTTTCTACAGAGGGCCAGAGAGTAAATATTTTAAGCTTTGCAGACCATATAGTCTCTGTCACACAGTTCTACTGTTGTAGCACAAAAGCTACCATAGAAAATATGTAAATGAATGAGCATGACTATGTCCAAATAAAATTTTATTTAAAAAAAGAAGAGGTGACAGGCTAGATTTGGCCTACTTTGCTGATCCCTAAACTAGAAGAAAAACTGAAATTTGAATTAGAAGAATATAATTAGAGTGCACTGCTTAGCTTAGCAGTGAACCATATTCAGATAGTCTTAATATTATAAATTCTAACTATTGACTTATGCCAAAATGTGGTATAGGAGAAGTGGAAGAGCAAACGCCCAACTGTCAAGCAGAAAGTGAGTAGACTGCTTAATTGATAATTCAACAGATTACAATATAAGAACTTTTTTTTTTTTTTTGCAGTACATGGGCCTCTCACTGTTGTGGCCTCTCCCGTTGCGGAGCACAGGCTCCGGACGCGCAGGCTCAGCGGCCATGGCTCACAGGACTAACCCCTCTGTGTCATGTGGGATCTTCCTGGACCGGGGCACGAACACGTGTCCCCTGCATCGGCAGGCGGACTCTCAACCACTGCACCACCAGGGAAGCCCTATAAGAACATTTTTAAGAAATACCAGAAGAAATACTTAAAGTGTTTAAAGTGACTGGCTCTGGGTAGTGTGCCTGTAAAGAGGGACGAGGAAAGAGAAGGCCACGGTTTTCTGATACAAGACCATTAGTATTACTATTTGATTTTTAGCTATACATATGTATTACTTAAAATAAAAATAATTCTACATTATATTAATATGAGAGAGAGAGAAAAAAGAGAGATGACTACAATAAGAGCCCTCAAATGAATCAGGGCTCCTTGTGTCCACACTCCTCTGCATTATGACATTTCCTTTCATTGAGAGGTGAAGTCTATTTCTCTACCCTCTTAATCTGGGTTGGCTCCATACCTTGCTTTGATCGATAGAATACTGGGATGTCGAGACATAAGGCACACAGCAGTTACAGGTCTAATTCTGAAATCCAACCAGACACATGGTTTTCAGGTACTCTTGCTCTAGAGGCAGAGAATTTCCCTTGATTAGGCCTGGCTCTACTGTCTGGACACCATCCCATTACCCACTATTTTCCTCAGCCCCTGGTTCTACCTTCTAGGCTCTTGGCACCACCTCCTGAATTATCCTTCCCTTTCCATTGGAAATAACTCATGTTTGAAGCTCAATAGTTTTCTCAGAAAAAAAGAAAAAAATATGCACATTCACGGACCCAGTTTTCCTAAGAGAATGTACCAAACAGAACTACTCATACAATACATAGAGAAATATATGTATGTGAATATTTAATTGCAATAGTGGAAAATAAAAAAGTAGAAACAATATAAATCAATCCATGAGGGACTTGTTTAAATAATTATAGTTCCTGGCACATAATAGAGCCTAGTAACTATTCTTTAATAAACAAATGTCATATCAATACAAAGAAATACTTTGCAACTATTTGAAAGAATAACATAAATCTACATGTTCTAATATGTGCCCAATATGTGGCCACAAGAGTGCTAAATGAAAGTAAGAGAGTTCTATTGACAATATTTTTGTATTAAAAAAATGAATATATGTATATATGTACATATATACATATGCCTTTCTACATGCACAAAATGTATCTAAAACAATATACCCTGCTATTAAGAGTGACTACTTCTGGGAATTGGGATTGGGCCTAAGGGAAAATAAATAGTGCTGGGTAGTAATTTTAATTTTGATTTTATATACATCTATACTATTCATCTTAAAAGTTTTTTCATAGTATCTATTACTTTAATATGTGTACGCATACATACATGCACATACATATATGCTTATTTTCTTTAAAAGAGCATACCACACAGAAGAGCAACCAATACTGATCACAGGGGAATGTTTGTCCTGTTTTAGTCTGAGTTCGCTTTCTAATCCCTTAACCCCGTCATTTATTTATCCAGCACTTCACTGAGTGTTAGGCACTGTACTAGGCCCTGGATATTCAATGGCAAACAAGATAAACCTGGCCTCTGTCTTCAACGACCTTGCACTGTGGTCTGAGATAAGTAAACAGATGGTTAGGATACAGCATGTGACAAATGCTGTGATAGAGGGCAAAACGGTTTGCTGAGGTAGCATGTAGAAAGGATATGATAGGCTTATTGAATTCTAGTTCTATATTTCTCACTTTAACTCGAACAATTGGCATTCTAGTTTTATTCATCAGTGTCACAGTTTGGCTAATGTTTGCTCCTGAATTTGAGTCTGCTGCCAGTATGCTAGGCAACTCATGCTTCTGGTGCTACACACCTGAGGACTAAGGCCCATACCAGAGTGAAGCAACCTTGGCAATGAACTCCACCCAGTAGGGCTTCCCGCTGGCCTTTCTACACAGATGAAAATCAGAATTTTAGCACCCCTCGGCAGATGGTAAAGCCCTTTAAAATGAAGGAAGATTTCCAGATTACAAAAAGAAAAAAATCTATTCAAAATGTAAGAAAGCAGACAACTCAGGAAACAGGTGTACCTTGTTATTAAAAAAAAAATAAAGCATATATTCATTCAACAAATTATTTCTGAGTACCGACCATTGTTTTATGCACGGGGATACAGCAGTGAATAAAATCTCTGATCTCATAGTGTTCACATTCTAGTGGAGGGAGAGGGACAAAAATCAAGTAAGCAAACAACTTTCAAATGTATCAGGAGTGACCAAACATGCAAACGGGACCTGGAGGGACAGGAGCAAGTGTAGTTTTAAGCAGGATGAAATAGAAGGCCTCTGTACTGCAGCCTGAGGCGGGTAAGGGCCACTAAATGCTCTGGAATTGAGCTTTCCAAAAGAAAATTAGAATATTATTCATACTTTAAGATATGTACTTAAACCATAAGTTTTAAATTGTTAAGTCATTAACCATGTACCAGACAACCTGACAGAGACCTCAAACAAATGACAGAACTAAGCCTTACACCTAGAGTCCCCAGGAAATCACTGGCAATGAAAAATGGTGGTAGAGTATTCACGAATTTAAATCCTAAGTCAATGGGAAAAGATCAGTTACTCAAATTGGTCTTTTTAGCTCTAAGATATTGTTTAAAGCAAAGTCTTTCAATATTACTCTTCCCGTCTAGCGGAGTCTCTAAATAAAGATAAGATCCATTCACTCAGCAAATAGAAACAGGTTCATTGCAATGCTTGCAGAAGAGCCTCCTGAGTACACCAAACCTACCAGAATAGGCTCCTCCTCTCCTTTCACTCAGTTTTAATTATGTCAAATCTCACCACAAAGAAACACCTGTTGTTTCTAAGTGGCCACATAAAATGAAGGGAATAATAAGACTGAAGATTTTAAAAGCAAACAAGCTTTGATAATAAAACCAAAACCATCTCTTTCAGAACAAAAGAATTAAAGATAGGCATTTATACTGGCGATGAAAAGGTCATATTTTTAGCTTAGCTAAAAAGAATAAACATGAATGAAAGAAAATAATTCATTAAACTTTACTTTTTATTGAAGTACACTTGACTTACAATATTATATTAGTTTCAGGTGTACCACATAGTAATTAAATATTTTTATACATTATGAAATGATCACCATGATAAGTCTAGTTACCATCTGTCACCATACAAAGCTATTACAGCATTATTGATTATATTCCCTGTGCTGTACATTACATCCCTGTGACATTTATTTTATAACTGGAATTTTGTACCTCTTAATCCCCTTCCCCCATTTCAACCATCCCCCCTCTAGCAACCACCAGATTGTTCTCTACATTTAAGTCTGTTTTTGTTCTGTTTTGTTTTTTAATTTGTTTTGTTTTGAGGTCTACATATAAGTGAAATCACATGGTATTTGTCTTTGTCTAAGTGACTTCTTTCACTTAGCATAATACCCTCTAGGTCTACCCATGTTGTCACAAATGGCAAGATTTCATTCTTTTTTATGGCTCAGTAATATTCCATTGCACATATATATCACATCTTCTTTATCCATTCATCTATCATGTGCACTTAGGTTGCTTCTGTATCTTTGCTATAGCAAATAAAGCTGCAATAAACATCAGAGTGTGTATACCTTTTTGAATTAGTGTTTTCATTTTCTTCAGATAAATACCCAAAAGTGGAATTGCTAGTTTGTAATGGTAGCACTATTTTTAATTTTTTGAGGAAACGTCATGCTGTTTTCCATAGTTGTAGCAATTTACATTCCCACCAGCGGTGTATGAGGATACCCTTTTTCTACACTCTAGCCAACACTTATTATTTCTTATCCTTTTGATAGTAGCCATTCTGACAGGTGTGAGGTGATACCTCATTGTGATTCTGATTTTCATTTCCCTGATGATTAGTGATGTTGAACATCTTTTCACATGCCTGTTGGCCATCTGTATATCTTCTTTGGAAAAATGTCTGTTCAGTTCCTCTGCCCATTTTTAAATCAGGTTGTTTTTCTAATATTGAATTCACTGAGTTCTTTATATATTTTGGTTATTAACCCCTTTTCTGACATATCATTTGCAAATATATTCTCCCATTCAGTAGATTGCCTTTTCTACATCAAACTAAATGGCTTTTGCAAAGTGAAAGAAACCATTAATAGAATGAAAAGGCATTAAAGACTTTAAAAGGCAAGTATTCCTACAAAAAAAAAAAAATCAAATTTAAAGTCCAGCAATTTTCAGTGGAACAAATAATGGGAGGTGCAAATTTTAACACATATTCCAAAACTAATCATTAATATTTAGTCATGAATTTAAATTTATCTGTAAATCTCATATAACATTAAAGAAGAGTATGAAAGTTTTTTATTCATTAAGAAAAAATAATAGCTTAAAAAATCCCCATCCAGGAAGCAGCCGCATGGCACAGGGATATTGGCTCGGTGCTTTGTGACAGCCTGGAGGGGTGGGATAGGGAGGGTGGGAGGGAGGGAGACGCAAGAGGGAAGACATATGGGAACATATGTTTATGTATGACTGATTCACTTTGTTATAAAGCAGAAACTAACACACCATTGTAAAGCAATTATACCCCAATAAAGATGTTTAAAAAAAAAAAAAATCCCCATCCAGATCTACCGAGCCAGAATCTCTGGTGTCCTTAAAGCAGGTTTTAGGAACCACTGCTATTAAGACACCAAGTTAAATACACACCACTCCCAAACATTATAAGAATATTTAAAATGAATCATTTTAAAACATTTTAAATGTTGATAAGTCACAAATATTCATAGAAAGAAGGCACACTAGAAATTGCTCCTTTCAGAGTTCATCATGAATAATATTATTGCATGTTTACATTGTCAAAACATTTTTCATGCCACTTTTGTCATGTTTAATAGATAAGAATCCCAGGCTCAGAAAAGTTAAGAAACTCTCTGAAGGTCACTAAGCTGGCAAGGGGCAGAGAAGGATCCCAAGTCAAAGCATCTCATGCCAAGTCTAAGGCACTTTCTACTAATGTAACACATGGTTCCCATGGAGAAGGCCAAGAAATGAAGCAGTACGCAGGTGAGGGAACCTGGAAAGAAGCATCCTCTGATACCACTTTCCCTTTCCCATTGGCTGTGATTATCTTTGAAGCATGTTCCTTTTCACAAATATCCACTAATGATCTCATTCCCTCTGTAGATTAAGAGTGCATTCAATTATTCATTCATGCTATCTTCTTTTTAATTTACTCAGAATTCTGCCTAATATTCTGAACAGAGAAAAAGTTCAACAGATATAGGTGCTCTGGACCAATTCTTTATGAGAATAAGTTGTCATGAAAACTAGGACCATGCCACATATCTATTTACCCCTGGTATGGCAAATCTCTAGATGTCCCATTCTAAATCTCTGTGAAGTTTTATGTTTTCTGGTTAAAAAAATCAAGGGTTCCCAAACTGAACATACATCAGAATCACCTGGGAGCTTATTAAAAGTGCAAACCCTTGAGGCCTCCTCAAATCTACTGAAACATATCCTCTGGTGTCCTTGAACCAGCCTTTGGAAATCACTGCTAAAAGACAGCAGTGGAAATACACAATACAATTTTTTTTAAACCAAGCTATTCTGTTCTTAGATTTTAATGAGTTCAGATTGAGTTAGTTCAACACAATTTAAAACAATCGAAACAGATCTAGGTACATGGAGGCATCCTGTCCTTGACTGGACCCAGGCAGAAAACACAAAGCGTTAAAGGAGGCAGTTATGCCTGTCCACAGGGTGATGGAACTATGTGTGAAGGAGAAATCAACAGTCCTAGATCCAGAGTCAGCTCCGCCCCTGTGCAAATCATAACGCTACAGCTGGCCTCAGTGTCTCTTGGTTTCTATAACACTACTGGTTTTTTCTAACTATTCCTTCTTAGTTTCCTTTGCCTTTTGTTCTGTTTGTCCTTTAAATGTGACTGTCCTTTAGAGTCCTGTCCTCAGTTACTCTTTGAACTATACACACTAAACCTGGCTCACATCATCACGGTCCCATGTCTTGAATGACCATCTATATGTGAAAGTCTTCCAAATCTGCATCTTCACCAGTGTCCTCAGCTACACTCAAATGTACAAGACCACTGGGTTGTGCAGGTGATCCTAGACTTAGAGAGGTAACAGACATCCTACAGCCTTTCCTCATCATCAACCTATTTCCCACCAGTTAAGCTGGAATACTTTTAACTTTTCACTATTCCTTTCTGAAATATCTACTTCAGACAGTTAATAAAGCCAGATCTATCAGCAATAGAAAAATGGTTAAGTAAATTATGATGCCTAGATTTAATGGATAATTACACAGCCAAATAAAATTGTAGTGCTGAAAACTATTCAGAAATATGGGGAAAAAGTATGTTGTCACAAAAGACAACACTAAATTTTATTTGTATTATAATTACAATTACATGGAACAGTCAAATGCATTGGGACTAGGGAAGGGAATATGAAATAGGACAGCTTTTTGTTATTTGGAAATCTGGGTGTCTTTTCCCATTAAGAGATTTCCCTTAATGTTATTATTATATCATTTATGCAAATATATAGTTGACATATGATGATCTTAATTTGTATGGTTATTCAACTCTTTGTAACAAGTTTGGAGAGCTGAATAATAATATGACAGCTGCTTGTTGATTCTGTAAACAATAAGATGCTATAAAGCAACCCAGGATGCTCTTATAAAATATGTTTGCTATATCAATATACTGTGGAAATAACAACCACATCTATCTGCCCAGATCTCAGGACATTTTCCCAGGAGTAGCACCATCTTCTATACTCGCATATGATTATGCTTAAGAAATAAATGGGATTATTATAATTACTTTGGAAATGGGGAAACAGAAACAGAAAGATTTGGGGACTTACTCAAAGGCAAACCACAAGTCAGAATGAATTTACAAGTCATTGATACTTACTTGACCAGCAACATAAATATATTTCAGGTTTCTATACCAACTGTTCTTAGCTTTTAACACAAAGCATAATTTGCCTAAGTAAAGGGAACACTATTATCTTGATTCATGATTTCATATCTTATAACATGCTCCTTCTTTCTATTTGCTTAGGAAATGTTCTTAAACTCTCAGATACACATTTATACATGATATATGACTTTCAGAGAATTTACAGAATTCTATTCTGTAAATATAATCCTTGATTTCAGGTGCTCAGTTTACATGCAAAATAACAAAATTGAAATTGAAGTGCAGTTATACAGATCCTCACTTATTTTCCTACTCAATAGAATAATGACCCCTTTGGCAAACTAATTCTGATATTGTTATGACTGCAGGTTACTGAGGTTTAAAAAATGACCTAGAGGGTTTCCCTGATGGCGCAGTGGTTGGGAGTCCGCCTGCCGATACAGGGGATGCGGGTTCGTGACCCGGTCCAGGAAGATCCCACATGCCGTGGAGCGGCTGGGCCCGTGAGCCATGGCGGCTGAGCCTGCGCGTCTGGAGCCTGTGCTCCGCAATGGGAGAGGCCACAACAGTGAAAGGCCCACGTACCGCCAAAAAAAAAAAAAAAAAAAAAATGACCTAGAAAAGTAAATTACTAATAGTTCAACAGGTGATACAATTCTAAGCCAGAGTTCCTTTGCATTTCTTGGTCTATTGATTTTGGATTTCAAAGAAATGAAAATCAAAGAAATGCGGCTGCTAATCTACCTTAGAAGCAGCATTCTGTCATTTAAAAATAACATTATTCTGACTAGCATTCAGCCCCTTCTCACCTTGTCACTTCATGTATGCTAAATATTCAACCACAAGATTTCCTCTGTAAACACACAGGTCACAAGAGCTCTGAAAATTCAGAAAGTGATACTTTCTTTAACCATTTCCTGAACCCTAAACAAGTAAAGACTTAAGAATGAGAGACATGTTACTCCCTTTTGCATTGACAGTTTTACTCTCCTGTCAATAAACTTACAGCTCCCCCTTTTTTTCCTTAAGGGCCTAAGTCTTGAGAAATTCTGCAGAGAGATATATTTTTTAATCTCAAGTATTTGGGAATGTTTGGAAATACCATCTACCAATAGTTTTCTGCAGATTTAAGGGTCCAAATTCTAGTCCCTTCTTTTTTTTTTTTTTGCGGTACGCGGACCTCTCACTGTTGTGGCTTCTCCCGTTGCGGAGCACAGGCTCCAGACGCGCAGGCTCAGCGGCCATGGCTCACAAGCCCAGCCGATCCACGGCATGTGGGATCTTCCCGGACCGGGACACGAACCTGCGTCCCCTGCATTCGCAGGCGGACTCTCAACCACTGCGCCACCAGGGAAACCCTCTAGTCCCTTCTTGATCAAAGCCACAATAATGAATCCTGTTTTACTCTTCTACTACCGTGGTACTACAGGTAAATTTCATTTTGCCCTCTAAATGAGAAGCACAAACTGGTAACTTTCAGGCTTTATTCAGGCCACTAACCTGTTTTGGTTGGCCCACCCAAAGCTTTTAGAATTAAGCCAACATATAAAAAGCAGTTAAATTAGCATAAAAGTCCAGAGAATCCAGATATCCAGTTTCTCTTGAAAGACTGGAAACTTTGGCAACCCTGGGCCTACATTTCTATGTGGTAATAATTCAGCTGATAGGGAGAAGTGGCTGCCTCTTCTACAGAGCGGTCAATCTCCAGTTGACCATGGTCCCTGCTAACCAGTCCAGAATCCTATTGTGTCCCTGACACCAAGATCCTTGTTATACCCTGCACACTTCATATAATTATGCTACCTGCCTGGTTTCTATAGGCATTTGAGCTCCTTACCTCTTCTGATAAAATGTTTTCTATTTTATTTCATTAGCATATATTGCACATCCAGTGAATGAAAGTGGGGAGTAGTAAGGAATAGGAGGTTACAAGTTCCTGAGCTCAGGGAACGTAAACTCTAGCAGCAGGGACTGAAATGCACTCAAAGTGATAATGCAAGGTGTTTAGCACTGAATCCCATATAATGGTCTAAAGCAGTCTTGTCCAATAGAATTATAACATGAGCCACATATTTAATGTTAAATTTTCTAGTAACCACACTGAAAGTTTTTTAAGGTGAAATTAATTTAATAATATATTTTACATAAACCAATATAACCAAAATCTTATTTCAACATAAAATCAAGGTAAAAAATTACTAATGAAATATTCATATCCTGTTTTTTGTACTAAGAAGTCTTTGAATCCAGTATGTCATTTATATTTAACAGTACCTCTCAATTTGAACTAGCCACATATCTCAAAAAATGTGGACTAGCCAGCTTTCAAGTGCTCAAGAATCACACGTGGGGACTTGCCTGGTGGTGCAGTGGTTGGGAATCCACCTGCCAATGCAGGGGACATGGTCCGGGAAGATCCCACATGTCACGGAGCAGCTGAGCCCGTGCGCCACAACTATTGGGCCTGCGTGCCACAACTACTGAAGCCCGTGCACCTGGAGCCCGTGCTCTGCAACAAAGAAAAGCCACTGCATTGAGATGCCTGTGCACCGCAATGAAGAGTAGGCCCCGCTCGCCACAACTAGAGAAAGCCCGCGGGCAACAACGAAGACCCAACACAGCCAAAAATAAGGAAATAAAGAATCACATGTGGCTAGTGGTTAGAGTAATGGACAGCACACATCTAAATTAAAACTAAAGAGCCCAGAGAGCAGAACTCATTACACTTGAGCATTCGAGGAAGGCTTCACGGTGAAAGTACATTGGAAAATAAATAAGATTCTGACTAGCAGAGATGGGCCAGTTTGGGAAGCTTTTTATAATGGTGGAAAAGCAGAACAAAACCAAATAAAGTGATATATCTACTTAGGGAATTAGAGGAACTCAAACAGCAGGAGACATAAGACAAGGGGAAAGCAGAAGGTTAAGATGAAAAGGGATGTTTGAACAAGCTTACCAAGGACATTCACTGCTATGGTAAGGAGATAAGATTTTATTCTCTGGGTAATAGAAGCCACCAAGACAATCTGAGCAGGAAAAGTGGTTTCTCACATATATGTTTTAGGATGGAGCGTATACAAGACTGGGTTAATGTAACTCAAATCAAATTAGTCAGGTCTGAATTCATGCAAATAGGGTTAGAATACAAATATGGAAGCTCCAAAAGGCTGATATCAGTTCAATACAAAAAATAATTTTCTAAATTGTCAGTATTGCCCAAAGAACTATGTGCTGCTCTAGGAAATTGTAAATCCAGCTTTGGGGATGTAGAAGCAGATGCTAAATAATGAGTCTTCAGGAGTCAAGCAAAGTAGGGAAGCTCTTTTGTCCCCTGCAATACACAGATAGCACCCCTACACTCAATTCGCTTTGAGCAAGCTGTGTAACTTCATGCCTTTCTCTCCCATTCAAGACAGCATATTGGAATGCAAGGGAGAGAAAGAGGGCTATTATTACTGAGATAACCTTGAGTCTGTTCTAATTTATTTTGTAAAAGAAAATAAATCACTCTCAACCTTTGTTCCTTTATTATTACGGGGGGTTAGACGAAGAACATTTTATTCTCTTGGCAGCGGGTATGAGAATTCCTTTTACTGAGAGAATTGCCTTTGTTGGGAAAATGCTTTAGTAGCCCCACTTGCAATAGATGAGTGCTGCAAGGGCCAGAACCGTCACCTGAGGCCAAGGATTCAGAAGAGACGGTCCAACTACATGGCATGAGACAGAGAGAGAAATCTGTGTGATTTTAAGAGGGAAGGAGTGGAAGAAAAGAAAGTCAGGGCAGGGAGGGAAGTGGGGGAGCTAGTGCAATTGGGAGACTGAAGTCCTCAGATATTCAATCAAGTTACAAACTCAGGAAATGCTTGGTGTGAGTGGATTTGGGGCAGTAAACTAGCGGAGGCACTGAATTTTGCATCCAGGTGGACAAAACACAGAAAACACTTGCAGATGCAAAATGCTAAACCAGAGGAAGCCTCAAGAACATAAGCCCCGGACTTCCCTGACGGTCCAGTGGTTAAGATTCCATGCTTCCACTGCAGGGGGCGCGGGTTCCCTGGTGGTCGGGCTGGGTTGGGAAATAAGATCCCACAGGCCGTGCGGCAAGGCCAAAAAAAGAAAAAGAAAAAAGTCCGTAGAAATGTAAAGAAATTATGGGAACCACTGTGAACTGGGGCTCAAGTCATATTAATTTAGAATCTCAGGGGCAGGGAGATACCACTGATCACCTTAGTAGCACTGCATTTGTCCGCATTGCTTGTAGAAGAGCCCACATCTATCTCTACACACAGGGACATCATGCGACCTTGACTGAAAGCAGCCGTTAGAAAGGGTAGTCAGCCCCAGACTGCAGATTGGCAAAGACTGCCTTGTGAACCCTCTCATCCCTGACTCGGTATGACAATAACTGTTTTAAGTGGTCTTCAAATATTCTAAACTACATCGATTTTATTTAGCCGGTGCTCCTCCAAGTGAAGTCTGATAAGATGGTGTGCCAGAGAGACCTCGGGCTTGCAGAAAATAATACCACGCGTCCTGCACTGCCCATTGTATTTGACAGTAAATACTCCTTTGTCATTTTAAAATAAGCATGACTAGATTATATAATTATATTATTAGTTATTATTAGTTATTAAAATAAGCACTTAATTTTAAGAGAAAGCCTGGAGAATTCAAAGCATGGCATTCCTGGATCACTCCATGCTTTACCACCAGATCGCAGGGATATATGTGTCCCTGTCAACTGCTATAGGGAGACTTCAGTGGGCAAGTTTGTGAAGCCCTGGTCTAAACCACACCAAAACCTTGCTTAGACAGAGCCCTGGAGGCCAACTGTCCCATCACAGCTATCTGCAAGTTGCCTTTGATTTTATGCCAGTTTCCAAGCAGCCCTGGGGGCCATGTGGTAAGCAGCCGTAAATCAGCTTCATCATCATCATCACTGCATGCCCTGTAAAAGCTCACGCACTTGTGGACATCTGGTCTATAAGCATCATGTAAAACTAGATAAATGTAGGCGCTACCCCTGCTGTCTGGAGCTCACTGGCTGGGTGCTACAACCTAGCTGTGGACTCACATCTATTAGAGCATACAAACACAGGCCACTGAACCTCAGGGACATCAAAATGAGTAAAGCAAAATTACAAGTAGACTGCAGTTATTCTGTTGATTGTGTGATCTGTTCACTGGAACAATGGCTGAGAAGAAAAATCACTATAACACAGTGGCCAAAAGCAAAAGCCCTGCAATTAGACTCTATGGGGGAGAATCCTGGCTCTGCCACTTCTTAGCACTGTGACCTGGGGCAAGTTATCTAAGGACTCTGGTTCTCAGTTTCCTACCATGTGAAATGGAGAAACTAATCATTCCTGCTCCATGGTGTTTTAAGAAAAGTTAAATGAGTTAATAGCTGAGGTAACCAAGTGCCTGGCATAGACTTAATGCTCAATAAGTTTCTCCTCTCTCTCTCTCAAACCCCCCTGCCCCCTCTAACTGAAATGGTTGGACAATACACATTTGTGTCCTAGGCACTGTGCTATGGCTAAAGACTACCCGCAAAGTAGGTTGCCCTGTAATACAAGGCAGGCTGTGACAAGCACTATAACAAAGGTAATGAAATACTCAGAGAGTGTATTAACCTGAGAGCAAGGACTGGTCTCGTTCATCCTTGTTTCCTCAGCATATTACTCAGTGTCTAGCACAAAAGCAATGCTCCATAAATTATTGGACAAGAAACAAATGGTTTACAGGCAAGAGGTGGGCAGAACTAGGAAATGCTTTGGAGAAAGGCTTGGTAATGCAGGTGGGATTTCTGAAAAAAAAAGTAAGAGGTTGTAAGTCAAGGAGAAAAAAACGGGAGTCAGGACTTCCCCGGTGGCGCAGTGGTTAAGAATCCGCCTGTCAACACAGGGGACACGGGTTCGAGCCCCGGTCTGTGAAGATCGCACATGCTGCGGAGCAACTAAGCCCGTGCGCCACAACTACTGAGCCTGCGCTCGAGAACCCGCGAGCCACAGCTTCTTAAGCCTGCGTGCCTAGAGCCCGTGCTCCGCAACGAAGAGTAGCTCCCGCTCATCGCAACTAGAAAAAGCCCACGCACAGCAACGAAGACCCAACACAGCCAGAATAAATAAAATTAATTAATTAAAAAAAAAGGGGAGTCAGGGAAACAGGGAGATGATAAGGAAAGGGGAGGTAGGCTTGTCACACACACTATGGCCCTGATGTCAAGAGAATTTCAAAATATGAAAAAGAATTATCATTAACCTTGTTGTCAACCAAGGGTGAAACTGAAAAGCCCTTGTCAAGCTCCAGGTTCAAAAGAAACTCTACAGGCAAGAGAAAGAGCCTCAGACTTGTAAGGTCTGGACTTAACGAAGAGAATAGAAAACATGTTAATCAGAGGAACTCTCTCACTCCAGGCTGCAGCCCACCTGAACTACCTGGAATGCTCTCAAGGTTCCACACCTTCTCTTGCCTTAGGACATTGCAATGAATGTGTTTTTTCCTTTTCCAGACTCCTCAAATTGTCCATCCCTCCCTCTCCTCCCCCATTCCACCTACCTAACTCCTATTTATCCTCAAGGACTCAGTCCACATGTAAGCTTCTCAGGAAAGCCTTCCTTGCCCCTCACCACCCAGATCTGGGGTAATAGCACACCTGCTCATATTTCTATAACAATCCACACTCACCCCCACAATGCAATTGCCTATTTACTTGGGTAGCTTCCTCCATCGCACCGCAAGCTCCTCAAGGCAGGCATTATGTCTCACTTATTGTTAAGTGCTTGATAAGTTAATAAATGGGAAGCAAGTTGAAATTCCCCCAAATTAAAAAGTATACACATTGAAACAATACCATATAAGTCATTTGGGCAAACTTTTTAACTCACCTCTGGCTGAAGCCATTTAAAAATTAATGAGTAATGTATCACTCAATCAGTGATACATTATCAGCTCAAATACAGCTTTCATTAGAGCATGGGTTAAAAGTCCTAATGTGCCTCATCTTCCCCATTCATATACATAAGACCAATGAGATCCCATGTCCAGCCCTTCAAGGAAGTTTACAGATACAGTTAGTTCCCTTTTATTCTTAGAAAATGCAATTGATTTTTTTTTTTTACCTATCAGGATGCCAGAAAGAGAAAATTTCATTAAATACATTGTTAAGATGTGAGGAAACAGGCAATCTACATGAGTGGTAGAAAGGTAAATAACTATCATAATGCATATACATTTGCACACCTTACAAATTTATCAAGAGGATTATACTCCATGAATGCAAAATATGGTATACAAGGTTGCGCACTATTGCATTTTGGGGCTAATTTTTATTGAGGTAAAATATACACAACATAATATTTACCATTTTAACCATTTTAAAGTACACAATTCAGTCACATTAAGTACATTCACATTGGCTATTCGTTCAAGATGTTGGCATACTAAGAGCTGAAATGTACCTTCTCCCATGGATACAATAAATATACACCTACATATGAATCAATTCCTTCTGAAAAGAACCTGAGAACTAGCTGAATACAAAGAATAAAAGGACTCTACCACAAAGAATAAAAAGGACTACATCAAGATGGGTAGGAGAGGCAGAGAAACACTCTCATCCAAAGCTCCAAACCTGGCAAGGCGTCACACATAGGGAGGGATCGCACCAGAGAGGCATCCTGCCAGAGGAGCATGGGGTTGGTGCCCCACATCAGGTACCCTGGCCCCTAGGATCTACACAGAGAGATGAGTCCCAAAACGCCTGGCTTAGAAAACCAAGGTGGTTGACATCCAAGGGTCTCAAAGTGCATAGGAAACTGAGACTTACCAATTAAAGGGCTCACATGTGGTCTCACTAGCCCTAAGACCCAGCAAGTTTGAAAGTGCCAAGACTACATGTGAAGGAAATTTGCAAATCTACATGATTTGGCTGGAAGGCCAGGGGATGATGGAAACATTTCCCAGAGACAGAGGCACTATCAGATGCCATTGCTGTGCTCCTCGCCTAACTTGCTAGCACAGGTGGGCAACCTTGGATGTGGGGGTAAGCAACCACAGCACTACCCCGCCACATTGCTGAAGCCAAAGAGCTCTGCAGCTATAGTGCTCCCCTACTCCCTTGCTGAAGCAGGCAGGCACAAACAGTCAAGGTACTTTCTCATTCCTCGCCTAAAGTCGAAGCCTGCACACACAGACAGGGCACTCTCATGCTGCATTACTGAAGCCTCTGGGCATACGTAGTCAGGTCATTTTCCCACTGCCTTCCTGAAGCAAGAGAGAAAGCCCTACCCGCTATACTCTCCAGCTTCCTAGCTAAAGCCAGTAGACACGCACAATCTGCACAGGGGATGCCCCTGGATCACCTGGCCTGGTGGCCAAGGGGTCTGGCATGCCTGAGCTCCACAGGACCGTAACAAAGGAAAGACAATTTTTGGCACCACCCTCAGGGCACCGCACAGACAGCAGACTGAAATACAACCCACTCTTTCTGTGAAAAAGGCCTATTTACTCACCTGGAGCTTCACTCTGAGGAAGAGCTTTAGGTTTCCCACACATTTAGAGGCTAAGGAGGAATGCCCAGGGAAAGTAAACAGGGAGACACCATCCTTGTGCACCCCCTTGGCCTTGCACAGCTCAATAAGACTTCCCAGAAAGGAGCTTATACACTCATCAGGAGCTCCGATTTTTGCAACTGTCATCCACAGGACACCGCCAGATCTCCTGGTCTGGAGGCCAGCAGGGATTACTGTTGCAGCCCCATAGGACTGTATCTATCTACCTACTTTAAAATATGCTGGGGAATTCCCTGGCAGTCCGGTGGTTAGGACACCACACTTCCATTGCAGGGGGCACAGGTTCAATCTCTGGTTGGGGAACTAAGATCCCGCATGCCATGCGGCGTGGCCAAAAAAAAACCAGCTGCTGCCTGATGGTCTGGCATCCAATTACCTGAAACTAGGTGCCAAATGAGATTCCTCTCCTTGGAATACTGACAGGCCTCGGCACACCCTCAGCAACAGGGGCATACTGAGAATAAATCAGGCGGCACCTGACACAGAGCTGGGATGAGTCAGCTCCACCCTTCCCTCCTGACAGCAGAGCAATAATTGCCCTGGCCAGGTGCCTCAAGCCCCATCCACACCATGCAAAGACTGGGCCAAAACCAGAACAGATGAGCACCTGTCTTGTCTTCCTCATGAAACAGCCAAGCCACAACAGGGCCAGGTGAGCACCCTGAGCCCCACTATCCCTACACAGCAGCCAACCTAAAACCCAGTCCAGAGACCAAACTGCAACCAGGATAGGTAAGCAACTCAAACCCCACCCTACCCACTCAGCAGCTGAGCTGCAAACAGGCCAGGTGAGTACCCTGAGCCCCACCTTCCCCATGTAGCAGCCACAAGGCTATCACAGTAGCTGGCACATGCAGCCCACATGAGAAATATTGATAGAGTGCCTGGCTCTGGTGACCAGGGGACATTGTGCTTTGGGGCTACACAAAACAATGCCATCACAAGATCACTCCTTCAAGATTAAGGGAGGTAGCCATTACACCTAATACACACAGACAAACACAGAGAGACAGGCAAAATGAGGAGACAGAGGAATAAGCTCCAAACCAAAGAGCAAGGCAAATCCCCAGAAAAAGACCTTAGTGAAATGGAGATAAACAACCTACATGATAAAAGGTTTAAAGTAATTGTCATAAAGATGTTCACCAGTCTCAGGAAGGAAAAATGGATGAACACAGAGAACTTGAACAAAGAGACAGAAAATGTAAGAAAGTACCAAACTGAAATTATAATTGAACTGAAATATACAGCAGAGGGGTTCAACAGCTAAATGGATGAAATAGGAGCATGAATCAGAGAAAGCAATGGCAAACAACCAGAGAGAGCAGCAAAATGGAAAAAGAATTAAAAGAAGTGAGGATACCTTAAGGGACCTCTGAGACAACATCAAGTGAATAAAATTTGCATTATAGGAGTCCAAGAATAAGAAGAGAGAAAGGGCCAGAAAAATTATTTGAAGACAATAATGGTTAAAATTTCCCCTAATCTGAGGAACGTAAAAGGCATCCAGGTCCAGGAAACCCAGAGAGTTCCAAATAAGATGAACCCAAAGAGAAATACACTAAGACATATTATAATTAAAATGATAAAAGATAAAGAGAGAATCTTAAAGACAGAAAGAGAAAAGAAAATTATTATGTACATGGGAAACCCCATAAGGGTATCAAAGATTTTTTTGGCAGAAGTTTTACAGGCCAGAAGGGAGTAGCATGACATAGTCAAAGGGCTGAAAGGAAAAACCTGCCAAGCAAGATACCTGGCAAGGCTATCATTCAGAATTGAAGGACAGATTAAGAGTTCTACAGATAAGCAAAAGCTAAAGGAGTTAATTACCTCTAAACCAGCCTTACAAGAAATGTTAAAGGAACTTCTCTAAGCTAACAAAGAAAGGCACTAATTAATAATAAGAAAACATATGAAAGTAAAAATCTCACCTGAAGAGATAAATAAATAATAAAGGCAGTGGGTCAATCACTTATAAAGCAAGTAAAGAGAGTAAAAGACAAATGTAAAATTAATTGAAAATACAATAATTAGTGAAGGAATACATAAAATAAAAACATATAAAATGTGTCATCCAAAATATAAAATGTGGGGAGGAGAGTGAAAATATTAAGCTTTGGAATGTGTTCAAAATTAAGTTACTATCAACTTAAAAGAGACTGTTATATACATAGAATGTTATAAGTGAACTTCTTAGTAACCACAAAGAAAAAACTTATAGTAAATACATAAAGGAAAATGAGAAAGCAATCAAAATGTAACACTGAAGAAAGTAATCAAACCACAAGGGAAAAGAGAAAGAGAAGAATAAAGGGAAAGGAACTACAAAAACATCCAGAAAACAATTAACAAAATGGAAATTAGTACATACATACCAATAATTACTTTAAATGTAGATGGACTAAACTCTCCAATCAAAAGACATAGGATGGCTGAATGGATCAAAACATGACCCTTCTATAAGTGACCTACAAGAGATTCATTTCAAACCTGAAGACACTCACATACTGAAAGTGGAGGGATGGAAAAAGATATACCATGCAAATGGAAATTAAAAGAAAACAGGGTAGCAAATATTTATATCAGACAACTTTGACTTTAAAACAAACACTGGAACAAAAGAAAAAGGAGGGCATTATATAATGATAAAGGGGTCAACCCAAGAAGAGAATATAATATTTGTAAACATTTATACACCCAACATAAAAGCACATAAATACACAAAGAACATACTAACAGAAATAAAAGGAAAAATCGACAGCAATACAATAATAATAGGGGACGTTAATACCTCACTTACATCAATGGATAGATATCCAGGCAGAAAATTAATAAGAAAACACTGACCTTATATGACACATTAGACAAGATGGGCCTAACAGACATACACAGAACTCTTCCAAAAGCATAAGAATACACATTCTTCTCAAGTGCCCATGGAACATTCTCCAGGATAGAGCACATGTGAGGCCACAAACGAGTTTCAATAAATTTAAGAAGATTGAAATCATATCAAGCATCTTTTCCAACCACAATTGTATGAAACTAGAAATCTATTACAAGAAGAAAACTGGAAAAAACACAAATACATGGAGACTAAACAACATGCTATTAAATAATGTGTCAACAAAGAAATCAAAGAGCAAGTCAAAAATACCTTGAGACAAATAAAAATGGAAACACAACTTTCCAAAATCTATTAGACAAAGCAAAAGCAGTCTAAGAGGGAAGTTCATAGCAATACAGCCCTAACTCAAGAAACAAGAAAAATCTCAAATAAACAATCTAACTTTACACCAAAAGAAACTAGAAAAAGAACAAATGAAACCCAAAGTTAATAGAAGGAAGGATATAATAAAGATAAGAGAGGAATTAAATGAAATAGAGACTAAAAAAAAATTTTTTTTAAGTCAATGAAACTAGGAGCTGGTTCTTTGAAAAGACGAACAAAATTGACAAACTTTTAGCCAGACTCCTCAAGAAAAAAACAGTTCAAATAAATAAAATCAGAAATGAAACAGGAGAAATTACAACCAATACCACAGAAATACAAAGGATCATAAGAAAACACGATGACCAAATATATGCCAACAAATTAGACAACCTAGAAGAAGAAATGGATGAATTATTAGAAACATACAATCTTCCAAGATTGAATCATGAAGAAATAGAAAGTCTGAATAGACTGATTACTAGCAATGAAATTGAATTAGTAATCAAAATACTCCCAAAGCACAAAAGTGAATTCCACATGACATTGAAAGAAGAGATAATACCTATACTTCTCAAATTATTCCCAAAAATTGAAGGGAAAGGAACACTTCCAAACTCATTTTACAAAGCCAGCATTACCCTGATCCAAAACCAAAGATACATCAAAAATAAATAAATAAATAAAAGAGAGAAAGAAAAGAAAATTACAGACCAATATTCCTGATGAAAACAGATGCAAAAATCCTCAACAAAATATTAGCAAACCAAATTCAACAATACATTAAAAAGATCATGCACCATGATCAACTGGGATTCATTCAGGGATGCCAGGATGGTTTAACATCCACAAATCAGTCAACATGTTACACCACATTAGCAAAACTAAGAATAAAAATCATACTATCATTGTAATAGATGCAGAAAAAACATTTGAAAGAATTCAATATCCATTTATGATAAAAACTCTCAACAAAGTGGTTTAGAGGAAATGTACTCCAGCATAATAAAGGGTTTTATATGACAAACCCACAACTAAAATCATACTCAACAGAGGAAAGCTAAAAACTTTTCCTTTAAGATCAGGAACAAGACAAGGATGCCCACCATTGCCACTGTTATTCAACATATATTGGAAGTTCTGGCCACAGCAGTTAGGCAAGAAAAATAAATAAAAGACATCCAAGTTGAAAAGGAAGAAGTAAAATTGTCACTGTTAGCAGATGACATGATACTATATATAGAAAAACAAAAAAACTATTAAAACTAATAAACGGATTCAGTAAAGTTGCAGGATGCAAGATTCATACAGAAATCTGTGGTATTTCTATCCATTAATAACAGACTATCAAAAAGACATTTTAAGAAAACAATCCCATTTACAATTATCTCAAAAATAATAAAATACCTGGGAATAAATTTAACCAAAGAGGGGAAAGACCTGTTCTCTGAAAACTATAAGATATTGAGAAAAAAACTGAAGATGACACAAATAAATGGAAAGATATATCATGCTCATGGATTGAAATAATCAATATTGTTTAAATGTCCATACTACCCAAAGCCATCTACAGATTTAATGCAATTCCTATCAAAATACCAATGGCATTTTTCACAGAACTAGAACAAATAATTCTAAAATTTGTATGGAACTACAAAAGACCCTGAATAACCAAAGAAATCTTGAGAAAGAAGAACAAATCTGGAGTCATTATGCTCCCTAACTTCAAACTATACTGCCAAAGCTACAGTAATCAAAACAGTATGTTACTGGCACAAAAACACACACATAGCTCAATGGAACAGAATAGACTGCCCAGAAAAAACTCCACGCTTATATGGGCAATTAATCTATGACAAAGGAGGCAAGAATATATAACAGGGGAAAAACAATCTTTTCAATAAATGGTGTTGGGAAAACTGGACAGCCACATGCAGAAGAATGAAACTGGACCACTATCCTACACCATACACAAAATTTAGCCATACACAAAATGAATTAAAGACCTGAAACCATAAAACTCCTAGAAGAAATTACAGGCAGTAAACTCTTTGACATCTGTCTTAGCAATATTTTTTTTGATATGCCTCCTCAGCTCAGGGAAACAAAAGCAAAAACAAACAAATGGGACTATATCAAATTAGAAAGCTTCTGCCCAGCACAGGAAACCATCCATAAGATGAAAAGACAACCTACTGAATGGGAGAAAATATCTGCAAACAATATATCTGATAAGGGGTTGATATCCATAATATATAAAGCACTCATACAATTCAATATAAAAAGAAACAAACAACCCATTTTTTAAAAATGGGCAGAGAACTTGAGTAGACATTTTTCCAAAGAAGATATACAAATGGCTAACAGGCAAATGAAAAGATGCTCAACCTCACTAATCATCAGGGAAATACAAATCAAAACCACAGTGAGATCTCACCTCACACCTGTCGGAATGGCTATTATCAAAAAGACAAGAAACAGCGAGTGTTGACCAGGATGTGGAGAAAAGAGAACCCTTGTGCACAGTTGGTGGTGGGAATATAAATTAGTGCAGCCACTATGGAAAACACTATGTAGGTTCTTCAAAATACTAACTACCATACAATCCAGCAATTCCACTTCTGGATATTTATCTGAAGGAAACAAAAATACTAATTTGAAAAGATATATGTACCCCTATGTTCACTATTTACAATAGATAACATATGGAAGTAATCTAAGCGCCCATCAACAGATGAATGAATAAAGACTTGGTGTGTGTGTGTGTATGTGTGTGTGTGTACACACACAATGGAATATTACTCAGCCATAAAAAGGAATGAAATATTTACATTTGCAACAACATGGATGGATCTAGAGGGTATAACGTTAAGTGAAATAAGTCAGACAGAGAAAGACAAATACCATATGATGTCACTTATATGTAGAATCTAAAACAAAACAAACAAAAAAATAGAAACATACTGGTAGATACAGAGAACAAATTGGTGATTGCCAGAGGGGTGGGAAGAGAGGGGAAAGGGCAAAATAGGTGAAGGGAATTAAGATGTACAAACTTCCAGCTATATAATAAATGTCACAGGAATATAAGGTACAGCATAGGGAATATAGTCAATAATACTGTAATAACTCTGTATGGTGGCAGATGGTAACCAGACTTATTGTGGTGATCATTTTTTAATGTACAAAAATACCAAATCACTATGTTGTACACCTGAAACTACTATAACATTATCTGTCAATTATAATTCAATTTAAAGTTAAATTTAAAAAATTTAAAGTACAATCACATTGTTATATAACCACCCCACTATCTATTTCCAGAAGTTTTTAAACTTCCCTCATCCCCACCTCCCTGTTCCTGGTAACCACTATTCTACTTTCTGTCTCTATGAATTTGCCTATCCTAGGAGCTCACTTAAGTAGAATCAAACAATATTTGTTCTTTTTTGTCTAGCTTATTTCACTTAGAATAATGTTTTTAGGTTCATTCATCTTGTAGCATGTATCAGAATTTCCTTCCTTTTTTAAGGCTGAATAATTATTCCGTTGTATGTATATACCACATTTTGTTTATCCATTCCTCTGTTGATGGACATTTGAGTTGTTTCCACCTTTTGGCTATTGTGAATAATGCTACTACGAACATCAGTATATAGGTATCTGTTTGGGTCCCTGCTTTCAATTTTTTTGATTATACACCTAGAAGTTGAATTGCTGGCTCATATGGCAATTCTATGTTTGACTTTTTGAGGAAGCACTAAACTGTTTTCCACAGCGGCTGCACCATTTTACATTCTGACCAGCAATGCACTAGGCTTCTTACATTTATATAAGAACAAAAGATTATAAGCAACCTAAACATTTATCGATACTCAACTGATTAAATAATTTATAGTGCATTCTCACAATGAAATATCATGTAACCATAAAAATAGAACAGGGACTCCTTTTTTGTATGAATAAAGAAAGGGTTCTAAAATGTGTTACGTGAAAAAGCAAGATGCAGAACAGTGAGTATGTTATGCTATCATTTATGTAAAAGAGAAGAAAAAGTATTTACATAAATTTGCTTGGAAAAATATAAAACATCTCTGGAAGGATAACAGAAGAAAGTAATCAAGTTTATTGCTTCTTAGAAGAGGAATTAAGTTATAGGAGGTCCAAGGAAGACAAAGGGTTTTCACTCTATAATTTTGTATAAGTTTTGAATTTTGAAGAACAAGATTATATGATCAATTTGACTATTAAATCTAAAACATTTTTAAAGTATTGGATTTTCTGAGCAAAATACATTTGTCACACTGAAGGTCCACACCACCACACTTAGAAGGGGAAAGTAGAGCATCTCTCCTGTTGCAGCACCACAGGCATCTCGTAGAAAAGATGCTCTACATCTTTTACTCCACATCTACTCCCTTCATTTTCCGTGTTTTCTAAAACTAGCATTTGAGCCCCAAATTTAACCTGCTTCTCCAGACCCTTCCTGTTCACCTCCCCAAAGGAAAGAGATGAACTCAAAATTACTTTGTGAAAGCCAGAACCCCACTCTGGGAACAACTTCCCCCAAAAAGTGAAGACACAAAGTGAAAATGTCAATCAAACACATGGAAAATAAAAATGTCTCCTAATATGGTAAAATCACAGCTTTAAAGTAGGAGCTTGGGAAAATATAAAAGTGAATCCATCTCTCTATCTTTAAAACACTTTACTATCTATATATGTCTGTGACACCGATGTCTTTTTAGCACTCTAAATTGGGAAATGAGGATAATGTCTTTTTCAGTATCTTTGAGTAATAGAAAGTATAGTAGCTCATCATTATAGGAAAGATCATAACAATGGCAGCAAAATGTCCAATGTTTGCCTTTTCATTATCTAGTTGCACCAACTAGTTCAACAAATATATATTTTTTAAATAGTTATTTCCCAGGGTTCTATTTAAGTTAATGTGGCAATATTCCCAATTGCGCTCCTAGTTAACTACTCATAGTCCTTGAGGACTACAGTCCTCAATTAGTTACGTATGCTTTTAGTCATTTGCCTTTTTGTGTCTTTCTTGAAAATCCACAGTTGATAATCACAAGATTCAAGCTGAGGTAAAATTTTGTCAGTATTTTTAAACACCATTTGGCCAAAAACATTGCTTGGGGACACACACATACACATATGCTGATGAGTCATACTCTAACATGTTATTTTGAGACCTTCCTGCCCACCATAACACAGCCACACATCTGGCCCATCTTCAAAAGGGTGACTCGTTGGAGCAGTGTTCATGGGGCTCTCCAAGGCCAGATAGCATTAATGCAAAAGTAGTATATCCCTTCCAGCTCCCTACTTCCAGAGTTCACACAGGAAACATAAAAAATATATATATTTAAATAAAAGCCAATGTGGAAAACACGTGCTTTCATAATCTTAAATAGACTTTATACATTGGTTCAATGAACTTAATTGATGTGGAAATAGTAATTCAGTTATCGGGAAAACAGACTTGAAGATTTTAATATTATCACTTAAAGTTTTAATGAAAAGGGCAGGTGGCAGTGATCATAAAAAAAGATGTAATCGAATATTTCCTGTAGTAAAAACTGTGCAGTAAAGATTTTAAGTGGTGCCCAATAGTGAAAAGTTTACTGTTAACAGATTCAGCTGGTGTTTAGCCAAAATTTGCTCTACATATTTTCATATCGAGTGATATCTGAATCAACAGAAAATAATACATTTATAACTCCTCAGTATTTCTATATTAGTCACCTTGAAATTTGCATTTTAAGGGCTTTCATTTTCTCCCAATAAAGTAATTTTTAGTTATAGAATGTCAATAAACAAATGACAAAATATGGTTTATGTTTTGGTAAATTTAATTATCCTATTTTCCATGGGCATAATTTTAATTCTGAATTGTTATTTATGTAACCAAACCTTGATTTTAAAGGTATAGGTAATTTAAAGCATAATTTAAAAATTGATCATACATATAAATGTAAATGAATGTTAACATGGACTTTAATTTGTAATTAAATTGACTTCCCTATAGCCGTTCATTTAAATACTCGACATGTTTAATAAGTAGATTTAAAATTAAATCTAATGAATTAAAATATTCCTTTTATAAGGCAACTAGTGGCATTATAATAAGAGTATTTTTAGAAGAAAAATGATGATAGAATCAAAAGCATTGGATTACACCGAGCATTAACAATGAAATGAGAGAAAAATGTATGTTTGTTTCTGTGGTGATGTAGGTGTATTTTACTCTGTTACAAGAAACAGTATCAAAACATTACCCCGAATCAGTAATTTGAACTCTCTGTTACAACCATATCTGTCTCATAAGCAAAAGTTCCCAGGCTTTTGGAAATAATAACAAATATGGAACTGTCATTTTCAAACATAGATTCTACAGATCAGTGGTTTTCTTCAAAGGAAAAGAAAATAAGCCCAAGTCAACCCCAAACCTATTATTGAATAATAATTCAAACAAACATTTCTTTTCAG